>NC_135818.1:7960000-8263498 GCF_964213995.1 Mustelus asterias | reverse complement strand
AAAAGTTTATTTATTAGTGCCACAAGTAGACTTACATTAACACTGCAATGAAGTTACTGTGAAAATCCTCTAGTCGCCACACTCTGGTGCCTGCTCGGGTACACTGAGGGAGAATTTAGCATGGCCAATGCACCTAACTAACACATCTTTCGGACTGTGGGAGGAAACCAGAGCACCCGGAGGAAACCGGAGCACCCGGAGGAAACCGGAGCTTGCCCTGTGCCTTGGTTGCCAAGAATCAATAACGAGGCCAAAGATTTCTAATCAAATCAAACATTTACAACATCAGGAAAAAGCTCAGCTGGCACTAAAAACATTAACCGCGTCCAGCTTCCTGTCGATATGTTCTTCGGAGAAACAAAGCAGCCAGCACAATCAAGGACCCCATACACCCCGGACATTCTCTCTTCCACCTTCTTCTGTCGGGAAAAATATGCAAAAGTCTAAGATCATGTACCAACCGACTCAAGAACAGCTTCTTCCCTGCTGCTGTCAGACTGTTGAATGGTCCTATCATATATTAAGTTGATCTTTCTCTTCACCCTAGCTATGACTGTAACACTACATTCTGCACTCTCTCATTTCCTTCTCTATGAATGGTATGCTTTGTCTGTATAGCGCACAAGAAACAATACTTTTCACTGTATACCAATACATGTGACAATAATAAATCAAATCAAACCTTTAAATACCTCCTCAAAACCGCCTCTACTTTCTCAGAAGACTAAGGAAATTTGGCATGTCAGCTACAACTCTCTCCAACTTGAACAGATGCACCATAGAAAGCATTCTTTCTGGTTGTATCACAGCTTGGTATGGCTCCTGCTCTGCCCAAGACCGCAAGAAACTACAAAAGGTCATGAATGTAGCCCAATCCATCACGCAAACCAGCCTCCCATCCATTGACTCTGTCTACACTTCCCGCTGCCTCGGCAAAGCAGCCAGCATAATTAATGCCATGCACCCCGGACATTCTCTCTTCCATCTTCTTCCGTCGGGAAAAAGATACAAAAGTCTGAGATCACGTACCAACCGACTCAAGAACAGCTTCTTCCCTGCTGCTGTCAGACTTTTGAATGGACCTATCTCGCACTAAGTTGATCTTTCTCTACACCCTAGCTATGAACGGTATGCTTTGTCTGTATAGCACGCAAAAAATAGTTTTCACTGTATACTAAAACATGTGACAATAGTAAATCTAAATCAAACAAGGGGTGGCCTAGTTATTAACACTGCTGCTTCACAGGGCCAGGGACCCAGGTTTGATTCCTGACTTGGGTCACTGTCTGTGTGGAGTTTGCACGTTCTCCCCGTGTCTGCGTGGCTTTCCTCCGGGTGCTCCGGTTTCTTCCCACATTCTGAAAGATGTGCTGGTTAGGGTGCAGTGGCCATGCTAAGTTCTCCCTCAGTGTACCTGTACAGGCGCCGGAGTGTGGCGATGAGGGGCTTTTCACAGTAACTTCATTGCAGTGTTAATGTAAGCCTACTTGTGACTGATAAATAAACTTTATTTTACTTTTAATCTTTCATCCTACCTCTTTGGGCCTTTTCGGACACCAGATTTGTTTCCTGCTATCTTCTCTGAGCCGCAGTGCAGAGGACATGGCAAAGCTTTCCATGGGAGAACCAGAGAATAAACACTAATGTCCTTCTTGAAGCCAGGTCCACAAGTACTCAGTAAGAAGTCTCACAACACCAGGTTAAAGTCCAACAGTTTATTTGGAATCACAAAGGTTTTTTTTATCATGATCGGCACGGGCTTGGAGGGCCGAAGGGCCTGTCCCTGTGCTGCACTTTGTTCTTTGTTTCAAAAATTAAGTTGCTGCTTATCCATGAACTATTGTCGGTCAATGAGCACATGGATGATGGGCGAACAGGACACAGTGGAAGTTAAGAGACGGCCAGCAGAGTTCAGGATAGCCTTGGCCAGAATTCTCTGGTCTCGTACATCCCAAAGCTGCCAGCGTGAATGGAAATTTGGCCCTTCATTCAAAGCACTGGGACCAGAGAATCCCAGACTTGGGTGAGGTCAAAGAATCCAGCCGTTCATCTTTATGAGGTATGCGATGTGGAATTCCAGCCAGGAGCACATTGAACTAATCAAGTCTACATGTAGCGAAGACAGGACTTTCCTCTCTCCATAGATGCTGTCAGACCTGCCAAGTATTTTCTGTTTTATTTCAGATTTCCAGCATGCATCTTATGGGCAGCACGGTGGCACAGTGGTTAGCACGGCTACCTCACAGCACCAGGGACCCGGGTTCCAGCCTTGGGTCACTGTCTGTGCGCAGTCTGCACGTTCTCCCCATGTCTGCGTGGGTTTCCTCCGGGTGCTCTGGTTTCCTCCCACGGTCCGAAAGATGTGCTGGTTAGGTGCATCAGTTGTACTAAATTCTCCCTCAGTGTACCCGAACCGACGCCGGAGTGTGGCGACTGGGGGATTTTCACAGTAACTTCATTGCAGTGTTAATATAAGCCTACTTGTGACACAAATAAATATTTTGTTTTTATTTTAGTTATGGGATAGAATTTGGTCCTTTTTATTATCAAATGCATTTATAGGATGAAACAAACCAGGATCTATGTACATGTTTAACTTAATGTATCCCAAAAATTCCAATCTCGATGCCAGGAGCAAATGGGTTTCAAAATCAGTATTGGAAGATCCCAAAACATGGCTTAAGGGGACAGTGACATATTCTTGAAGGAGACTGATTTAACGAGACTGAACGTTGGGTCAGTTAGCAGGAAGGTATTAAAGGGGCTGAATGAAAGTGTCAGATTTGAGTAAAAATGCTAAGTTTTGAAATCGTCAGCTGAATAAATAAATGTAACTTGTCATTTGGTACAAGTAACACAACCACTGATATCTGTCAGCGTGCAGCTGAGAGTCTGGTGAGCTTAATGCACTTAAATAAATTGGTCCATAATTTTGCAACAAGTGCGAATGTAGACATGGTTAAGACCAAGTTCAGTCAAACCGAAAATAACGCATCTGGAAAGTTGATAACTGATTCCAATTCTTCACAGAAAGAGTTTTAACAACACCAGGTTAAAGTCCAACAGGTTTATTTGGTAGCAAATGCCATTAGCTTTCGGAGCGCTGCCCCTTCGTCAGATGGAGGCATCTCCACATCATGACTCCAATTCTTCGTATTTGCTACCAAATAAACCTGTTGGACTTTAACCTGGTGTTGTTAAAACTCTTACTCCAATTCTACAACTCAAGAACACCTTCTTCCCTGCTGCTGTCAGACTTTTGAATGGACCTACCTCGCATTAAGTTGATCTTTCTCTACACCCTAGCTATGACTGTAACACTACATTCTGCACTCTCTCATTTCCTTCTCTATGAATGGTATGCTTTGTTTATATAGTGCGCAAGAATCAATACTTTTCACTGTATGTTAATACATGTGACAGTAATAAATCAAATCACAACATTGTGGGCCGAAGGGCCTGTTCCTGTGCTGTACTGTTCTATGTTCTATTTCCCTATATCTGGCAAAGCCATTCTCTTCGAACAACTAGCCATGGCTCTGAACAGTTAACAGAAGAATGTAATGGATATTTATTTCCAGCAATTCCTGAGGTTAAACCTTTTCCTCCTCATAGCTGAGGAAACAACAGGAAGTTGGTACTTATTTAAAAATAGCGCACACACACACACACACACACACACACCAGTCACTGGAGCAGTTCAAACGTACAAGTTAAAATTAAAAGCCAGTTTGAAGTATTGTCGATCAAACGTAACAAGTGTGTCTTCTCTAATGCGACATGTTGACAGCTGCCATGGAAGTCGGTAATCTTGCAGCGTCCATCAAAATCTGCATGGATTAACTTTGATGTGAAGTTGAAGTGAATGGTTCCGCACAACATCAGCCAGCCCAGCATCGCAAGTAAAGACTTAACTCATTCCTCCACAGCGCAGAGGAACAAACTCCAGGAAATTGCTTCAAGGCCTTGCGGGAAAAGAGCAAGCCAGATTTGTTGACAGATTGGATTGAGATTGAGAGGTTGGGTCTCTTGATTTGATTTATTTTTGTCACATGTATTAGTGTGCAGTGAAAATTATTGTTTCTTGCGCGCTGTACGGACAAGAAACAATACTTTTCACTGTATACTAATACACGGTGGTATGTTTACATACTGGTTAAGAGATTGGGGCGGCACGGTAGCACAGTGGTTAGCACTGCTGCTTCACAGCTCCAGGGACCTGGGTTCGAATCCCGGCTCGGGTCGCTGTCTGTGTGGAGTTTGCACATTCTCCCCGTGTCTGCGTGGGTTTCCTCCGGGTGCTCCGGTTTCCTCCCACAGTCCAAAGATGTGCGGGCTCGGTTGATTGGCCATTCTAAATTGCCCCTTAGTGTCCCGGGATGCATAGGTTAGAGGGGTTAGTGGGTAAAATATGTGGATAGGGCCTGGGTGGGATTGTGGTTGGTGCAGACTCGATGGGCCGAATGGCCTCTTTCTGCACTGTAGGATTCTATGATTATTGAGGAGATGGGGCCTGGATTCTCGAAGAATGAGAGATGATCTCATAGAAACTTATAAACTCCTTATGGGGCGAGACAGGGTAGATGTAAATAGGATGTTCCCCTGACTGGTGAGTCTAGAACCAGTAGATACCATCTCAGAACAGGGGCTCAGCCATTTAAGACTGAGATGAGGAGGGATTTCTTCACTCAGTGGGTGGTGAACCTTGGAACTCTCTGCCCCAGTGCGCTATGGCAATTACATCGTTGAGTTAGTCCAAGCCAGATTTCTGGATACTAATGATGGCTAGGGATAGAGGGGGAAATGGCATAAGAGGTAGGAACATAGACCATTCAGCCCATTGAGGCTTCTCTGCCATTTAGGAGGATAATGGCTGATTGGACATTTCCCAAATGCCTCTACTGTCTCAGGAGGCTAAGGAAATTTGGCATGTCCACGGCAACTCTCACCAATTTCTATAGTTGCACCGTGGAAAGCATTCTTTCTGGATGTATCACAGCTTGGTATGGCTCCTGCTCTGCCCAAGACCACAAATGTAGCTCAGTCCATCAGGCAAACCAACCTCCTGTTCATTTTGACACTGTCTACATTTCCCACTGCCTCGGAAAAACAGCCAGCATAATGAAGGACCCCATGCACCCCGGACATTCTCTCTTCCACCTTCTTCCATCGGGAAAAAGATACAAAAGTCTGAGATCACGTACCAACCGACTCAAGAGCAGCTTCTTCCCGCGCTGCCATCAGATGTTTGAAGAGACTTACCTTATATTAAGCTGGTCGCCCTCTATACCCTAGCTATGACTGTAACACTACATTCTGCACTCTCTCCTTTCCTTCTCTATGAACAGTATGTTTTGTCTGTATATCACGCAAGAAACAATACTTTTCACTGTATACTAATACATGTGACAATAATAAATCAAAAATCATCAAACCCTTCCATGATTTTTTAAAAATTCAGTCACCTGGGACGGTGGCACAGTGGTTAGCACTGCTGCCTCACGCACCAGGGACCTGGGTTCAATTCCTGGCTTGGGTCACTGTCTATATGGAGTTTGCACATTCTCCCTGTATCTGCGTGGGTTTCCTCCGGGTGCTCCGGTTTCCTCCCACAGTCCAAAGACGTAGGAGGAAATGTAAAGGGTTAGATGGATTGGCCATGCTAAATTGCCCCTTAGTATCAGTGGGACTAGCAGGTTAAATATGTAGGGTTATGGGGATAGGGCCTGGGTGGGAGTGTGGTCGGTGCAGACTCGATGGGACGAATGTCCCCCTTCTGCACTGTAGGGATTCTATGATTCTAGGATTCTATCTCAGCTCTTCCTTCATATAAGTTGTTTATTGTTCTCCTTTATTTCACATTTTCTGCCGCTCAAACACCCCGTATAATTTTGAACAGATTCCTTTATTGAGATTTACTGCGATGTAAGGAAGATTTTGTTCCTTCCAAACATTCTACGATGGGCACAACGGAACGGTAAAAGTCAGCCAAATGTCCGTAACCATTTTCTACCACTTTTCCCTTCCTGCTGTCTTGAATCTACTTTCTCATTAATCTTAAAAGCAAGAGGAGAGAGGAAAAAAAAATTCTCATTATTATCCAGAAAGTGACCTTCAACGCCAAGGATATACTTGATCTGTCAACCGTTCGATACATTCCCCCCCAGCGTTTAACAACATAGTTTGATTACAGATGTATGCCTCGTGTCCGGTGCTCTGAGGTTTCCTTGCGCTGATATGTGGAGTTTAATTATGTGCTGTGATTATGCAGAATCCAAAACCGTTCATGCTTAAAATTGAAAGCTGTGGAATATCCTCTGGCGAAATGGTTTTGGTTTCTGATCCTCACATATTCACAAATGCAAAACAGTGTCGTAAATTACCGGCCAGATCCAGCCTTAAGGCCGCTCTGAAGGATACTTTTGATGTAATAGATCTCATCCATCTACTATAGTTGTGGGGGTAGGGGGGAGAATTCTACAGGGCCCGGGATATTAAACCACTCACTGGTATAAATCCACACGAAGGTGTGAGGCCAAAGTACAGGAGTAGGCCATTCGACCCCTCGAGCCTGCTCTCGCCATTCAAGAAGAACAATTGGTTGATCAGACTGTAGCCTCAACTCCATTTTCCTGTCTATTTGATTTGATTTATTATTGTCACATGTATTAACATACAGTGAAAAGAATTGTTTCTTGCGCACTATACAGACAAAGCATACCGTTCATAGAGAAGATGTGGAGATGCCGGCGTTGGATTGGGGTGGGCACAGTAAGAAGTCTCACAACAGCAGGTTAAAGTCCAACAGGTATATTTGGTATCACGAGCTTTTGGAGCACTGCTCCTTCATCAGGTGACTCACCTGATGAAGGAGCAGCGCTCCAAAAGCTCATGATTCCAAATAAACCTGTTGGACTTTACACTGGTGTTGTGAAACGTCTTGCTGTGCCCATAGAGAAGGAAAGGAGAGAGTGCCGAATGTAGTGTTACAGACATAACTAGGGTGTAGAGAAAGATCAACTTAGTGCGAGGTAGGTCCATTCAAAGATCTGATGGCAGCAGGGAAGAAGCTGTTCTTGAGTCGGTTGGTACGTGATCTCAGACTTTTGTATCTTTTTCCTGACGGAAGAAGTGGAAGAGGGTATGTCCGGGGTGCATGGAGTCCTTAATTATGCTGGCTGCTTTTCCGAGGCAGTGGGAAGTGTAGACAGGGTCAATGGATGGGAGGTTGGTTTGCGTGATGGATTGGGCTATGTTCACGACGTTTTGTAGTTTTTTGCGGTCTTGGGCAGAGTAGAAGCCATACCAAGCTGTGATCCAACCTGAAAGGTTGTACTCACCATACCTGTTGACATCTCCCGGGAATCAAGAATTTATCAAGCTCACCCTCAAAAATAATGAATGAATCTGCTCCAACACTCTCTGGGAAACAGAATTTTCCACAGACAAGTGTCCATCTGAGAGAAATAAATTCTGGCTTAAATGGGAGACTCCTTATGTTTAAGCTGTGGTTCTAGTTCTTCCCACGAGGAGAAACATCATTTCAGCATCCACCCTGTCAGGACCCCTCAGGATCTTATTTTTGATGTTTTTTAAATCACTCATGGGCATCGCTGGTTGGCCAGCATTTATTGCCCATCTCTAGTTGGCCGAGGATAGTTGAGAGTCAACCACATTGCTGTGGCTTGAAGTCACATGTAGGCCAGACCGGGTAAGGACGGCAGATTTCCTTCCCTAAAGGACATTCGTGAGCCAGATGGGTTGTTCTGGACAATTGGCAATGGTTTCATGGTCATCAGTAGATTCTTAATTCCAGAATTTTTTTTATTGAATTCAAATTCCACCATCTGCCGTGGCGGGATTCGAACCCAGGTCCCCAGAACATTGGGGCGGCACGGTAGCACAGTGGTTAGCACTGTTGCTTCACAGCTCCAGGGTCCCGGGTTCGATTCCCGGTTCGGGTCACTGTCTGTGTGGAGTTTGCACATTCTCCTCGTGTCTGCGTGGGTTTCCTCCGGGTGCTCCGGTTTCCTCCCACAGTCCAAAGATGTGCGGGTTAGGTTGATTGGCCAGGTTAAAAATTGTCCCTTAGAATCCTGGGATGCGTAAGTTAGAGGGATTAGCGGGTAAAATATGTGGGGGTAGGGCCTGGGTGGGATTGTGGTCGGTGCAGACTCGATGGGCCGAATGGCCTCCTTCTGCACTGTAGGGTTTCTATGTTTCTATTAGCTGAGTTTCTGGATTAAAGTCGAGCGATAATACCACTAGGCCATCGTCTTCCCTGTCACTCTTTAGAATTGTAATGGATACAGTCCCAACCTGTTGAATCTTTGCTCATCAAACAACCGGTGGCACAGTGGTTAGCACTGCTGCCTCACAGCGCCAGGGAGCCGGGTTCAATTCCTGGCTTGGGTCTCTATCTGTGCGGAATCTGCACGTTCTCCCTGTTTCTCCCTGTTTCCTTCGGGTGCTCCAGTTTCCTCCCACAGTCTGAAAGATGTGCTGGCTAGGTTCATTCTATATTCTTCCTCAATGTACCCGAACAGGCGCTGGAGTGTGGCGACTAGGGGATTTTCACAGTAACTTCATTGCAGTGTTAATGTAAGTCTACTTGTGACACGAATAAATAACCTTCACTTTCGGAATCAACCAAGTGAACATTCTCTGCACTGTTTCCAATACAGTCAGGCCATAACTGTGCATTGTACTTCAATTGTGTTCCCACCAATCCTCTGTGTAAGTGTAGCAAAACTTCATTACTTTTATACTCCACTCCCTTTTGCAATAAATTACAACATTCCATTGGCCTTCGTTCTATGCCAGACCATGTGATGTGAGGGGCTGAATGGTCTACTTCTGTTTCTATGTCTTCCGTGGATTTATCAAATGTTGCATTGTTGGAGGCACTGCTTTTTTAGAGTCACAGTCATTTACCATGCTGGAAGAGGCCATTCGGCCCATCGAGTCTGCACCAACTCGCCGACAGAGTATCTTACCCAGGCCCTACCCCACTTCCTATCCCTATAGCCTCACACAGTTAACATGGCTAATCCATCTAACTATGACATCTTTGGACACTCAGAGGCAATTTAGCATGGCCAATCCACCTGACCTGCACATCTTAGGACTGTGGGAGGAAACGGGAACACCCGGAGGAAACCCACTCAGACACTGGGAGAACGTGCAAACTCCGCACAGTCAGTCACCCGAGGCTGGAATCGAACCTGAGTCCCTGGCACTGTGATGCAGCAGTGCTAACCACTGTGCCGCCACGCCGCCTGATTAGGAATGACGGCTCTTCAAAGTGAATCAGTAGTTGTAAAGTATGAATAAAATAAAAGATCCAGGAGACATTGATTGCTGCTGGACTTCCCGTTGAGGGGGGTGAGGGGGGAGGGGGGGGAGGAGGAAATGCCCCGAACATGTGAAAGGCGCTATATGAATGCACATTCTTTCTGCTATTAGGAACAATCTCATTGCGTGAATTAATTTCTTGAAAGAATTGAACATTCAAGAGCGAGAGAGAAACTTTCATTCCCAGGGTGCACCCACTCAGGCCTCAGTTAATACTTTTTATTTTGGAGATTCTGAGGCACGTAATGGATGATTTGCTGGAATTCTGACACTTTACTCATGCTCTGCCAGATACCCTTAAACTCTGCAAAAAATTGATGCAAGTGCAGCCCGAGGCTGTACATTTGCATTTAACTGGTGAAGTGTTTAAACAGTACTTTAAGTGGTTGTAGATACACGGTGGGTCATAATTCTAATCTAATTGGCTTTTTATATTGAGGTAGAAATACTTACCCTTTGTATTTTCTAATAGCAGGAGTCCTTTCTCTTTGGCAACTGAATAAATGGTGGGGGTGATTCTCTGGGCCGCTTCCCCAAGCTGGGATTCGCCCGTTGAATCGGACATGGGGGCCAAATTGGAGTTCTCGTTGGACATCAAACTCATTGTGAGTTTCCTAGCCCACTGTGCCTGCCCCGATCGGGTTCCTCCCCAGAGTGGGTGAGGACCTGATTCCAGCTGATTACCTGGTTCAAGGTGGATGTTCTGGCCTGCCAGCATGTTCCTGACCCTCCCCTCAACAGGAAGTCCAGCAGCAATCAATCTCTCCTGGACCTTTTATTTTTATTCATTCATGGGACATGTGCATCACTGGCTGGGCCAGCATTTATTGCCCATCCCTAGTCGCCCGTGGAGGACAATTGAGAGTCAACCACGTTGCTGTGGCTCTGGAGTCACATGTAGGCCAGACCAGGTAAGGACGGCAGATTTCCTTCCCTAAAGGACATCAGTGAACCAGATGGGTTTTTCCGACAATCGACAATGGTTTCATGGTCATCAGTAGATTCTTAATTCCAGATTTTTTTTAATTGAATTTAAATTCTACCATCTGCCGTGGCGGGATTCGAACCTGAGTCCCCAGAACATTAGCTGAGTTTCTGGATTAATGGTCCAGCGATAATGCCACTAGGCCATCGTCTCTTCTGACAAGCGGAGTGCAGATGCTGTGGACTGTGAGGGGGGTGGGGGTAAGGAGGTGAGTACTACCTCCGATTGTGCCCATAGGCTCCTCTGCCACTCCCAGACTGCAGATGGGAAGCCCTCAAGTGACCTGAGGGTTTGGGGGGGGGGGGCTGGCGGGGAATGGGGTAACCTCGGGACTCTCCCCTGGGATGGGAGTCTTGTGGCTGGGCTTCTCCTTATTGCCCTGAAAATTGCTCTCTGAATGGTGACTTCAGGCACCTTTCTGCTAAAAATCTTTATTCTTGACTGTGTTATATTAAACCTTTGAAGTGGCCTGGTCACATTAAAACCCATGCCCCCTGAACATCTGGAAGCCATAAAAAGCACAGCAGCACTCCATTCTACAGTAGGGATTGCACTTGGTGGATTTCAGAAGTCCCAGGTGTTACCAGACCTCTCTGAAGTGCTTTGAGTGATAGGAACTGTCAGTTTCACTAGGGAGATCTGCTTGCTTTCTCTGATAAAATAAGCCCCAGCTGCTCTGTGACCTCTTTGAAGGGGCAGCACGGTGACACAGTAGTTAGCACTGCTGCCTCATAGCACCAGGAACCTGGGTTCAATTCCGGCCTCGGGTGACTGTCTGTGTAGAGTTTGCACATTCTCCCCGTGTCTGTGTGGGTTTCCTCCGGGTGCTCCAGTTTCCTCCCACACTCCAAAGATGTGTGGGTTAGGATGATTGGCCATGCTAAATTGACCCACAGTGTCCCAAGATATGTAGGTTACGGAGATTAGCAGGGTAAATTTGTGGGGTTATGGAGATAGGGCCTGGGTGGGTTGGACCGAATGGCCTCCTTCTGCACTGTATGTGCTTTGATAGACATGACCATCCAATTTCATGCGGGAGGTCCCCCTTTCTAGCTTGACTGAGCTCCACCTACTCTGAAAGTTACGACAACGGATGAATGAACATCACTCGACAATCACCAGGCAAGACTGTTCTCTTCCTGTGGGGGAGCACTTCAGCGGTCACCGGCATTCGGCCTCTGATCTTCGGGTAAGCGTTCTCCAAGGCGGCCTTCACGACACACAACAGCGCAGAGTCGCTGAGCAGAAACTGATAGCCAAGTTCCACACACGTGAGGATGGCCTAAACCGGGATCTTGGGTTCATGTCACACTATCGGTAACCCCCACAGCTTGTCTGGACTTGCAGAATCTCACAAGCTGTCCTGTCTGGAGACAATACACATTTCTTTAACCTGTGCCTAATGCTCTCTCCACTCACATTGTCTCTATCTTTAAGACCTGATTAGCTGTAAAGATTCGCATTCTAATCAGTATTCTGTAACTTGAGTTTGTGTTTCTGTGCCTTGTTTGTGAGCAGACATCCACTCCATCTGACGAAGGAGCAGTGCTCCGAAAGCTAATGGCATTTGCTACCAAATAAACCTGTTGGACTTTAACCAGGTGTTGTTAAAACTCTTATTGTGTTTACCCCAGTCCAATGCCGGCATCTCCACTTTGGGGAATGAGCCAGCCAGCCAGTGGGGGAGCAATTTGGGCTTGGAGACCATAATTCCATAAGATTTTAGGTAGTCATGGGTAAGGACATGAATGGCCCTCGGGTGAGGGTGCTTAATTGGGCAAAGGCCAATTACATCCAAATTACACAGGAATTGGGAATGTGGATTGGGAGCGGCTATTTGAGGGCAAATCCACATCTGGCATGTGGGAGGCTTTTAAAGGCCAGTTGATTGAAGTGCAGGACAGGCATATCCCTGCAAAAATGGAGGATAGAAATGGCAGGATTCAGGAATCATGGAAGACTAGGGAAATTGTAAGCTTTGCAAAAGGGATAAATGAAGCATACGTTAGGTCTCGGCATCTAAAAACTGATGAAGCCCTTGTGAAATATAGTGAAAGTAGGAAGGAACTTAAATATGAAATTAGGAGAGCTAAAAGGGGCCATGAAATGTCTTTAGCAAACAGGGTCAAGGAGAATCCCAAGACTTTTTATGCATATACTAGGAGCAAGAGGATAGCGAGAGAAAGAGTAGACCCACTCAAGGACAATGGAGGGAAGTTATACGTGGAGCCACAGGAAGTGGGTGAGATCATTAATGAGTACTTTGTATTAGTATTCACCAAGGAGAAGGACATGAAGAATGTTGAGGGCAGGGATAGGTTTATGAGTGCTCTAGAGAATGCCAATATATTGAAGGAGGAAGTGTTGATTATCCTAAATTGCATTAAGGTAGACAAATCCCCGGGGCCAGATTGGATCCCGGGGACTTGTCTACCTTAGGTTACCGTGGGTGGCAAGGGTAGAAATAGCTGGGGCCTTAACAGATATCTTCACATCCTCTTTGACCACAGGTAAAGTCCCAGATGACTGGAGAATTGCCAATGTTGTTCCATTGTTTAAGAAAGGAAGCAGGGATAATCCAGGAAATGATAGGCCGGTGAGCCTGACATCAGAGGTGGGAAAGCTTTTGGAGAAGAAACGGAGGGACAGGATATAAGCACATTTGGAAGAAAATGGACTAGTTAGTGACAGGCGGCATGGCTTTGTACAGGAATGGTCATGTCTCATCAACTTGATTGAGTTTTTTGAAGAGGTGACAAAAATAATTGATGAGGGAAGGGCTGTGGATGTAGTTTATATGCACTTTAGTAAAACATTTGACAAGGTCCCAGACTGGTAAGAAAACTAAAATCACATGGGATTCGGGGTGGGCTGGCCAGATGGACACAGAACTTGCTTGGTTATAGGAGATAGAGAATAGCGGTGGAAGGGTGTTTTTCAGAATGGAGATCTGTAGCTAGTGGTAATCTGCAGGGATCAGTGCTGGGTCTTCTGTTGTTTGTAGTATATATAAATAATCTGGAGGAAAATGTGGGTGGTCTGATTAGTAAGTTTGCGGACAACACGGAGATTGGTGGAGTTGTCAATGGTGCCGAGGATTGTCAGAGGAAACAACAGAATATAGATAGATTGGACATTTGGGCACAGAAATGGCAGATGGAGTTTAATCTGGACAAATGCGTGGTGATGCATTTTGGAGGAGAAAATTTAGGTGTGAATTATACTGTAAATGGTAGAACCCTTAGGAACATTAACATACAGAGGGATCTGGGTGTGCAGGTCCAGAGTTCCCTAAAAGTGGCAACACAGGTGGCCAAAGTGATTAAGAAAGCATATGGCATTCTTGCCTTCATCAGCCGGGGCATTGAGTACAAGAGTTGGGAAATCATGTTGCAGCTATATAAAACCTTGTTAGGCTGCATTTGGAGTGTTGCATGGAATTCTGGTCACCACACTACCAGAAGGACGTGGAAGCTTTGAAGACAGTGCAAAGAAGGTTCACCAGGATGTTGACTGATCTCGAGGGCATTGCCTATGAGGAGGGGCTATGGGGTAGCACAGTGGCACAGTGGTTAGCACTGCTGCCTCACAGCACCAGGGATCCGGGTTCGATTCCTTGCTTGGGTCACTGTCTGTGTGGAGTTTGCACGTAGGCATCTGAGCGCTCTGGGTCTGTACTCAATGAAGGATGGCGGGGAGTGGGGGATCTCATTGAAACTTACAGAATACTGAAAGGCCTAGATAGAGTGGACGTGGGGAAGATATTTCCATTAGTTGGAGAGACTGGGATCTGAGGGCGCAGCCTCAGAGTAAAGGCCTCAGTCCCTTCAGAATTTAGATGAGGAGGAATTTCTTCAGCCAGAGGGTGATGAATCTATGGAATTCATTGCCACACAAGGTTGTGGAGGCCAGATCATTGAGTGTATTTAAGACAGAGATACATAGGTTCTTGATTGATAAGGGGATCAAAGGTTATAGAAACATAGAAAAACTACAGCACAAAACAGGCCCTTCGGCCCCACAAGTTGTGCCGAACATATCCCTACCTTTTAGGCCTACCTATAACCCTCCATCCTATTAAGTCACATATATTCATCCAGGAGTCTCTTAAAAGACCCTATTGAGTTTACCTCCACCACCACTGACAGCAGCCGATTCCACTTGCCCACCACCCTCTGTGTGAAAAACTTCCCCCTAACATTTCCCCTGTACCTACCCCCCAGCACCTTAAACCTGTGTCCTCTCGTAGCAGCCATTTCCACCCTGGGAAAAAGCCTCTGAGAGTCCACCCGATCTATGCCTCTCAACATCTTATATACCTCTATTAGGTCTCCTCTCATCCTACGTCTCTCCAAGGAGAAAAGACCGAGCTCCCTCAGCCTATCCTCATAAGGCATGCCACTCAATCCAGGCAGCATCCTTGTAAATCGCCTCTGCACGCTTTCAATCTTTTCCACATCCTTCCTGCAATGAGGCGACCAGAACTGAGGGGATGAGAAACATGATCGAATGGCAGAGTAGATCTGATGGACCGAATGGACTCATTCTGCTCCTATATTTTGTCACATGATCTAATCGCACTATGAGGACAGTCAGAAAGTTTACTGATGGTCCGGCGACGGGAACCATCACAAGACCTTGGGTTTGGCGTGGAGTCGTGAAGGGGTTAAATACGGCTGGTGATGATGCAAGATGTTCTAAATTAAAATTGCTGAAACCATACTCCAGATGTAATCAAAAAATGGATTGCTTGTGTTTTAAGGAGAAATGGAGGTCAAACTGGGAGCATGAATAATTCAGCTCCTTTTGCCATTGAAAGAGCTGAGGACGGTTTTCCAGCATTGGACACATCATTCCTGATTTGGGGAAGGGATATTGTAAATGACTGGTCATAGCCCCAGGACCAAAAGTGAGAACATCTTTCACGAGCGGTTACCTAGAAAAAGGAGAAGCCAATAAGGCTCCCTTGTGTCGAATGACAACCGTGTTGATGGGAAAATATTGGATGCATCAGAGAGCCGTTATGTCCTTCACCATCCCGGTCATGTCCACATGACGGAGGAAATTATTAGCAATAACAGAGGGCAGGCAGTGAGTTACAACACAATAATTCAACGAAGCAACGCTGATAATGGCATGAAGTAAGGTGCTGAAGACCAGGCACTTTCTCAACATCAGCTGAACATCCTGGATTCAATTACTGTCACAATCACTGCAAGATTTCTCATGTCTTATACTCTACGCAGCAGATGGTTCATCAAGTATACACGAGAGGTCAGAAAGGTCAACATTCAATAAACATGGGAGCTGAAGTTATGTGAAATCACAGGGTCATTGCTTAAATAAATGTCAATACACTTGAATTCAATCATTACACCGCAAATTGAAAGCCAGCCTCAAAAATGGGAGTGAGTTCCACATTCTCCCCACTCCCTGTGGGAGTGAGTTCCACATTCACACCAGTCCCTGTGGGAGTGAGTTCCACATTCACACCAGTCCCTGTGGGAGTGAGTTCCACATTCTCCCCACTCCCTGTGGAGTGAGTTCCACATTCCCCACACTCCCTGTGGGAGTGAGTTCCACATTCCCCCCACTCCCTGTGGGAGTGAGTTCCACATTCTCCCCACTCCCTGTGGAAACGAGTTCCACATTCTCACTACTCCCCATGGGAGCGAGTTCCACATTCCCCCCACTCCCTGTGGGAGTGAGTTCCACATTCTTCCCACTCCCTGTGGGAGCGAGTTCCACATTCCCCCCACTCCCTGTGGGAGTGAGTTCCACATCCCCCACACTCTCTGTGGGAGCGAGTTCCACATTCTCCCCACTCCCAGTGGGAGCAAGTTCCACATTCTCCCACTCCCTGTGGGAGCGAGTTCCACATTCTCCGCACTCCCTGTGGGAGTGAGTTCCACATTCTCCCCACTCCCTGTGGGAGTGAGTTCCACATTCTCCCCACACCCTGTGGGAGTGAGTTCCACATTCACACCACTCCCTGTGGGAACGAGTTCCACATTCTCACTACTCCCCATGGGAGCGAGTTCCACATTCTCCCCACTCCCAGTGGGAGCAAGTTCCACATTCTCCCACTCCCTGTGGGAGCGAGTTCCACATTCTCCCCACTCCCTGTGGGAGCGAGTTCCACATTCACCCCACTCCCTGTGGGAGTGAGTTCCATATTCACACCAGTCCCTGTGGGAGCGAGTTCCACATTCTCACTACTCCCTGTCGGAGCGAGTCCCACATTCTCCCCACTCCCCGTGGGAGCGAGTTCCACATTCCCCCCATTCCCTATGGGAGTGAGTTCCACATTCCCCACACTCTCTGTGGGAGCGAGTTCCACATTCTCCCCACTCCCTGTGGGAGTGAGTTTTAGATTCTCCCCACTCCCAGTGGGAGCAAGTTCCATATGCTCCCCACAGGGAGTGGGGAAAATGTGGAACTCGCTCCCACAGGGAATGGGGGGAATGTGGAACTTGGTCCCACAGGGAGTGAGGAGAATGTGGAACTTGGTCCCACAGGGAATGGGGAGAATGTGGAACTCACTCCCACGCGAGGTGGGGGGAATGTGGAACTCACTCCCACAGGGAATGGGGGGAATGTGGAACTCACTCCCATGGGGAGTGGTGAGAATGTGGAACTCGCTCCCACAGAGAGTGTGGGGAATGTGGAACTCGCTCCCACAGAGAGTGTGGGGAATGTGGAACTTGCTCCTACAGGGAGTGGTTGAAGGGAATAGTGTGGATGCAGGATAAGGGGGAGGCTGGACAAGCCTACAAAGGGGAATAGGGGGCTACACTGATAGTTTTGGACGAGGAAAGATGGGAGGCGGCTGAAGTGGAGCATAAATCCCAACATGAACTGGTTGGGCCGAATGGTCTTTCTCTGTGCTGTGTAATCCAATGTGAAAACTTAACACCAGTAAAGAAAGAGTTACTTTATCAATTGCACAGAGATTGGATCAGTTTCTTTTTGCCTGTTGCATGCAGGTCACTCAGATGGGACTTCTCATTGGATTGCGATCACACGTCCACTCTGTATGACTGTGAGATGAACAGCCACCTCCAAGTACAGCATGAAGGAGAAAGTTATTAGAAGCAAGAACCTCATGAGACATCCCAAAGGCTTATAGAATATAATAAGGATGGATCTGTCGTTGTAAGATTATCACCAACGAGCCCTGAGGTACTGTTTTGCTGTGTTTGATATCAAATTTCTAAAGCACTCTGCCAGTCTATGCAATGTAGCAATAAAGAGGTTTGTCAGAGAAAATTCTAAAATTAGGATTTTTTTTGCTATGTGTGCTTGCAATGAGTTTGAAAAATCATAAATATGCCAGTGTCCTAAAAGGGCCCTTGGAGAGTGACATTCGGAGAGATATTTGAAAGTCGAGGCGGCAGGATGTTGTAATAAGTTCACGAAGGTAGAAATCCCTTCGCCAGAATCTCTTCATTTACAATTCCAATGGCAGTACATGGAGCGCTATCAGTCAGCGGTCTACCTTCGGGAGTGCCAGAGGAACTGACACTCCTGTTTACATACAAAGTAAAGCCTCCCTGATTTGTCCATCAATTGGCCCCTTATTCAGGGAGTTTGTATTCTAATAGGCCAACTTCAAAGACCTGATCAAAATCTCACCTGAGGAAGGAGCAGTGCTCCGAAAGCTCGTGATTCCAAATAAACCTATTGAACCTTAATCTGGTATGGTGAGGCTTCTTACTGTGTCCACCCGAGTCCAATGCCAGCATCTCCACATCTGATTAAAGTTATTATCGATGGTTATCCACTTTATAAAGTAAGGTTTATTCACTTATTAGTGTCACAATTAGGCTTACATTAACACAGCAACGAAGTTACTGTGAAAATCCCCCAGTCGCCACACTCCGGCGCCTGTTCGGGTACACTGAGGAAGAATTTAGCACGGCCAATGCACCTAACCAGCACGTCTTACGGACTGTGGGACAAACCGGAGCACCCGGAGGAAACCCACACAGACACCGGGGGGGAAGGTGCAGATTCTGCATAGACAGCGACCCAAGCCGGGAACCGAACCCAGGTCCCTGGCACCACGAGGCAGCAGTGCCAACCGCTGTGCCACCATGCCACCCCCTTTATATTATTTTATATTAATATCCTGCACCTTGTGAGCAGATCACAATTGTTAAAAAACCACAAAGGCCTTTTTGAGGATGTGGGAGGAAGGCAAAGTTGGGGAAAACAGGAAGGGTGGAATTCTCCTAAAAATATTCTAATTGCTGAATTTGTGTTAAAAACTGGATTTTTCAGTGGGATTTTCAAAATGAATCTTCCCGACTCTGTGCATCACAGAGAGCCCGAGCGTGAATCACATTGAAAATCACTGGGCGGGGCCTATTCCCGCTGGAGAGGCCGACAGCAAACCGTTGACTGGGCCACTGCACATGCGCCGATCTGTCAGACCGGAGATTGGCGCATGTGCAATAGACAGCACTGCCAGCCTTCCAATTGCTGGCCAGCTCAATCGCTGGCCATCTCCCCAACCCCACCCCCGGCAGTCCCGATCGCCCCGATCCATCACCCCTTGCAGCCTCGATCAGCCCTTCCCTCCCTCTGTCACCAATCCCAAACACAGAATGGCAGCTGGACACCCCACCCCAACGGATCTCTGCCCAGAGGCCCCACCCCTCCGGCCCTGCCTATTGGCTTTACCTGATTTCCGGTGGGCAGTGCCTAGGTGCTCCCTGGGCACTGCCACTTTGCCCGTTGTGCAGTGCCAGGGGGCCAGGCTGGCACTGCCAGGCTTGCAATGCCCAGGGGGCACCCCCCTTACCCCCGACCTCTTTGCAGGGACTCCATGGCCTCCCTTCACTCTAGCGGGGCCGAGCCGCCAGCTCCCCATTAGTAGTGAGCTGTTGTAAACCCTGCTGGAGTGAACCACTCCTGGCGGGGGTGGACGGGAGGATAGCAGGCAGAGAGACCCACTAATCACATTGAAATTTTAATTTTAATACTTAAACCAGCTCAGCGCCAGTTATTGTGATGCATTACAAGCAGCCCCTCTCATGGTGGCACAGTGGTTAGCACTGCTGCCTCACAACGTCAGGGAGCTGGGTTCGATTCCCGGCTTGGGTCACTGCCTGTGAGGAGTTTGCACATTCCCTCTTGTCTGGGTGGGTTTCCTCCGGGTGCTCCGGTTTCCTCCCACAGTTCGGAAGATGTGCTGGTTAGGTGCATTGATCATGCTAAAATCTCCCTCAGTGTACCCAAACAGGCGCCTAAATGTGGCGACTAGGGGATTTTCACAGTAACTTCATCGCAGTGTTAATGTAAGCCTACTTGTGACTAATAAATAAACTTTACTTTATGTGTGAGTGGTTTCGTTCTTCGGTTTTGGTTTGTGAACTGTGCATTAGGAATGTACGCAGCCAGGGAGCACTATTCTTTCAACATAATGAATATATCTCACTGGTGACATTCTGAATGTATCTTTTTTATTCATTTGTGGGACATGGGCGTTACTGGCTGGCCAGCATTTATTGCCCATTCCTAGTTGCCCTTGAGAAGGTTGTGGTGAGCTGACTTCTTGAATCGCTGTGCCAGGACTTTTTGTTTTGCTGTTGTCTTTTCCAGTTCCTAGGTCAATGCCAGGAGATCTGTGCAATCTCATTTCTTTGTTGAGACTTTGTAGCGATCGGTACAACTGACGGCTTGCTTAGGCCATTTCAGAGGGCAGTTGAGAGTCAACCACATTGCTGTGGCTCTGGTGTCACATGTAGACCAGACCGGGTAAGGATGGCAGATTTTCTTCCCTAAAGGACCTTAGTGAACCAAATGGGTTTTTCCAACAATCAACAATGGTTTCATGGTCACCAGTAGACACTTAATTCCAGATTTTTTTATTGAATTCAAATTCCACCATCTGCCGTGGCGGGATTCGAACCTGGTTTTCCCAGAACATTAGCTGAGTTTCTGGTTTAATAGTCCAGCGATAATACCACTAGGCTATTGCAGTTAAAGAAATAGAAACTGATGTCCAGAGCCCACTGTCTCATAGGATATCATTGAATCGTAGAATCCCTACAGTGTCAAAAGAGGCCATTCAGCCCATCAAGTCTGCACCAACCACAATCCCACCCAGACCCTATCCCTGTAACCCCACATATTTACCCTGATAGCTTGCCTGGCACTTAAGGGGCAATTTAACATGGCTGCACTCTCTAACACTTTACAAATTCACTGGGCTGAGCCTTCCTGGGGTAACTATAGACACATCTTGTTTTGAAACTATCCCCACACACAGCAGCATGAAGTCAGGGGTGAAGGTGGCAAAGTGGTAACATCACTCAACCATTAATCCAGATGTTTAGGGGCTCAAACCCCAACAGAGCAGTTAGTGAAATTTAAATTCTATCTGGGATTGAAAGCTAGTCATTGTAATGGTCTATCCCTCATTCTCATTAAGACCCATCTGATTCACAACTTTACTTTAGGGAAGGAAATCTGCCATCCATCCCTGCTGTGGCCTACATGTGACTCCAGGCTCCCACACCACTGCAATCAACTCTTAATTGTCCTCCGCCAATTTATGATAGGCAACAACTGCTGACTTTGTCAGAAAAAAGTCATTTTAAATGTGAAATAGCAAGCGTGAGGCTGGGATGCTGATGTTGGCACATTTCCATGTCTGAACCCCCTTCATTGGGTCGCGCCTGATGCCCGAAGGGGATTTTTCAGTGCTAGCCAGTTTGTGGTCAGAGAATTCATCTACCATCCTATTGAAGATGGTCAGGGATACCTGAGACTGGAGGTCCTGGAGAAGGTCTTTCAGGTCTGAGAGATTGGCATCACTACCTTGAGTTTATGCTCGTCCAGGCATCAAGCTTTTGAGGCCAGATATGTAGACAAGCCGGTGTTGCGGGGGGGCGGGGAGGTTCAACATTTATATAAATAATCGTTTTGAGGGATTGAAATCTATGCTGGTTCTAGGGAATGCCTATAATGACTGTCATGATGTGGAGATGCCGGCGTTGGACTGGGGTAAACACAGTAAGAAGTTTAACAACACCAGGTTAAAGTCCAACAGATTTATTTGGTAGCAAAAGCCACACAAGCTTTCGGAGCTCCAAGCCCCTTCTTCAGGTGAGTGGGAATTCTGTTCACAAACAGGGCATATAAAGACAGACCCAAGTGCAACCATTATTCATGCAAATTGAGTCTGTCTTTATATGCCCTGTTTGTGAACAGAATTCCCACTCACCTGAAGAAGGGGCTTGGAGCTCCGAAAGCTTGTGTGGCTTTTGCTACCAAATAAACCTGTTGGACTTTAACCTGGTGTTGTTAAACTTCTTACTATAATGACTGTGTCGGTGGTTGCTGTCCATGGTGCTGAACTGCAGGCTATCCATTTCATAGAACCATGGAATAGAATCCCTACAGTGCAGAAGGAGGCCACCAAGTCTTCACCGACCACAATCCCACACAGGCCTTATTTCCATAACCCCTCATATTTACCCTGCTAATCCCCCTGACATGGTTAATTTACCATGGCCAATCTACCTACCCTGCACACCTTTGGACTGTGTGAGGAAACCGGAGCACCTGGAGGAAACCCACTCAGACACAGGGAGAACGTGCAAACTCCACACAGACAGTGACCCAGGGCTGGAATTGAACCCGGGTCCCTGGCGCAGTGAGGCAGCAGTGCTAACCACTGTGCCACCGTGCCGTCCCAAGTGCAATTGTGAAAAAGACCCACCAGACTGTTTGATTGTTTCTCTCCCACGCACCCCCCCCCCCCCCCCCACCCCCTTCCCCCTCCCTCACTCCCTCCCAAAACCAGCACAGGGTATCTGAAAGGTGAACAATTTTGGGGCAACATATTGGAAGTTGACTTGTGCATATGATACATGAAAATGAAAGATTTGGGATCAACTCTTGCACAAGATCTACTACTACAGGAGTATATAGTGTCATATAGTTATAGAGTATCGAAGGGCCCTTCGGCCCATCAAGTCTGCACTCACAAAAATGACACTAAATCTACATTGATCCCACTTTCCAGCACTTGGCCTTAAATGTTCTGACATTTCGAGTGCTAATCAAATAATCTTTAGTGATTGTGAGGTTTCCCGCCTCTACAACCCTCCCAGGCAGTGCATTCCAGACTCCAACCACCCTCTGGGTGAAAAGCCTTTTCCTCAAATCCCCTCTAAACTTCCTCCCCCTAATCATAAAATTATGCCCCCTTATGACGGGCTATCAGTTATTTGTGGATAGGGGACCATTTCCATCCCCCCACCCCCCCGCCTCTCCACAAAATGGCATTTTCCGGAGGCAGGAGCACTCAGGCCACTGTGAGGAAGTCAAATCAGGAAACCAATGTTCCTGATGATGGGGGTGTCCAGAACCAAAGATCACAGTCTGAGGATTTGGGGTAGACCATCTAGGACAGAGATGAGCAGACATTTCTTCACCCAAAGAGTGGTGAGCCTGTGGAATTCATTACCGCAGGAAGTAGTTGATGCCAAAACACTGAATGTATTCAAGAGGCGGCTGGATATAGCACTTGGGGGTGAATGGGATCAAAGGTTATGGGGAGAAAGCAGGATGAGGTTATTGAGATGGACGATCAGTCATGAGTGTAATGAATGGCAGAGCAGGCTCGAAGGGCCGAATGGCCTCCTCCTGCTCCTATCTTCTAAGTTTCAATGAACTCCCGGTCCCATCCAGCTCCAGTCCTGCCTTCACAGCTCCTTAGAAATTCAGCCCACACACTCAGATTCTAAATTCATCCTTAAACATCACGTGTTAACTGTGGCACAGAAGGCCGCAACCTTGCAACTGCATCGCTGGGTCACATTTTCAAAACCCACCTCAGGTTGTAAGGTGCAAAAGTCAAGGCTGATGGTTCGGTGCAGTACTGAGGGTGTGCTGCACTGTCAGAGGGTCAGTACTGGGGGAGTGCTGCACTGTCAGAGGGTCAGTACTGGGGGATTGCTGCACTGTCGGAGGGTCAGTACTGAGGGTGTGCTGCACTGTCGGAGGGTCAGTACTGGGGGAGTGCTGCACTGTCGGAGGGTCAGTACTGAGGGATTGCTGCACTGTCGGAGGGTCAGTACTGAGGGATTGCTGCACTTGTCGGAGGGTCAGTACTGAGGGTGTGCTGCACTGTCGGAGGGTCAGTGCTGAGGGAATGCTGCACTGTCGGAGGGTCAGTACTGAGGGAGTGCCGTACTATCGGAGGGTCAGTACTGACGGAGTGCCACACTGTCAGAGGGTCAGTACTGAGGGAGTGCCGCACTGTCAGAGGGTCAGGACTGAGGGAGTGCCACACTGTCAGAGGGTCAGTACTGAGGGAGTGCCGCACTGTCAGAGAGTCAGTACTGAGGGAGTGCTGCACTGTTGGAGGGTCAGGACTGAGGGAGTGCCGCACTGTCAGAGGGTCAGCACTGAGGGAGTGCTGCACTCTTGGAGGGTCAGGACTGAGGGAGTGCTGCACTCTTGGAGGGTCAGTACTGAGGGAGTGCTGCACTGTCAGAGGGTCAGTACTGAGGGAGCGCTGCACTGTCAGAGGGGCAGTACTGAGGGAGTGCTGCACTCTTGGAGGGTCAGGACTGAGGGAGTGCTGCACTCTTGGAGGGTCAGTACTGAGGGAGTGCTGCACTGTCGGAGGGTCAGTACTGAGGGAGCGCTGCACTGTCAGAGGGGCAGTACTGAGGGAGTGCTGCACTGTCTTTTGGATAATGGGTGAAGCTGAGGCCCCATTTGCTTCATTAGGTGGGTTTGAAAGATCCCACGATACTATTTTAAAGAGTAGCTGGCTCCCTGGTCAATATTTAACCCATTAACAAGAATGGATTATTTGGTCATTCATTGTCCGAGCTTTCTGATTGCAGATTGGCTGCATCATTTCTCACATGACAACAGTGACACCCAGTGAGAAAAAGTACATCATTGTAAAGACATCCAGTGGTCATTAACGACACTGTGCAAGACTTTCACTCTTTATTACTGAAAGTCCATCGTTTTCCTTAGTTGATCTCATTAACTAATTAAAAATATAACCTGCTTAAATTGATTGAGTTGGCATTTTTTGTTTACCGCGGAGAACACTTCACCACTCACATCAATTCAGGGTCACAGGGAATCAGAGTTTATCCTGACAGAGGCTGGGTACACGCAGGATGGGACATCAGGCCATTTCAGGGCACACACTCTCACAAACTGAGGGGCAATTTAGCAGAGCCAATCCACTTAACCTGCACATCTTTGGACACTAAGGGGCAATTTAGCATGGCCAATCCACTTAACCTGCACATCTTTGGACACTAAGGGGCAATTTAGCATGGCCAATCCACTTAACCTGCACATCTTTGGACACTAAGGGGCAATTTAGCATGGCCAATCCACTTAACCTGCACATCTTTGGACACTAAGGGGCAATTTAGCATGGCCAATCCACTTAACCTGCACATCTTTGGACAATAAGAGGCAATTTAGCAGGGCCAATCCACCTAAGCTACACATCTTGGGACACTAAGGGGCAATTTAGTATGGCCAATCCACCCAACCCACAGATCTTGGGACACGAAAGCACAATTTAGCATGAGCAATTCTCCTAATCTGAATGTCTTTGGACAATAAGGGAAAATTTAGCATGGCCAATCCACCTAACCTGCACATCTTTGGATACTAAGGAGCAACTTAGCATGGCCAATCCACCTAATCTGCACATTTTTGGACCATGGGAGGAAACCGGAGCACCCGGAGGAAACCCACGCAGACACGGGGAGAATGTGCAAACTCCACACTGACAGTGACCCATGCCAGAAATCGAACCCGGGTATCTGGCTCTGTGAGGCAGCAGTGCTAACCACTGCGCTGCCTATACTGCCCCCTAAGGGAACAACTAGTCTAAAAAGGAAAGTAAAATATTGGTTTGTTCGTGACTTTATGCAAATACTGTCCCAAAATCATGCTTTGGATCAATTCATCAAATGACCGTAGAGTAATTAAACTCTGACCTGAATGTGTGCAAGCAATTGATAAAGAGGGAGCAAATAGATTATGAGAGAAAACCAGCGAGGAAGAGAGAAACAGATTGTAAAAGCTTCGAGCAGTCTGAAAAAAAGGGGGAGATTAATGAAAATCCCTTAGAGGCAGAGACAGGAGAAACTGTAATAGAGAATAAGGAAATGTCAACGATGTTAAACAAATATTTTGTATCCGTCTGCACAGTCGAAATAATGAGGAAACATGGGCCTACTGTGTCAGAGACAAACTTAAAGTAATTAATATTAGGAAACAAAAAGTACTGGAGAACTTAATGGCACTAAAAGCCACTAAATCCTCTGGCTCTGATAGCCTAAATCCTCGCGTTTTAAAAGACATGGCAATGGTTCTGATCGACACAGTTCCCCAGATATGAAAACAGTCCGCTTGGATTGGAAGACAGAAACTGTAATCCCAATGTCTGAGGCAGGAGAGAGAGAGAAAATTAGGAATTATGACCATAAGATATAGGAGCAGAATTAGTCCATTCTGCCCATCGAGTCTGCTCCGCCATTCAATCATGGCTGATATGATTCTCAACCCCATTCTCCTGCCTTTTCCCCGTAACCTTTGATCCCCTTATTGATCAAGAACATACCTATCTCTGTCTTAAATACACTCAATGACCTGGCCTCCACAGCCCTCTGTGGCAATGAGTCGCACAGATGCACCCCCCCTCTGGCTGAAGAAATTCCTCCTCATCTTTGATTTGATTTGATTTATTATTGTCACTGTATTAACATACAGTGAAAAGTATTGTTTTTTGCACGCTATACAGACCAAGAATACCGTTCATAGAGAAGGAAATGAGAGAGTGCAGAGTGTAGTAAAAGAGTTAGAATGAAGTTTTAGAAGCATAGAACGAGAATAAAAGACGGAATTAGAAGGTATGCTGGGCACAGCTTGCAAGACGTCACCTCGCTCCGGTGCCATCTTGGAATTCTAAAGGATGGTCCCTTTACTCTAAGGCCGTGCCCTTGGATCCTCGTCTCTCCTACTGATGGAAACATCTGCCCCACGTCCACTCTATCCAGGCCTTTCATTATTCTGTAAGATTCAATAGGATCCCTCCCTCATCATTCTAAACTCCATCGGGTACAGACCTAGAGTCCTCTTAGTACATCAAGCTTTTTATTCCCGGGAACAATCCCGTGAACCTTCCCTGGACCCTCTCCAAGGCCGGCACATTCTTCCTTAGATACAAAATTACAGACCAGTTTGTCTGATATCAGTATTTGGGGAACATATTAACATACATGTATACAATCATATGAATTGAGGGGCAGGAATAGGCCATTCAGCCCCTCAAGCCAGCTCCACCATTTGATAAGATCATGGCCGATCTGCTTGCGGCCTTTACTTTCCTATCTACTCCCTATACCCTTTGATTTCCTTGTCAATAATCCTACCTCAATATCTCTCTGGGGAAGATAAGTCCATTCAAAAGTCTGACAGCAGCAGGGAAGAAGCTGTTCTTGAGTCGGTTGGTACGTGCCCTCAGACTTTTGTATCTTTTTCCCAATGGAAGAAGGTGGAAGAGAGAATGTCCAGGGTGTGTGGGGTCCTTGATTATACTGGCTGATTTGCCGAGGCAGGGAGAAGTGTAGACAGAGTCAATGGATGGGAGGCTGATTGCATGATGGATTGGGCTACATTCATTACTTTTTGTGGTTCCTTGTGGTCTTGAGCAGAGCAGGAGCCATACCAAGCTGTGATACAACCAGAAAAGTTGGTGAGAGTCATAGCTGACATGCCAAATTTCCTTTGTCTTCTGAGAAAGTAGAGGCAGTGGTGGGCTTTCTTAACTATAGTGTCAGATGGGGGGACCAGGACAGGTTGTTGGTGATCTGGACATCTAAAAACTTGAAGCTCTCGACCCTGAAGACCCAGGATGTTCGATCCTGAGGTCAATGACAATCTCCTTCATTTTGTTGACATTGAGGGAGAGATTATTGTTGCCGCACCAGTCTACCAGATTCTCTATCTCATTCCTGTACTCTGTCTCGTCATTGTTTGAGATCTGACTGACTACGGTGATGCCATCAGCAAACTTGAAAATTGAATTGGAGGGGAATTTGGCCACACAGTCATCGGTGTATAAGGAGTATAGTAGGGGGCTGAGAACACAGCCTTGTGGGGCACCTGTGTTGAGGATGATCGTGGAGGAGGTGTTGTTGCCTATCCTTACTGATTGTTGTCTGTGAGTTAGGAAGTTCAGGATCCAGCCACAGAGAGAGGTGCCGAGGCCCAGGCCACGGAGTTTGGAGATGAGTTTTATGGGAATAATGGTGTTGAAGGCTGAGCAGTAGTCAATAAATTGGAGTCTGACATAGGTGTCCTTGTTATCTAGGTGCTCCAAGGTTGAGTGCAGGGCCAGGGAGATGGCGTCTGCTGTGGACCTGTTGCGGCGATAGGCAAACTGTAGTGGATCCAGGTAGTCCGGGAGGCTGAAATGGATTCGTGCCGTGACTAGCCTTTTGAAGCACTTCATAATGATGGATGTCAGAGCCACCAGCCGATAGTCATTGAGCACGTTGCTTGGTTTCTCTTAGGGATTGGGATGATGGTCGTCTTCTTGAAGCAGATAGGGACCTCAGATTGTTGTAAAGAGAGGTTGAAGATGTCTGCGAATACCCCCGCCAGCTGATCCATGCAGGATCTGAGGGCACGTTCGGGTACCCTATCCGGGCCAGTCGCTTTCCGTGAGTTGACCTTCGAGAAAGTTGCTCTGACACCTGCAATGGTGACCCCAGATACAGGTTCATCCAGGGCTTACAGGGTGGAGGGCATGCTCTCGCTGACCTCTTGCTCAAAACAGGCGTAGAATGGATTGAGCTCATCAGGGAGGGGTGCGTTGGAGCCGGCGATTTTACATGTCTTCATCTTGTAGCCTGTTATGTCTTGCAGACCTTGCCATAGTGGGCGGGGGTCGGTGTGGCTAGCCTGGGACTCTAGCTCCATGCTGGCGCTATAGTTATGAAAGCCCACCAACACCTCTATATTTTCAGAAGACTAAGGAATTTTCACAGGTCAGCTACGGCTCTCACCAACTTTTACAGGTGTACCATAGAAAGCATTCTTTCTGGTTGTATCACAGCTTGCTATGGCTCCTGCTCTGCCCAAGACCACAAGAAACTACAAAGGGTCGTGAATGAAGCCTAATCCATCACGCAAACCAGCCTTCCATCCACTGACACTTCCTGCTGCCTCGAAAAGCAACCAACATAATTAAGGACCCCACGCACCCCAGACATTCTCTCTTCCACCTTCTTCTGTTGGGAAAAAGATACAAAAGTCTGAGGTCACATACCAACCGACTCAAGAACAGCTTCTTCCCTGCTGCTGTCAGACATTTGAATGGATCTACCTCGCACTAAGTTGATCTTTCTCTGCACCCTAGCTATGACTGTAACACTACATTCTGCACTCTCTCATTTCCTTCTCTATGAACGGTATGCTTTATCTGTATAGCGCGCAAGAAACAATGCTTTTCACTGTATACTAATACATGTGACAATAATAAATCAAATCAAATCAAAATCAAAGGCCCGCTTATTTTTAAACTGTGCCCCCCCCTGGTTCAAGTCCCTCTCGTGAGGGGAAACAGCAGCCAATGCTAAGGCAGTGGTATGGTAGCCAGGCTTGTCAACACAGTTATACGAAAGGGAAAATAAATAGAATAATGCTGTATAAACTCAGCAGAGCTGGCAGTATCTGTGGAGAGAGAAACAGAGTTAACGTTTTGAGTCCGTATGACTCTCCTTCAGAGCTAAAGAGAGGGAGAATTGTGATGGAATGTGAAAGACCCTTTGTCATCCAGACTCGAAACGTTGGCTCTATTCTCTCTCCACAGATGCTGTCAGACCTGCTGAGATTTTCCGGAATGTTCTGGGTACCTGGGTTCGAATCCTGCCACGGCAGATGGTGGAATTTGAATTCAATAAAACATATTTGGAGTTAAGAATCTACTGATGAGCATGAAACCATTGTGAATTGTCAGAAAAAACCATCTGGTTCACTAATGTCCTTCAGGGAAGGAAATATGCCATCCTTACTCGGTCTGGCCTACATGTGATTCCAGCTCCACAGCAATGTGGTTGACTCGCAACTGCCTTCGGTCAACTAGGGATGGGCAATAAATTCAGGTCTACCAGCGACACCCATGTTCCACAAATGAATTTTTAAAAATTCTTCTGTACCTCCCTACCAAGTTACCCATTTATGCCACCCACTTACCCACAATACCAATCTGTCCATTGACGGGTTCACCCATTCACTTACATTCGCACACAGGACAGGATTTTCCAGCCACGCTCACCCCATCTGCTGTGGTGGGATTTGAACAGTAAGAAGTCTCACAACACCAAGTTAAAGTCCAACAGGTTTATTTGGCAGCACGAGCTTTCAGAGTCTCGCTCCTTCATCAAGTGACTCACCTGAAGAAGGAGCGAGACTCCGAAAGCTTGTGCTGCCAAATAAACCTGTTGGACTTTAACCTGGTGTTGTGAGACTTCTTACTGTGCCCACCCCAGTCCAACGCCAGCATCTCCACATCGTGGGATTTGAACCCAGGACCCCAGAACATGTGCGGGTTAGGTTGATTGGCCATGCTAAATTAACCCTAGTGTCAGGGGGGATTAACAGGGTGAATAGGAGGGGTTATGGGAATAGGGCCTAGGTGGGAATGTGGTTGGTGCAGACTCAATGGGCCAAATGGCCTCCTTCTGCACTGTAGGATTCTATGAGTTGCGTTTCTGGATTAAAAGTCTACTGATAATGTCACTATGCCATCGCCTCCCTCACTCAGTCTTGCAAGTTTTTGACATTCTCTATTCCAGAGGGGTGTTTATATCCAGCGGTTGAGTATATTCGATCGGTAGGTTTCTTTGAGCACTGTGGGAATGAAGGGATATTGGGATAGGGCAGGAGGTCTGGTCAGAACATTGGGGGGAGCGTGGGGGAACGCTTTTTAAATTTTGTCTACACGAGAGGAGGGGTGTTTGCTTCTTTGGATTGGCGGCACATTTTCATTGAATGGAAAGAGATCCATGTCAGGCGAGTGAATGAGGATAGGAACCACGCTGCCAATTACCCAGAAGATTCTGAATGTCAACCTAAATCCCCGCGGTGTCTCTGTTCTGCTGTCCACTCCCATTCCTTGACATTTTTCAAAGCAGTATTTCAAGCCAGTGCATGCAGCCTGTCATGTTCATGTCACTTTGTGTTAAGTGCAGGGCAAACGACACATAAAATATGTTTGAATTGGAGGTCACCAAAGGGTAAACTTTGGTTCTTACGGATTTCAAAGATTTTTGTGACTGTGCCCTATTAAATTGGGGTTCATAAAAAAAAGGGGAACTAAAAACCGCCAAGTTTTTATGGCAGGGTCACCGTGTCAGGGTGCGGTGGGTGTTCATTGCTTTAGCATCTGCAGATGTCAGATGTCATTAGTCCCTCCGTGTGAGGAAGTGATGGTTTCTGGCATTTCTCATCTCCGAGTCAACTCTTGTTATCATTCGAGAGGTCAGTGACTGTGTGGGTCAAACTCCACACTCACAGCCCTCTGTGCCGGCACGAGAGGATGCTGCAGTTTGTGAGGGCGGTTTCCCAAGCCGTTGGCGTGTTTCAAAATGCAGTGCAACCCTCACCGTCCTGCTGCGTGGGTTTGTTCTGAGGTTTGGTGTAGCCATCTAACCACTGGGTGCATCAGTCGCAGTTTTAACAACACCAGGTTAAAGTCCAACATGTTTATTTGGCAGCAAATGCCATTAGTTTTCGGAGCGCTGCCCCTTCGCAGATATCCACTCCATCTGACGAAGGAGCAGCGCTCCAAAAACTAATGGCATTTGCTGCCAAATAAACCTGTTGGACTTTAACCTGGTGTTGTTAAAATTCTTACTGTGTTTACCCCAGTCCAACGCCGGCATCTCCACATCGTGCATCAGTCGCTCCAGAGCCCAGTCCAGCTAAATCTCAGTCACGGCTCAGTGGAACAGCTCTCGCCCAATCTGAGTCGATATATAAAAGCAAATTACTGCGGATGCTGGGATCTGAAACCAAAAGAGAAAACGCTGGAAAATCTCAGCAGGTCTGTGACAGATGAACATAAGAACATAAGAAATAGGAGCAGGAGTAGGCCATCTAGCCCCTCGAGCCTGCCCCGCCATTCAATAAGACCATGGCTGATCTGAAGTGGATCAGTTCCACTTACCCGCCTGATCCCCATAACCCCTAATTCCCTTACCGATCAGGAATCCATCTATCCGTGATTTAAACATATTCAATGAGGTAGCCTCCACCACTTCAGTGGGCAGAGAATTCCAGAGATTCACCACCCTCTGAGAGAAGAAGTTCCTCCTCAACTCTGTCCTAAACTGACCCCCCTTTATTTTGAGGCTGTGCCCTCTAGTTCTAGTTTCCTTTCTAAGTGGAAAGAATCTCTCCATCTCTACGCTATCCAGCCCCTTCATTATCTTATAGGTCTCTATAAGATCCCCCCTCAGCCTTCTAAATTCCAACGAATACAAACCCAATCTGCTCAGTCTCTCCTCATAATCAACACCCCTCATCTCTGGTATCAACCAGATGTTGCGGGAGGTGGGAGGCGGGGGGGGGGGGGGGCGAGGGGGGGATGGGACAGAGGTAGAATGTAGAAAAGGGGAAGCAGGGGGGAGAAAAGATAAGGAAAGGGGGATGAAGTCGGGGGAAAGAGTGGGGAAGGAAGAAAATGAAGAAAGACAATAAAGAAATAAAAGGTAGAGAACAGTAAAAAATTAATAAAATAGAATGAAAACAAAGGGGTGGAGGTGGGGTAGAGCGAATCATCTGAAGTTGTTGAATTCAATGTTGAGACCGGAAGGCTGTAAAGTGCCCAGCCGGAGGATGAGATGCTGTTCCTCCAGTTTGCTTCACTGGAACATTGCAGCAGACCAAGGACAAGCACCCCCCCCCCCTCCCCCAACATCTTCATCTGTCACAGTTTACAGCTTCTTTGCCGTTTGGCCATTCACACTCTTTATTTTCTCTATGGACTGCCATTAGCAGTCTTTTCCCTGGTTTCTGTGGCTATGAGTCATCTTTCATTCCCTCCCCCTGCAGTATAACTATCTCCCACTTTCTGTGCCTTTTAGCTTTGACAAAGGGTCATCTGGACGCGAAACGTCAGCTCTTTTTCTCCTTACAGATGCTGCCAGACCTGCTGAGATTTTCCTGAGTCGATATATTGTGGGTTAAAATCTCACTTTAGAGTCTTGTGTCCTGATGTTTTTAATTCAGATCAATGCGAGGTGTTGCATTTTGGTAAGACAAACCAGGGCAGGTCTTGCATAGTTGTTGGTAAGGCCCTGAGGAATGTTGTTGAACAGAGAGAACTCGGGGTGCAGGTACATAGTTCCTTGAAAGTGGCATCACAGGTAGACAGGGTGGAGAAGATTTGGCACACTTGCCTTCATTGGTCAGAGCATTGAGTACAGGGGGGGGGGGGAATCTCCCATTCCACCCGCCACGGGCAGAGGGAAGGACCATGCAAAGGTCCATTAATCTCGGGCAGGATTTTCCAGTTTTGGGGTGAGCGCGGCTGAAAACTCCCACCCCAGGAGTTGGGACATTATGTTACAACAGTACAAGACATTGGGAAGGCCACATTTGGAGCACTGTGTACAATCCTGCTATAGGAAGGATGTTATTAAACTGGAAAGGGTGCAAAGAAGATTTAGAAGGATGTTACCAGGACTGGAAGGTTTGAATTATAAGGAGAGGCTGGATAGGCTGGGACTTTTTCCCTGGAGCGTAGGAGGATTAGGGGTGACCTTATAGAGATTTATAAAATTATGAGGGGCATAGGTAAGGTGAAAAGTCAAGGTCTTTTCCCCCAAGGTAGGGGAGTCCAAAGCTAGAGGGCGTAGGTTTAAGGTGAGAGGGGAAAGATTTAAAAGGGACCTGAGGGGCAACATTTTCACACAAAGGGTGGTGTGCGTATGGAATGAGCTGCCAAAGGAGGTGGTAGAGGCGGGTACAATCACAACATTCAAAATACATTTAGACAGCTACGTGGATAGGAAAGGTTCAGAGGGATATGGGCCAAACGCAGGCAAATAGGACTAGTTCAGTTTAGGAAAACTGGTCGGCATGGATGTATTGGGCCGAAGGGCCTGTTTCCGTGTTGTATGATCTAACCCCAGACGGGTGGTTGGTGAGATGAGTTGGAAACCTCGGATATGAGGCCCGGTCCTGTTTAATTCCCAATCTCAGGAATCTGGGAGCAAGCTACGTAACATCGCCAAGTGACAGAATGTAAATGGTGGGATCAGTTTCTTGGGTGCTTTCTTGGGGGGGTGTCATTATGGGAAGAGGGGTGGCCAGATCTGGGCAGACCGAAACACTCGTACTCGGACAAGGAAACAACTAATGAACTTTTTCAGTCTCTTCTCCATGGCAGGCCCGAAGTGGCTTCCGCATGTGGGAAAGCTGCATGAGTTTCATAGCAAAGGCCAGTTAAAATTGCAATCTTTTGTTGAGTTTCGGATGTAGCCATTTTCCTTTGATGCTGGAAATTTTAAAAAAACCAAGTTTTTTATTTTCTGCATTGCGTGGTAAGTAAGTACATTCCTGGAGCACAAAAGCAAGGGTTTATTAATATAGGGAATGGATTCTCCCTGCCCGCTGTTCTGGCAGTGCAACAGGCCAGGAGACATCAGTGGAGGCTGTTTCGCGGGCTCCCCGCTGGGCGCCATGGTTTCCACGCGTCTCCGGGACCCAGATTTCCGGCGGCATCAGTTCCGTGCCAGAAATTGGCGCGAAGCTGAGTAAAATATTTAAATCGCCATTGAAATCTCTTTAGCGGGTCCGGGATTGAAGTTTCTAGGCCCCGTTAGCCTCTCCCCCTAACCCCCCCCCGTCCCCGCAACATCCCGCCCCACCCCGCCAGGAGTGGTTCTCTCCAGTGGGGTTTACAGCAGCTCCCCACTAATGGGGAACAGGTGGCTGACTCTGCTGGAGTGAAGGGAGGCCATGGAGGCCCCCCTCAGGAGGTCGGGGGTAAGAGGGGGTTGCCCCCTGTGCATTGCCAGCCTAGCACTGCCATCCTGGCCCCCTGTTGAGAGGCATAGATCGGGTGGACTCTCAGAGGCTTTTTCCCAGGGTGGAAATGGCTGCTATGAGAGGACACAGGTTTAAGGTGCTGGAGTGTAGGTACAGGGGAAATGTTAGGGGGAAGTTTTTCACACAGAAGGTGGTGGGCGAGTGGAATCGGCTGCCGTCAGAGGTGGTGGAGGCAAACTCAATAGGGTCTTTTAAGAGACTCCTGGATGAGTACATGGGACTTAATAGGATGGAGGGTTATAGGTAGGCCTAAAAGGTAGGGATATGTTCGGCACAACTTGTGGGGCCGAAGGGCCTGTTTTGTGCTGTAGTTTTCTATGTTTCTATGTAAGTCTACTTGTGACACGAATAAATAAACTGAAACTTGACTCTGGACTGACCCTAGCTTGGGGTCATTTGCCTTCTTATATCGCAGTGTGGGCAGTATTCAGCCTCATGTTAACCCTTTAGATACAGAGCTTTCTACTACAACATGTGCCTTGTTGATAGTGGACAAGCATTTGGAAGTTAGGAGGCAAGTTACCCGCCACAGAATTCCCAGCCTCTGATCGGCCATTGTATTTATTTGGTAATTTATGGCACTACTTGCACTGACTACCATTTCCTAACTCACGTGGCAACAGCAATATAGGCCAAGGTTATTTGCAGTGGCCAGGTGCTTATCACAGCACTGACTGAACTTTCTGAATTTAATTACTTGCCGTCCGAATCGATCGATTGTTTGAAGGCACGGATTCAGACATGCAATTTCAACACCCAAGTGCTTTTGGACTTTTAATCCAAAGGTGAGGCCCAAAAATCACGTAAGACTCTTCCTGTCAGTTGACACAGAGCCACACATCAAACATAACGGCGGCAATAAAATAAAATTGCCATGGCAACAGAAGAGAAGGATGCCAAAGGGAGAATCCGTACATGAAAGCAGGGAGATGGGACAAATGTTAAGCTTCACATCTTAGAGGAAGAATGTTTCAATCACAAAAATCCTGTGATTTCACAAACCAACAGACATTCTGTATTTTCAATTTTTTTTATATAAGCCGGCCACCTTTTGCCATACATAAACCTGCAGAGGATGGGGTGTTATGATCAGAGATTTCTTAATTCTTTAGCTGATCATGAAAATCAATTGCGAACATTAACATCGAATGTTTTTATGTTATAAAATAGAGAAGGAGCAAAATCAACTCTTTTAAGTATTTATAAGCCTATTTTTGGTGTCCATTTATTCAATCGCTTCTATGGGGCTTGCAGGTTTCTTAATATTCTCCCCAAATTGTTTCATACCACAGCTGTGATGTGTGCCATCCACCATCAAGAGCCCTGCTTTAGAAGGTTCTAATCCACTATCAGAAACCTGAGCACAAAACGTCGGCTGACATTCCAGAGCTGCACTGAGGATCAATTATAGTTTTTTCTAATCAATAATTCTGCCTTTCATTAGCTTAAAATCAATTTCATTTAGTAATCATACGTCAATACAAATCTCTGTCAAGTACCTCAGCCAACCATTTGATATTTAATAGCATGGTGTTATCTTATTCATCCAACTAATCCGGACGTCGCTTCTCTTCCTGGCTCTAACTATTTCCCCATTGCCTGGTAACGGCAAATACTACCATAAGGTCAAAGTGAACGTTCCCACCGGCTCACTGCCAAGTTGAATAGACATGTGTTCCTGTGTCCAGGGGCATATCTATCCTTGTGTCTGCGCAGTGAATACATCTATTCATTATGTTGCAAGATATGATCCCTTATAGGAATCCTCCCGATAGGACTACTGCTGAGTAACCGGTTCCCAGACGTTTAGTTTTAAACTATTGACATTTACCACCATGACTTTCGGTAACTTTTCTTGGCTAAAGTGAACAATACATTTAAAATATCAGCATATATGTTTTGAAATCACAACTACTTGTTCTGATTCACTTACTGCATTCACATTTGTGTAAACTGTTTGTAAAGTAAAGTTTATTTATTAGTTACAAGTAAGACTTACATTAACACTGCAATGAAGTCACTGTGAAATTCCCCTCGTCGCCACAGTCCAGCGCCTGTTCAGGTCAATGCACCTAACCAGCATGTCTTTCAGAATATGAGAGGAAACCAGAGCACCTGGAGAAAACCCACGCAGAAACGGGGAGAACATGCAAACTCCACACAGACTGTGGCCTAAGCCGGGAATTGAACCCGGGTCCCTGGAGCTGTGAAGCAGCAGTGCTAACCATTGTGCCACCGTGCCGCCCACTTAGCTTATTAGCTTGTCTTAAGAATCATTTAACTCCTTACTGATCGCCAGTCCTCTGAAAGACTTCATTCTGCCTATGAATCTTATTAGCTAGTTCGGAATCCTGTTCTTCATAGATACTCATGTCACTGAGCAAGAAGTTCCCACAAGAAATAGGGAACATTTGAGGGAGAGTTGCCAGTGGCTTGCTGCACCATTTGCTTTCTCTTTCATTAGTTTAACAGTTATGAGCATCATTGGGCCAGCATTTATTGTCCATCCTTCATTGCTCTTGAGAAGACCTTCTTGAACCACAGCATTCCTTCTGGTGTGGGTACATCCACTGTGCTGTTAGGGAGGGAGTTCCAGGATTTTGACCCAGCGACAGTAAAGGAACAGCGATTATATTTCCAAGTCAGGATGGTGAGTGACTTGAAGGTGAACCTGCAGGTGGTGGCATTCCCATGTATCTGCTGCAGATCTGGAAGTTACTGTTGAAGGGGCCTTGGTGAGTTGCTGCACTGTTAGATGGTACACACTGCTGCCACTGTGTGTCGGCAATGGAGGGAGTGAATGGGATGGTAGATTGGGTGCCAATCAAGCACTTTGTCCCAGATGGTGTCAAGCTTCTTGAGTTTTGTTGGAGCTGCATTCTTCCAGGCAAGTGGAGAGTATTCCATCACACTCAAACAAAAGCAAAATATTGCGCATGCTGGAAGTTTGAGCTAAAGGATGTTTAAATCTGAAAGGTTGGCTGGCATTTTACCGCATCGCGCGCCCTAGAATCGGGGTGGGTGAGGCTCGCAGAACGGAATTCTCCATTGGCCTCGGGTGGGATTTTATGAGCCTTACCCGTGTTTTGTAGATGGTAAGAAGTTTAACAATACCAGGTTAAAGTCCAACAGGTTTATTTGGTAGCAAAAGCCACACAAGCTTTCGGAGCTCTAAGCCCCTTGTAGATGGTGGACAGGCTTTGGGGAGTTGGGAGGTGAGTTACTTGTCACAGAATCCCTACTTCTGACCTTCTCTTTGTAGCCACCGGGCGGAATTTTCCCTTCCTGCCACATCACGGGAATCATAACGGGTGGGACACGGACCATGCAAAGGTCAGTTGACCTCAGGGGGGAATTCCCAGTCTTGAGACGAGTGCGGCCGGAAAATCCCACAGTGTTTTATGTGGCTGCTCTGGTTCAATTTCTAGTCTATGGTACTTCCAGGATGTTGATAAGAACAAAGAACAAAGAACAATACAGCACAGGAACAGGCCCTTCGGCCCTCCAAGCCCGCGCCGCTCCCCGGTCCAGGATTGAATCCTGAATCCAGGATCCCCGCCCAATTTTCCAGCCTATCTACATACTAATATCCTATCCCCGAGCTGTCCCTCACAGCTATGATGCTTTGTTCATCACAACCTATTAACTCACCCCTACCCCCCCATTCCAGACCATGTGATCTCCAGATAGTGGGGGATTCAACAATGATAATGTTATTGATCCAGTGTTGTTTGAATCTTAAAAGAGATTGGTCAGTTTAGGAGCTAGTTCATCAGCTGCCAACTTTTAAATTGATTTCAATGTTTAAAAGGGATTTCATCTGACCCAGAGCTTTATTTGGAATTGCAGTAATTTCAGAGCACAATCTTTATTTATAATGTTTAGTATATTTGGTTAGTGGTCACTATCTAAGCTGGGTACGTGTGTTAAATTCTCTCTGGTAAATACATTGGAAAATTGATCATTTTGTGCCTTTGCTCAATCTTTAGGAACACATGTGACTGGGATATCGCAGACTAGGACTTGATTAGGTTGATTGACAGGTAAGGTCATATGACTGGATGAAACTCAGCTTTCACAGAAAATTCAAGGCAGCCTGCGTTTGAGATCTTTAGAGAGAGGTTGCTTTCTCTGTATCTCTTTCTCTGTTTGAAGGGAAGACTGAAATCTGCCAAGAAAATAGTCTTTTTTCTGTGTTTCTACATTTTGGGGTGGAACTTTCTCTGGGCGTTGCTGCGTGAGAATTAGAAGTCAAGTGTCTATCTGGATCACTCTCCAGAAGTGTTAAACGGCCAGAAATCTAGTAACATATTTGGTTTTCTGTGCTAAATCATTCTAAAGATTAGATTTATGTCTATGGGGGAATACTGCTAAATTGGAACAATAGAGATAGCTAGCTGTTAAACATGACAAAATATAATGCTTAAGTGTTTTAATTGGTAAAAGTCATACTAATTATTTTTGTTATATTCTAACTGTGTCCTTAAATAAACTTTGTTTGATAAAAGCTCCCCAGTAGGTCACTGGAATCATACCTGCAGTGAAACACCTTATGCTCACCCTAATGTCAAAATCAAATGTAAAAGTTAGGGACCAAAGGAGAAAACGCTGGAAAATCTCAGCAGGTCTGGCAGCATCTGTAAGGAGAGAAAAGAGCTGACGTTTCGAGTCCAGATGGCCCTTTGTCAAAGCTAAAAGGCATAGAAGGTGGGAGATATTTATTCTGCAGGTTGAGGGAATGAAAGATGAGTCACAGCCACAGAAACCAGGGGAAAAGGCTGCTAATAGCTGTCCACAGAGAGAATGAAGGGTGTGAATGGCCAAACGGCAAATAAACTATTAGCTATGACAGGTGAAGACGTTGGGGGAGGGTGGGGGGGAAGATGGGACAGAGGTAGAATGTAGAGAAGGGGAAGCGGGGGGGGGGGAAGGTAAGGGAAGGGGGATGAAGTAGGGAGAAAGAGTTGGCGGGGGGGGGGGAAGAAAAATGAAGAAAGAAGACCCTAAACGTTAGGGTCTAGGTTAACATCATAAAATATTTTGGAGTTTCTGATATGATTCTGAACATCCCAAATATACAGGATGTTGCACAAATGCTGGTTTTCCTTTGATTTATTTCCACACTCAAAACACCACACTTGGTGACATTTGCAAAACAATCTAATTTTAAGGCGCATTAACTTGGAGCAATTAGATTTTCTCGCTATAAACATTCAAGGTAGCTTAAACACAATTCCTTCAGAGTAGCACGATATTGCATTCCGCATGGTGTCCTACAATAATCCCGTCATTATAAAGCTACATAATGTCCACATTTAACATGAGCAACACTGTAGACAAATTCAATCAATGTGCTCCATATTCACTATGATGTGGAGATGCCGGCGTTGGGCTGGGGTAAGCACCAGTGACTTTCATGCTATCCTAACTATTCATTCCTTAACCCATGGGGAGGCAAAAATCACTCCTCTCACATTGACTGTGATTCCTCCGTTTCCTTCATAGATTTACAAACCTTGCAACAGTTGATGCTTTATATAGAAGTTTCGGTTCATTGCTTAATGGGGGAAATTTGCAAGGCCTTATGTGAAACAATGTTACCAACGGCAATACACGTCAACATCTTGAACACAATGCCTTCATGTCAAATAAACCTTAATTGAGAAATGGGAGCTGCTTATGTCAGGAGTGCTCTGAATGTGATGAATTGTACCAGGTTGGTCTCCAATTTACATGCCTTATTGATCAATTTATGTCACTCTCTCAGACAGACTGCTATTCATTATCTTGTCATTCGATAAGTAGAGAATGGTACAGGCTCCTAAAAACAAGCAACATCTTGAATTAACTCAAAATCTGCTTTTCTTCAACCTTTTCAATCCCCGCGGTGGCACTGTGGTTAGCACTGCTGTCTCACAGCACCAGGGACCCAGGTTCGATTCCCGGCTTGTGTCACTGTCTGTGCAGAGTCTGCACCTTCTCCCCGTGTCTGCGTGGGTTTCCTCCGCATGCTCCGGTTTCCTCCCACAGTCCCAAAGACGTGCTGGTTAGGTGCTAAATTCTCCCTCAGTTTAAAGTTTTCTTGATTAGTATCACAAGTGCATTACATTGATATTGCAATGAAGTTACTGTGAAAATCCCTGAGTTGCCACATTCCGGCGCCTGTTCGGGTACACTGAGGGAGAATTTACCATGGCCAATGCACCTAACCAGCACGTCTTTTGGACTGTGGGAGGAAACCGGAGCACCTGGAGGAAACCCATGCAGACACGGGGAGAAAGTGCAGACTCCACATAGACAGTGACCCAAGTCAGGAATCGTACGCAGGTCCCTGGCGCTGTGAGACAGCAGTGCTAACCACAGCACCACCGTGCTGCCCATAGTGTACCCGAACAGGCACTGGAGTGTGGCGACTCGGAGATTTTCACAGTAATTTTGATGCAGTGTTAATGTAAGCCTACTTGTGACACGAATAAAATAAACTTGATTTCTCCCTCAGTGTACCCGAACAGGTGTCGGAGTGTGGCGACTAGGGGATTTTCACAGTAACTTCATTGTAATGTTAATGTAAGCCTACTTGTGACATTAATAAATAAACTTTAAACATTGAAAAAAACTTTTAAATCATTCAATATTTCTAATTTGACGCTATCCAGCGGATTGGACTGCCTGCTGATCAAAGTGTGCCAGCAAGGTTCCTCGCAAGGTTTTTACTCTGTTGGGCGGGAAGCCAATTGATCTCATGAGCTAATCTGCCAAGGTTCCTGAAGGTTGCGCCCCAGCGTCCATGCGAAGTAAACTGCATCAGTGCGTGCTCGGAAATCCATTCTCCACTGATAGGGTAAAAATCACATAAGCTGCAAACTGAACCTGATTCACACAGGGAAAGCTGTGTGAACCCACAGGTCTTGATTAAAGCAGACCCAGATAAGAGTCAAGAACCATTTAATTGCTCATGTTTGCCCATTAGAACAAGGAACAATGGAAAAGGAGGTTGATATACCATTGGTCAGTGATATAGCTATCATTGCTTGATGATATAACATGCACAAGTTATAATTGGGCACTATATCCTTCTGTATGCATGGTGTAAACTTAATTAGCTATGATTGGATAGGGATAAATCTGAAAATGTGATTGGTATATTCTAATTGCTTGTAATCGAATTTGAAACTATAATTGCTTGTGTATTGGGATGGCACGGTGGCACAGTGGTTAGCATTGCTGCCTCAGAGCGCCAGGGACCCGGGTTCAATTTCCGACTTGGGTCACTGTCTGTGTGAAGTTTGCCCTTTCTCCCCATTGGTTTCCTCCGGGTGCTCCAGTTTCCTCCCACAGTCCAAAGATGTTCGAGTTAAATGGGTTGGCCATGTTAAATAGGTCCTTAATGTCCGGGAGTCTAGCTAGGGTAAATGCATGGGGTTATTGGGATAGGGCCTGTGTGGGATTATGGTCGGTGCAGACTCAATGGGCCGAATGGCCTCCTTCTGCACTGAAGGGATTCTATGATCCTATAATTTCTGAATTCTGCGCTCTGGCTAGTTGTGACTTTCCAGGATCAGAGCTTTACAGCTGGATTAAAAGAGCTGTTTTAGAGAACTCCGTGACTTGGTCTGGTTACACAAAGGGTAAAGTGGTGATCAATTAAAATGGCTGACATCAAAGCCCGCAACAACCACTAATCAAGCAATCCCGTGCAAGACTACACACAGAGTTTTGACTTCATGGATAGGAATCGATGTAAGTAAGGCAGCGGCACACATTGTGAAATCCCCTCCTCTGACACCGTGTACTGTGAGGACAGCAAAACCATTCGGCAGCATTATTCAATTTAAAATCGTGCAGCTAAAAGCAAGAGCGATTCAGGCATCCACCCATAATTTATAATTAGATAATTGTAGTAAGATTAATACATACATTACATCCCCCAGTTATGTCTGGAAGATTCATTGGGCCCTCTTAATGCATATTGTTTAGGAGCTACACATTTTGCAGTTTAAAGGCCAATTATTGCCCAGATCCATTCATCTTATGTCATTACCTACACCAGTAGTACACTAAAAGACTTGATAAATTTTATTCTTGTATGGCAGTACGCGAGTTCTTCCATATTCCTAGACAGGATACAAGGTTAAAGTTAAAGCTTATTTATTTATTAGTCACAAGTAAGGCTTACATTAACGCTGCAATGAAGTTACTGTGAAATTTCCCCAGTCGCTACAGTCCAGCGCTTGTTCAGGTCAATGCACCTAATCAGCATGTCTTTCAGAATGTGGGGGGAAACTGGAGCACCCGGAGAAAACCCACACAGACACGGGGAGAACGTGCAAACTCCACACAGACAGTGACCCAAGGGAATCGAACCCGGGTCCCTGGCGCTGTGGTCAGCAGTGCTAACCACTGTGCCACCGTGCTACCCTTAGGTAGGTGTTATCTGATGAGTGATCTTCCCCTCACCTTTACAGCCTCACCCCTTTATCTCAATCTTTCTCATTGTGAGCAGTTTAAGGAAGGATGTAAGCGTGGTGGAGGAAGTTCAGAGGAGGTTTACAAGATTGATACCTGGAATGAGTGGGTTGTCTTATGAGGAAAGGTTAGGCAGGGTGGGCTTGTTTCCACTGGAGTTTAGAAGAGTGAGGGGTGACTTGATTGAAATATATAGGCAGGATTTTATGGCCTTGCTAGTCCTGAAACCATAAAATTCCGCCCAAGGTCAACGGACCTTTCCATAGCCGGCCCCTCGCCCGCTCTGATTCCCACGGGGGATAGGTCGATAAAATTCCGGCCATAATTTCCTGAAAGCTCTGGACAAAGTGGACATGGAAAGGATGATTCCTCTTGTGTGAACTCGGGGGCACTTCTTTTTAACAATTAGGGGTCACCCTTGAAGGACAGAGATGAGAAGAAATTTGTTTCATTCAGAGGGTTGTGCGAGTTTGGAACTCTCTGCCTCAGGAGGCGGGTCAAGTGGGGTCACTGAATATTTTTAAGTGGAAATAGATAGATTCTTGTTAAGCGAGAGAATCAAAGGTTATAGGGGGTAGATGGGAATGTGGAACTCAAAAGTCAAGTAGACCAGCCATGATCTTATTGAATGGTGTAGCAGATTACAGGGGTCAAATGGCTCCTATTTCTTGATTACGTTTTATTTTAAAATACAGCTATGATCATTACTCCTCTGCTTTTCCTGTTCCTTCAAAGCTCCAAAGCTTCACGCACACATTCTTTCTCCTCCCTCAGCACTTAGACGGATTTTGCATAGAATCCCAACAATACAGAAGAAGGCCATTCAGCCCATTGAGTCTGCACCAAATCTCTGACAGAGCATCTTACTAAACCCATCAGCACCCAGAGGAAATCCATGCAGATGCTGGGAGAACATGCAAACTCCGCACAGACAGTGACCCAAGTCCAAAATTGAACAATTGTTGACTGCATTAGACCGTTGCCACAGAGAAAGGGTGGCACGGTGGCACAGTGGTTAGCACTGCTGCCGCACAGCGCCAGAGACCCGGGTTCGATTCCCAGCTTGGGTCACTGTCTCTGCGGACTTTGCACATTCTCCCCGTGTCTGCGTGGGTTTCCTCCAGGTGCTCCCACAGTCCAAAGATGTGCAGATCAGATCAATTGGCCATGCGAAGGTGTCCCTTTGTGTCCAAAGATGTGTAGGTTAGGTGGATTAGCAATGCTTAATTGCCCCTTTGTGTCCAAAGATGTGTAGGTTAGGTGAATTGGCAATGCTTAATTGCCCCTTAGAGTCCAAAGATGTGCAGGTTAGGTGAATTGGCAATGCTTAATTGCCCCTTTGTGTCCAAAGATGTGCAGGTTAGGTGAATTGGCAATGCTTAATTGCCCCTTTGTGTCCAAAGATGTGCAGGTTAGGTGAATTGGCAATGCTTAATTGCCCCTTAAAGTCCAAAGATGTGCAGATTAGGTGGATTGGCCATGCTAAAGTGCCCTTTTGTGTCCAAGGATGTGTAGATTTTGCGGTTTAGTCATGGTAAATAAGCAGGTTACAGAGGTAGAGAAGAGGGGAGGGCCTGGGTCAGATGCTCTTTCAGAGAGTCAGTGCAGACTCGATGGGCCGGATGGCCTCTTTCTGTACTGTAGGGATTCTATGGTTCTAACTGTCAGATGATGCAGATGTGCAGAGGAAAACCTCCAACATATATATGTCCAACATGAATATGAAATTCATCGATAACATTTTGAATCGGAGGCTTAAAGCGCATTTGAACTGCCCGTGTAAAATCTAATTCACCAGCCTCCAATGAGAGGAGAAAATATCTTTCTTCCTTTCCCGCTGTCTTGAGTTGTATTCCCAAGCGGCATTGCTTCTGGCTTCACAATTGATTCTGAATTACTTCCCTCATTGAACCACGTTGCGTATCTGCCCATGCTCCACTGGCTATCAGTGATACAGCTGAAGAGGTTAACAAGATTAAAAATAGCCCTCCACTGGGATCCAGCAACCTTCCACTATCAGACCGGGAGGGTTGCCTATCTGGGAGAATCGATAATGAATGAGTTCAGATCAATATTACGGAACCAGCTGAATCTGATGCAATATCATTAGTAGATCTGAAGGTGATGTTTGTGATGCAAGTCCAATTTTCTTTGACATTTTTATTTAAGGGTTTTCTCTGACTGCTACGCTCCCCCTCCTCCCTCTGCCACTGTTGCCCATTGAACCAGCTCTTTCAATATCCAGTACATATGGTGTTCCTCTCTCCTTTGGATCCTAATTTCTTGAATCGCTACCTATGTAACGTAACCCTCATGCCAATAACTTAATTCAAAAAATGTCTGCAAGGGGCAAGCAAAAGAGAATGACGTGTCAGTTTGAAGCTATGCTCTTTCAGTCAAAATTTAAATGCCTCAAATGCTTTGTTTAAAACTTCAATCTTTTTTTCAAAAATAAAGCATCCACAGCCTTTAAGTAAAATGCAACAAGCATTGCAGCTCTGAGATGGAAAAATATGAACCTCGGCACAAGTATGCCGCGCATTAGATTTCAGCGAGCAACAAGAAAATGGTCACTTCTACATTAAAATGTCTGCGTTTTATGTGCACTTCCTATGAGTGTCACGTTGACTTCCTGTGACACACCTCTCACCCTGCTTTGCTGAGGACAACATCTCATTTAAAATTAGGCATGTTCCTCATAGTATAACGCATAATACTTTAAGGCAAACATGTAATGACTTCAACGAGGCCCATGAAATTGGCATCTTGGAGTATAAGCTCCCTGATTGAGGTAATGATTGCCTGTCCAATCAGAGAGTCTCACCTGCGATTATATAATGAGGAGTGTCATAAGAACATAAGAAATAGGAGCAGGAGTAGACCATCTAGCCCCTCAAGCCTGCTCCGCCATTCAATAAGATCATGGCTGATCTGATAGTGGGTTCAGTTCCACTTACCCGCCCGCTCCCCATAACCCTTAATTCCCTTAATGGTTAAAAATCTATCTATCTGTGACTTAAACACATTTAACGAGGTAGCCTCTACTGCTTCATTGGGCAGAGAATTCCAAAGATTCACTACCCTCTGGGAGAAGAAGTTCCTCCTCAACTCTGTTCTAAATTGACTCCCCCGTATTTTGAGGCTATGCCCCCTAGTTCTTGTTTCCATTGTAAGTGGAAATAACCTCGCTGCTTCTACCCTGTCTAGCCCCTTCATTATCTTATGTCTCTATAAGATCTCCCCTCAACCTTCTAAACTCCAATGAGTACAGGCCCAATCTATTCAATCTCTCCTCATAAGCTAACCCCCTCATCTCCGGAATCAACCTGGTGAACCTTCTCTGTACCCCCTCCAAAGATAATATATCCTTTCTTAAATAAGGGGACCAAAATTGTACACAGTACTCTAGGTGCAGCCAGGACTACTGACACTCTGGATTCTGACTGTGTACTGGACGCACACTATAAGCGGAATAGAGTTTGTAAACAAAGGGGATCTGGTGAAAGAACTCCGGCCCTCACATCGTAAAAGATGAGTGCTTGTAAGTTACACCCCTCCCACGTCAGATGTCAAATTGGAGGATCTGGACACAGTGCTGAAACGTTGCATTAGGTGCATGAACCACCAGGTTGCTCGGACTTGGGGGAGAAGGGTGTAATGACATCAAGGGGGCACATGAGGTGGACTTGTTTGAGTACCAGCTCCCTGATTGAAGTAATGGTTGCCTACCCAATCAGGGTGTCTCACCTGTATATAAAAATGGGGGTGTCAGGTCTTCTGGCACTCTGGATTCTGACTGCGTATCTGAAACCCTCTTGGAGTGGAATAGAGTTTGTAAATGAAGGGAATCTGGTGAAAGGACACCAGCCTCTGGGGCTTTATTTCAAAGTGGACGCGGTTAAATGAAAGTGTAAAGAAGAGGGACAGGGAGAGACTCACTGGTCCAGCCAGTCTGCGTATGAATTATTCTTTTGGCTTTAAATTCGCTGTCCCCAAAAAAATAAACTTTGGAACAATCTATTCCATTGATTTTCCCTTGCTGGAATGGAACATTCTTACCGCTATCAGTGCGTTGTTGTGTTGATCTAATGCTATTTGTCTTCTTTCTTACTTTGCTAAGAGGGTCTCTTTGAAAGCTGACCCTTGTGGCAGAGTAAGGCTCAGTCTGATTGCTGAATGTCTATACTGCCTTGTGGCACTAGCTAGCATACAAAATTAGAATAGCCAGTGTTAAAAATAAAGTGACTCGTATTGTATAAATAGCCGTAACATCTATGCCAACAACAGAGAATAAAATATAATTCAAGCTTCCTGATCTCACCTCTGACACTCACTGTCAAAAATGTCTTTGTTCCAGACCTACTCAGGCCCCCCCCCTACTTCACCCGTTTCTCTTTCTAATACATTCATGACTGTACTGATGCCATTTCCTGCTCTCGCTCTCATTTTAAGTCTGAAAATCTTGCATACCAGTTATCTTGTCATAATTAAACCACGGACATGACAACTATTCACAGATAAGGGAGGCACAATGGCACAATGCTTAGCGCTGCTGCCTCACAGCGCCAGGGACCCGGGTTTGATTCCCAGTTTGGGTCACTGTCTGTGTGGAGTTTGTACGTTCTCCTCATGACTGCGTGGGTTTTCTCGGGGTGATCCGGTTTCCTCCCACAGTCCAAAGATGTGCGGGTTAGGTGGATTGGCCGTGCTAAATTGCCCCTTACTGTCAGGTGGACTAGCTAGGGTAAATGCATGAGTTTATGCAGATAAGGCCTGGGTGGGATTGTGGTCAGTGCAGACTCGATAGGCTGAATGGCCTCTTTCTGCTGTGTAAGATTCTATCATTCTATAAGATTCTATAATAGCTGTAACTCTCATTAGTCATTAGTTTGGGGCAGCATGGTGGCACAGTGGTTAGCACTGCTGCCTCACAGCGCCAGGGACCCGGGTTCAATTCTGGCCTCGGGTGACTATCTGTGTGGAGTTTGCACGTTCTCCCCGTGTCTGCGTGGGTTTCCTCCGGGTGCTTCAGTTTCCTCCCACAGTCCAAAGATGTGCTGGTTAGGTGGATTGACCACGCTAAATTGCCCCTTAGTGTCCCAAGATATGTAGGTTAGATGGATTGGCCATGGTAGATGTGCGGGGTTATGGGGATAGGGTGGAGGAGAGGGCCTGGGTAAGATACTGTGTCAGGAAGTCAGTGCAGACTTGATGGGTCGAATGGCCTCCTTCTGCACTATAGGGATTCAATAATTCTATTTCCTTCCCTAAAGGACATTAGTGAACCAGATGGGTTTTTATGACAATCAATGACAGATGTCATTGTCACCATTACTGAGGTGAGCTATATATTCTACAGATGTTAAATGAATTCAAAATTCCACCAGCTTCTATGGCTGGATTTGTGCCCATAACCTCAGCGCTATAGTCTGGGGTCCTGGATTACTCCACCGTCTCCCCACTCTCAATAACAGTGACCGCAATAACCATCATCAGTTGGCATAAAAACCCATCTGGTTGACTAATCTGCCGAAAGGATAGAATGAACAGGAACCAGAAAAGAAAGAGGAGTTTGAAGGGGACAAAAATCCAAGACTAAGGAAATCTGGCATTTCCGCTACGGCTCTCACCAACTTTTACAGATGCACCATTGAAAGCATTCTTTTTGGTTGTATCACAACTTAATAGGGCTCCTGCTCTGTCCAAAACCGCAAGAAACTACAAAGGGTTGAGAATGTAGCCCAATCCCTCATACAAACCAGCCTCCCATCTATTGACTCTGTCTACACTTCCCACTGCCTCAGAAAAGCAGCCGGCATAATAAAGGACCCCCACGCACTCCGGACATTCTCTCTTCCACCTTCTTCCATCAGGAAAAAGATACAAAGGTCTGAGGTCACATACCAACCGACTCAAGAACAGTTTCTTCCCTACTGCCATCAGACTTTTGAATGGACCTACCTCACATTAAGTTGATCTTTCTCTACACCCTAGCTATGACTGTAACACTACATTCTGCACTCTCTTGTTTCCTTCTCTAAGAACGGTATGCCTTGTCTGTACAGCGTGCAAGAAATAATACTTTTCACTGTATAGTAATACATATGACTATAATAAATCAAATCAAACCAAATCATGCAGAATGATCTACGGGAGGTTTTCGAAGGTAGAGAGATTGCGGAAGGGAGTTTCAAAGAGTGGGGGTATAGCAACTGACTGACTGTTGATGGTGATGCAAAGTGGAAAGATGGCCATTGTCGGTGGCAGGCAGCCAATGGGAGGAATTGGAGGTCATTATGAAAATTGTCAAATTCACTTCTGGCAGAGTGTGGCTCTGAAGGTCACCAAGAACGGTGTGCCGCAGTTATCAACGTGAAAGATTCCTTCGCCCACGCAGCACTAAAAACAATATGACTTATCAGTACTAACAAACATGTTTCCACATGCAAAAGGAAAGTGTCCATACATGTACACATACACACACATGCTGGGAACTCAAAAGAGAAACAGAAAATTAGGGAAACACTCAGCAGGGCAGGTTGATGTTTCAGGTGTGAGTTGATTGTCAAAATGTGTCAATTCTCACCCCAGCCACTGCCCGACCAGCTGAGTATTCCATGCCTTTCAGTCTGAGGAATATACCCAGATTTAATCATTTGGTAATACAGAACTTGGAAAAAGAGACATGCTGTTGAAGTTTTTCATTTGGCACTCATCAGGACAGATTCACAAGAACACCAAATTTCAAAGGGAACAACAATTTGTAATGCATGAGAAGAGAGTGCTGATTGGTTGGCAAGTAGACGCTGGCCTATGCAACCTTTGAGAAAAGGGACCAACAAGTTTTATTGCAAGGGAAGAGGGTGCTGATTGGAAGTGGAGAGGATGTTTCCACCAGTAGGAAAAACTAGAACCAGAGGGCACAACCTCAGGCTAAAGGGACGATCCTTTAAAACAGAAATGAGGAGGAATTTCTTCAGCCAAAGAGTGGTGAATCTGTGGGACTCTTTGCCGCAGAAGGCTGTGGAGGCCAGGTCATCGAGTGTCTTTAAGACAGAGATAGATGGGTTCTTGATTGATAAGGGGATCAGGGGTTCTGGGGAAAAGGCAGGAGAATGGGGATGAGAAAAATATCAGCCATGATTGAATGGTGGAACAGACTCGATGGGCCGAGTGGCCTAATTTTGCTCCTATGTCTTATAGTCTTATGGTCTTATGATTGGCAAATAGTCTCCGATTGGTGCAAGATGAAAAGATTTGACAGCATGTCTGATTTTTCTGCAATACCTTGTTTTACAACAAGATGGTGTTATCAACAAAGCATAGTGAGAGGTGTGTTACAGGAAGTCTGTGTGATAGCTACAGGCAGTGCACTGAAAACAAAACTGGGCGGCATAGTGGCACAGTGGTTAGCAATGCTGCCTCACAGCGCCAGGAACCCGAGTTCAATTCTGGCCTCGGGTCACTGTCTGTGTGGAGTTTGTATGTTCTCCCCGTGTCTGCATGGGTTTCTTCTGGGTGCTCCAGTTTCCTCTCACAGTCTAAAGATGTGCAGATTAGGTGGATTGGCCATGGTAAATTGACCATAGTGTTAGGGGATTAGCAGGGTAAATATGTGGGGTTACGGGAATAGGGCCTGGGTGGGATTGTGCTTGGTGCAGACTCGATGGGATGAATGTTTTCCTTTTGTTGGGATTTTATTCAATTCTATGAACTTTTAATAATAGAAGGGAGCGTTTTGTTACACCGTTGTTATACATTGGCCTGCCCAATATATTTCAAAATGGAATATTGGAGGGCTCTGATGTGGCAATGGTGGAACGCTATGCCAATCCTTTATTTCAACATTTTTGATAATGGTGGAAAATAGACAATTGGCCAGGATGTGTTGAGGCTATGACATTCCGAGTTGTGAGGTGAGACGCTTCTCCCTGCTTGCTGCTAAGGAAGGGAAAGCCAAAGGCAGGGTTCAAATAACGTTTCCTAAAATTGCCACTACAGCCAAATCAATATCCTGCTTTAATTAGATCCATGTGATGCTATTTTACAGTCCTTCTCTAGTCAGCCTTGAAGCATCTGCGTTCGTGCTTGGGCACAAGACAATCAATGGCAGCATAGAAGCTGGAGAGGTAATAGGCATGCTGAAGGAGTGCCACATATTGTTGTACAGTAAGATTCCACTGAGTGATGACACAGAGGCCCATGCACTTTTCACTGCGTTTCTTTATGAATGATGATTTTTTTAAAGCTACTGCACATGCAAATTGACTAAAAATATGCCAATTATATGCGGCACAGTGGTTAGCACTGCTGCCTCACAGCACCAGGGACCCGGGTTTGATTCCAGCCTTGGGAATGGTAGCCTTGTTAGATTCACCTGATGCAATTATTTGGATGTTTGTTCTGCATGGAAGGGAATTTCAAATCAGCTAGTTAGATTCACAGACAGATGTAGTCTTTTTAGTGACAGGGTAGCAAGAAGGAGTGAAATGATTCTTTTTACAACAAGTTAATGTTGACAGTTTACTCATGTGAATGCAATAACAGTATTAAAACAAATGAATATGATTTTCAAGTATATGTATCAAAGTATTGAATGCATTTCCCTAAAATGTTATTTATCATGTCAGCTCCGACTCTCACCAGATGCACCACAGAAAGCATTCTTTCTGGTTGTATCACAGCTTGGTATGGCTCCTGCTCTGCCCAAGACTGCAAGGAACTACAAAAGGTCGTGAATGTAGCCCAATCCGTCACGCAAACCAGCCTCCCATCCATTGACTCTGTCTACACTTCCCACTGCCTTGGCAAAGCAGCCAGCATAATTAAGGACCCCACGCACCCCGGACATTCTCTCTTCCACCTTCTTCCTTCAGGAAAAAAATACAAAAGTCTGAGGTCATGTACCAACCAACTCAAGAACCGCTTCTTCCCTGCTGCTATCAGACTTTTGAATGGACCTACCTTGCATTAAGTTGATCTTTCCCTACATCCTAGCTATGACTGTAACACTACATTCTGCACTCTCTCGTTTCCTTCTCTATGAACGGTATGCTTTGTCTGTATAGCGCACAAGAAACAATACTTTTCACTGTATTGATGTGCGATTGATTCACACGGGAGGCTAGGACGTACCCGGGAATAAAGGCTTTTATTCACAACAAGATTGGAGCACACTACTTAACAATATTATCCCAGACTAAGGGCTACTAGGAAGTAGCAGTGACCTTTATACTCCTGTAAGAAGGCGGAGCCGAACGGAGTGTACCACATAAACAATAATAACAGGTGGAACACCCAAACCCTAACCCCAACAGTAACAAGAGTAACATATGTACAAGTACCCATAGTGGTAACCATCTATGGTTCACCACATGTATGTTAATACATGTGACAATAATAAATCAAATCAAATTTTAATATATAAAATCGTCACAGGCAAAAAGTGCTGATGCTGCAAAAGTGTAATGGTAAGGTCAGGGGTTTAAAGCTGGGAATCCATTAGTCAGCAAATGTAAGCATTAGAGGTTTCAAGTTTCCGGGACAAATGTTGTAACATTAACGCAGCATACATTGTCCAGACACAAAATAGTGTCTTTCTTGGGCCCAGTATCTCTCTGTCTTGGCGACGTGCCTGTGGGAAAGGTTCAGCTATGGAAAACATCCATAGCTACAAAGCAACCAGGAAGTGGGTTTAGCCAAAATGGGAAGATGTCTGGAATTAAATGGACAAATGAGTATCATTGTACCGAGTAGCATTTTGCAATTGACCGAGACACTTTGTCAAAAAACTGGACTGACAGGTTAACACTAAATGAAATTGATCCTAAGTCAATAAGGAGGTGTATCTTAGATAACAAAAAGTATAATTGTTCTGTATTTTGGCTGAGTGCCTCAGATCTTCGGAGAGCTTTCACAGCCCGGAACCTGAGCTCTCTGACCCTCTGGAGGCCTCCGAACAGCCGTATGTTAATGTCTTGTTTGTCTTGTTTGATTTTTGTGTTTAAAATAAATTTTGGTTGCGTCTCTTGAACAAAGACTGCCTTTTGCGAGTTTTTAAATAGAGACTAAGTTTTTAGACTTGGGCCAACTTTTTAAAAGAAAACCCCCACTACAGTCTGAACTGAAGGAATAGAACACAACATCTGACACAAGGTAAATTATAAATTGGACCAAATTTGGATTAAGTTTGGACTGACTGAAAAGACAAAGCAATCTCTCCCAGTGCAATACTTGAAGGCCATCATCTAGCAACCATTTGAATGAGATGTTAAACCCAGACTCCAATCGCTCCGTCCAGTTGATGTGATGAAACTATTTCAATAAGAGGTGAGAAGGTTCTCCCTGTGTTGTTATTCTTTACCCTGTAGCCGACATCACAAACACAAAGGCAAAAAACCATGGCTGCTGAAACATTGTAAGAAGTTTAACACCAGGTTAAAGTCCAACAGGTTTATTTGGTAGCAAATACCATAAGCTTCCGGAGCGCTGCTCCTTCGTCAGATGGAGTGGAAATGTGCTCTCAAACAGTGCAAACAGACACAAAATCAAGTTACAGAATACTGATTAGAATGCGAATCCCTACAGCCAGCCAGGTCTTAAAGGTACAGACAATGTGGGTGGAGGGAGCATTAAGCACAGGTTAAAGAGATGTGTATTGTCTCCAATGAAACATTAATGAAACGTCAACAGAAGGATTGGGTCACTCAACAGGGTCTGTCAGCATCTGTGGAGGGAGGAACAGAGTCAACGTTTCAGGGCATTGAGCTCCATCACAGATTATTATGGTCTTTATCATGGGCAGGCCTGGGTAGAACGCTCTTTCAGAGAGTCAGCACAGACTCAATGGGCCAAATGGCCTCGTTCTGCATTGTAGAGATTCTATGGTTTATCTCATTGCTGTTTGTGGGAGCTTGCTGTGAACAAATTGGTTTCCATATTTCCTGCATTGCACCAAGAATCCATTGAAGTGCTTCATTGCAAACAGTCATTTGGTCGTATAGAACTTGAATGTTCTTGAAAAGGGTGCTGATTGGTTGGCATAATAACTCTGATTGGCTGAGGTATCGCCATGGCTCATTTATGCTTACTCGAAGCAGTATACGTTCATTTGCAGGAACCCATACTCTGCAAACTAAAGGAATAGGTTCAAGCCTGGCACCATTTTTGAAATGCCCACAACTTGGGGAGCCTATAGTTCCCTGTCACTTTCTCAATGGCAACACCTCAGCCAATCAGAGTCATCATGCTAACCAATTAGCACCTTTTCAAGCATATTCAAGTTCTATACAACCAAATGCCCTCCAATTGGCACCAATTTAGTATAAGAATTGTTGTGATCATCTAAAATTTGGTATTCTTGGGTTTTCCTGATCAGTGCAAGATGAAAAACTTCGGCAATATTTTATTCAATGTAAGGTGCTTTGGTCACCCCAATGTCATGAATGACACTTGCCAAAATTTTCCGGCTCTTCCTGCAGTGGGTTCTTCCGATCCCACCACCAGCGACTCCAGAACCCCGGGTTCTGCAGCAGGTAGGGTGCAAATAATGGGAAAACCCATTGTCAGCACAGCCAATAGTGGGGCACCTCCTGCTCCAGGGGTGTGGAAAATCCTGCCCACTTTAGAATTTCAAGTCTTAACTTACTTCTTTCCTTTCTCAGTAGTTAAGTTTTACCCTGTACAATTTCAAACTACATTTTGGAATTGCCTCCCAGCGGAACGAAATGATAGATTTCTAGTTCACATTGAGGCTGAAGAGTTCTCCCAATTTGGATCAATAGCCTGCCTGTTTATTGGTAACAAAAAAAGTAATTTGATCAATCTAAACGATTCCGATTCTCATCCAAAACTGGTGCTCCAAAGAAACAGCATCCAAAAATACAAAAAGTAAATGATGTTGCCAACTAATGGTGCAAAAAACCAAAAATTGCCAGAATTTTACCGCCTCACCCCAGCTCGTACGATCCCACCCGTGACCAACAGAGAATGATGTTGTGCGAGCTTTGCCCGCCCCGATTCTGGTGCCGGTAAAATTCCAGCCAATTGAGCCACTTTCCCTAAACCTGTCTATTCCCTCACACGGGGTAAATTCATTCAGCTCACGAAGAAAATCGCATTTATTATATTTCAGCCTTCCTGAAATGTTGTACCCATTCGTCTAGCAGTTCCTTAAAATGATATTTTCTCTGCACGCTTCGTAGCGGAGAGCTGTTTTCAGAATTATTAAGTACTGCTGCCATCTGCAGGGTTTATTACTTCAACCGAAAAAATAATCCCTAATACCTGGAAAATGCTCAGAGGCAGGTTATGGATAAATCACTCATCATTTTGATTCTGGTTCCCCCATTCGCACTTGCCACCGCAGTCCATCCTCAAGCAAGGAGGGAAAAGGTAGTTTTGGTCGCTGATATCTCTGCGGTCATCATCCCTGTTGTGCTATGACCTGCTCAGTAAAGGAGGTGTCTCAAGCATATTGACTTGGATGATACGAGCTTTGCTTTTCCACATGTCCGTCTTCTTTTCCATGTGGGATCTCCTGCAGTGAAATAAATCCCTAAATTAGGATTTAATGAGGGCCAGGCCAAAAGACCAGAAAATGTGGGACGGCATGGTGGCACAGTGGTTAGCACTGCTGCCTCACAGCGCCAGGGATCTGGGTTCAATTCCGTCCTTGAGTGACTGTGTAGAGTTTGCACGTTCTCCCCGTGTCTACGTGGGAGTGGGTTTCCTCCGGGTGCTCCGGCTTCCTCCCACAGTCCAAAGACGTGTGGGTTAGGTTGATTGGCTATGCTAAATTGCCCCTTTGTGTCAAGAGAATTAGCAAGATAAATATTTGTGGTTACGGGTATAGGGCCCGGGTGGGATTGTGGTCGGTGCAGGCTCGATGAGCTGAATGGCCTCCTTCTGCGCTGTAGGGATTCTATGATTCTTGACCCAGGAATGGTGATATATTTCCAAGTCAGGATGGTGAGTGGCTTGGAGGGGAACTTCCAGGTGCTGGTGTCACCATAGATCTGCTGCCCTTGTCTTTTTTTAGGTTGTAACAGTCGTGGGTTTGGAAGGTAATGACTCAGGAGCCTTGGTGAGTTCCTGCAGTGCATCTTATAGATGGAACGCAAACCTGTGCCCATTTCTTCGGCTGGGTATACTGGGGTAGTGCTAGAGAAAGGGTTATTAACATTTATAGAGGCTGTTTTATAACTAAAATGCAAGGTTGGCACTGAGAGGCCTGATGGTTAATATTGGGCAGTACGGTGGCACAGTGGTTAGCACTGCTGCCTCACAGCACCAGGGACCCGGGTTTGATTCCCGGCTTGGGTCACTGTCTGTGTGGAGTCTGCACATTCTCCCCATGTCGACGTAGGTTTCCTCCGGGTGCTCCGGTTTCCTCTCACATCTGAAAGACATGCGGGTTAGGTGGATTGGCCATGCTAAATTGCCCCTTAGTGTCAGGGGATCAGCAGGGTAAAGACATAGGGTTACAGGGATAGGCCTGCATGGGATTGTTGTCGGTGCAGGTTCAATGGGCTGAATGACTTCCTCCTGCACTGTGAGGATTCTATGATGATCGAGTCAGCTTTGCCATTCAATGAGATCGTTGACTGATCTGATGTGACAATCCTGAACTCCACCTTCCCACCTTATCCCCATAACCCTTGATTCCCTGACTGAATAATAATCCACCTATCTCAGCCTTGAACATACTTAACAACCCAGCCTCTTCAGCCCTTTGCGAAAAAGGATTAACCATCAGCCTCTCATTACCCTCTGAGGGAAGAAATTCCTCCTCATCTCTGTCTTTAATGGGCGAACCTCCATATTCTGTGATTGCGCCCTCTGGTTCCAGGCTCTCCCTCAAGCATACCATCTTCCGGCTAGAAGCCACCTCAATCACCACTTTCAGCAACTGGTGCCGGTCATATTTTGGATCATTTTCAAATCCGGCTCGGAGAATCAATGGAAAAGCAGCGGGATTTTTCCGTCACTGGCGTTTGTGGTGTCATTACGTGGGGCCAGCACTCGGAAACCCAAGGCGTTCTTATTACGAGAGGTGGGGTGAGAGAAAGTTAGCAAGGAGTGTCATGATAAAAATTCGCCGCACATTGCAAACTCTGATTGTAGGCGTGATTGCAACAAGCTTTCTGTGCAAAACCATTTGAAATAATACAATGCAAAGCAGTGATTTCATCATAATTTAAGGAACCAGTCAAGGAAAAGGGGTAATTTCCTGGTTTGTGTAATCACGAGTACTTTAGAATATAATAATACAGTTCACTAGCAGCTCTCACTCCTTTGAACAGGTAGGGGAGGCAGGAAAGAGAGAAACCATTATCCAAACTAAAAGGTTCGATCATTTGCATTTTCAAACATTAGAATAGCACGAAAGATTATTCTTTTTTTGTTGTCTATTAAGCTGAAACGTACAGCAAGCAAATCTGATAGCGGGTAAATAAAGATCAGATAGAAAGAAGGCGATCTTAAAGAATAGGGTCAGCACGGTGGCACAGTGGTTAGCACTACTGCCTCAAAGCGCCATGGATTCGGGTTCAATTCCGGCCTTGGATCACTGTCTATGTGGAGTTTGTACGTTCTCCCCGTGTCCGCGTGGGTTTCCTCCGGGTTCTCCGGTTTCCCCCCACAGCCCAAAGACGCGCGGGTTAGGTTGATTGGCCATGCTAAATTGACCCTTAATGTCAGGGGGACTAGCTGCAGTAAATATGTGGGGTTACGGGGATAGGGCCTGGGTGGGATTGCGGTCGGTGCAGACTCAATGGGCCGAATGGCCTCCTTCTGCACTGTAGGGATTCTATGATTCCATGAATATCCTTTACATGAAGTACAGAGAACCATGAAATACTTGTTTTATGTCTGTTATTGTAAGGCCTCGTTGCTTTAATAAGCGCATTATCACTGTATAAATAGTTTCTATTTTCCCTTTGTACAAACTCTTTTGATTTGATTTGTCACATGTATTGGTATACAGTGAAAAGTATTGTTTCTTGCACGCTATAAAGACAAAGCATACCATTCATAGAGTACTTGGGGAGGGAGAGGGTGCAGAATGTAGTGTTACAGTCATAGCTAGGATCAACTTAGTGCGAGGTAGGTCCATTCAAATGTCAAATGGCAGCAGGAAAGAAGCTGTTCTTGAGTTGGTTGGTGCATGACCTCAGACTTCTGTATCTTTTCCCTGACGGAAACAACCGTAGCACCATAGAACCCTACAGTGCAGAAGGAGGTCATTCAGCCCATTGTGTCTGCACCAACCACAATCCCACCCAGGCCCAACACCATAACCCCATGCATTTACCCTACTAGTCAAGAGGGTAAATGGGAGGCAAGGGATGAGATTGCAGAGCCTTTGGCGTTGATCTTTGGGTCCTCGCTGTCCACGGGGATGGTGCCAGAGGACTGGAGAATGGCGAATGTTGTTCCTCTGTTTAAGAAAGGGAATAGAAATGACCCTGGTAATTATAGACCGGTTAGTCTTACTTCGGTGGTTGGTAAATTGATGGAAAGGGTCCTTAGGGATGGGATTTACGACCATTTAGAAAGATGCGGATTAATCCGAGATAGTCAGCACGGATTCGTGAAGGGCAAGTCGTGCCTCACAAATTTGATAGAATTTTTTGAGGAGGTAACTAAGTGTGTTGATGAAGGTAGGGCAGTTGATGTCATATACATGGATTTTAGTAAGGCGTTTGATAAGGTCCCCCATGGTCGGCTTATGATGAAAGTGAGGAGGTGTGGGATAGAGGGAAAGTTGGCCGATTGGATAGGCAACTGGCTGTCTGACCGAAGACAGAGGGTGGTGGTCGATGGAAAATTTTCGGATTGGAGGCAGGTTGCTAGCGGTGTGCCGCAGGGATCAGTGCTTGGTCCTCTGCTCTTTGTGATTTTTATTAATGACTTAGAGGAGGGGGCTGAAGGGTGGATCAGTAAATTTGCTGATGACACCAAGATTGGTGGAGTAGTGGATGAGGTGGAGGGCTGTTGTAGGCTGCAAAGAGACATAGATAGGATGCAAAGCTGGGCTGAAAAATGGCAAATGGAGTTTAACCCTGATAAATGTGAGGTGATTCATTTTGGTAGGACAAATTTAAATGTGGATTACAGGGTCAAAGGTAGGGTTCTGAAGACTGTGGAGGAACAGAGAGATCTTGGGGTCCATATCCACAGATCTCTAAAGGTTGCCACTCAAGTGGATAGAGCTGTGAAGAAGGCCTATAGTGTGTTAGCTTTTATTAACAGGGGGTTGGAGTTTAAGAGCCGTGGGGTTATGCTGCAACTGTACAGGACCTTAGTGAGACCACATTTGGAATATTGTGTGCAGTTCTGGTCACCTCACTATAGGAAGGATGTGGAAGCGCTGGAAGGAGTGCAGAGGAGATTTACCAGGATGCTGCCTGGTTTGGAGGGTAGGTCATATGAGGAAAGGTTGAGGGAGCTAGGGCTGTTCTCTCTGGAGCGGAGGAGGCTGAGGGGAGACTTAATAGAGGTGTATAAAATGATGAAGGGGATAGATAGAGTGAACGTTCAAAGACTATTTCCTCGGGTGGATGGAGCTATTACAAGGGGGCATAACTATAGGGTTCGTGGTGGGAGATACAGGAAGGATATCAGAGGTAGGTTCTTTACGCAGAGAGTGGTTGGGGTGTGGAATGGACTGCCTGCAGTGATAGTGGAGTCAGACACTTTAGAAACATTTAAGCGGTTATTGGATAGGCACATGGAGCACACCAGGATGATAGGGAGTGGGATAGCTTGATCTTGGTTTCAGATAAAGCTCGGCACAACATCGTGGGCCGAAGGGCCTGTTCTGTGCTGTACTGTTCTATGTTCTATGTTCTATGCTCTAGTCCCCCTCACACTAAGGGGCAATTGAGCATGGCCAATCCACCGAACCCACACATCTTTGGAGTGTGGGAGGAAACCGGAGCACCCGGAGGAAACCCACGCAGACACGGGGAGAATGTATAGACTCCATACAGACAGTGACCCAAGCCGGGAATTGAACCCGGGTCCATGGTGCTGTGAGGCAGTAATGCTAACCACTGTGCCACCGATGGAAGAGAGAATGTCTGGAGTGCGTGGCATCCTTGATTATGTTGGTTGCTTTCCCGAGGCAGTGGGAAGTGTAGACGGAGTCAATGGATGGGAGGCTGGTTTGCGTGATAGACTGGGTTACGTTCACAACCCTTTGTAGTTTCTTGCGGTCTTGGGATGTTACTCCTAAGATACGATGTACAGAAATCACCAAAATACTCCAACTGAGACCTCATCAGTGTTTTGTAAACCTTCAGCATAACATTCCTACTGTTGTTGTGCTCCCACCACAGCTGGAAAATCCCACCCGAGGTCAACGGACCTTTGCACGGTCCGATGGGAAAATTCCTGTGGTTGTGTTCATGAAGCCAATGATCCCGTGTGTTTTCTGAGCGAAAATCTCAACATATCCTTGCTGCCTTCAAAGAATCATAGAATAGAATCATAGAATCCCTACAATACAGAAGGAGAACCATTTGGCCCATAGAGTCTGCACCAACCACAATCCCATCCAGGGGCGGCACGGTAGCACAGTGGTTAGCATTGCTGCTTCACAGCTCCAGGGACCTGGGTTCGATTCCCGGCTTGGGTCACTGTCTGTGTGGAGTTTGCACATTCTCCTCGTGTCTGCGTGGGTTTCCTCCGGGTGCTACGGTTTCCTCCCACAGTCCAAAGATGTGCGGGTTAGGTTGATTGGCCATGCTAAAATTGCCCCTTAGTGTCCTGGGATGCGTAGGTTAGAGGGATTAGCGGGTAAATATGTGTAGGGATATGGGAGTAGGGCCTGGGTGGGATTGTGGTTGGTGCAGACTTGATGGGCCGAATGGCCTGTTTCTGGACTGTAGGGTTTCTATGATTTCTTCTTCACCCAGGCCCTGTCCCCATAACCCCATATATTTGCCTGCTAATCCCCCTGAAACAAAGGGGAAATTTAGCACGGCCAATCAACCTAAGCCGCACATCTTTGGAGTGTAGGAGGAGAGTTTGGAGTGTGGCTTTTGCTACCAAATAAACCTGTTGGACTTTAACCTGGTGTTGTTAAACTTCTTACTGTGTAGGAGGAAACCAGAGCACCCAGAGGAAACCCACACAGACACAGGGAGAACGTGCAAACTCTGCACAGACAGTGACCCGAGGCCAGAATTGAACCTGGAGTCCCTGGCGCTGTGAGGCAGCAGTGCTCACCACTGTGCCACCGTGCCACCCCAGAGAGTTGTGTATGTGAACCTCTCCGGGCCTCATTGATCTTGAACCCTGTTTTAAATTGTGCCTTTCTTCATTTCTTCATTCCTCCAGCCACTTCACATTTCCCCACGTTCAATTTTATCTGCCGTGTGTTCACCCACCTCAACCTTCCATTTCTTCCTGGTACTCCTCTCTCTGCAACAATTTTGAATGCCATGCCCTCCGCAAACCTTGACTCCCTGCACATTCAAAACCAGTTCATTAATACCATATTTTAAAAAGCAGTGGTCGCAATATCGACTCCAAAGGATGCCATTCACCATTAAACTCTGATTTCCATCTCTTATCCAATATCCTGTACATGCAGATATTGCCCTTTTAATCTCAGAACCTTCATCGCTGAGCGTAACTTGCTGTGTCTACATCACAGCGTCTCTGCTAGTGACACTCTGAATCAGACTTCTGTCAGATCAGATTCAATTATTGCAAGTCCCACCTGGTCAATAGTTTTATGTCCCTGCTCTACAAACTCTAATTCATCCAAAATGTTGCCACGTTTATCCTATCACAGACTAATTTCCACTCCCCTAACATTCCCAACCAGCTCCCTCTCTCCAATTCATTGTATTAAAAGATTCATAACTGTTTTTCAAAACCCTCGATAATTTCACTCCATCATACCTCTGCAATCTCTTCCAGGCCTACTCTATATCTTGCATCTTTCATTCCTCTGAATCGGGACTCCTATGTCTAACATTAGTCCAATAAGAAGTCTCACAACACCAGGTTAAAGTCCAACAGGTTTATTTGGAATCACAAGCTTTCGGAACGCTGCTCCTTCATCGGGTGAGTGGACACTCTGCGCCCAGCGCTCTGAAAGCTCATGATTCCAAATAAACCTGTCGGACTTTAACCTGGTGTTGTGAGACTTCTCACTGTGCCCACTCCAGTCCAATGCCGGCATCTCCACATCACAACATTCGTCCACTAGTGGAGTGGCACAGTGGTTAGCACTGCTACCTCACAGCACCAGGGACCCAGGTTCAATTCCAGCGTTGGCTGGAGTTTGCACATTCTCCCCATGTCTGCATGAGTTTCCTTTGGGTGCTCCAGTTTCCTCCCACAGTCCAATGATGTGCAGGTTAGGTGGATTGGCCGTGCTAAATTGCCTCTTAGTGCCCCAAAATGTGCAGGTTAGATGGATTAGCCATGGGAAATGTGTGGGGTTATGGGGAGAGGGTGGGGGAGAGGGCCTCGGTAAGATATGCTGTCAGAGAATCGGTGCAGACTTGATGGGCTGAATGGCCTCTTCCGCACTGTAGGAACTCTATGCTTCTAGTGGCAGAAGTTCAAGCTGTCTAGGCTCTGATATCTCCAATGCCCGTAAACCTTTTGCATCTCTCTATTCTTTTAGAAACTTTCCCAAGGCACACCGGGCAGCATGTGGGTTGCATGGTGGCACAGTGGTTAGCACCAGTGCCTCACTGCGCTAGGGACCCAGGTTTGATTCCCAGCTTGGGTGACTGTGTGGAGTTTGCACGTTCTCCCTGTGTCTGCGTGGTTTCCTCCGGGTGCTCCAGTTTCCTCCCACAGTCTGAAAGACGTACTGGTTAGGGTGCATTGCCCCGAGTGTGGCGACTGCGGGAATTTCACAGTAACTTCACTGCAGTGTCAATGTAAGCCTTACTTGTGACTAATAAATAAACTTTAAATTTTTTTTAGGATTTTCCGGCCACGCTCGCCCCAAGGCTGGAAAATCCTGCCCAAGGTCAACTGACCTTTCGTGATCCGTGTCCCACCTGCTATGATCCCCATGGTGGGCAGGACTGGAAAGCTCTGTCCACAGTCTGCCCCAGCCTTCCATCTCCCTTTCTAAACATCTTATCCCCATCCACTGATTGCTACATTGTAATGCACATTGGCACTTGGTACATTGACGGTGGTTTATATTAACACAATCTGTAATTAAAGGAATGATCATATCACATTTTATTAGCTTCAATGTTGATTTGTTGGGTTTCAACTTTCAGACTAGACATGGCACGGTGGCACTGTGGTTAGCACTGCTGCCTCACAGCGCCAGGGACCCGGGTTCGATTCCCGGCTTTGGTCACTGTCTGTGTGGAGTTTGCACATTCATAGAATCATAGAATCCCTACAGTGCAGAAGGAGGCCATTTGGCCCATCGAGTCTGCACCGAACACAATCCCACCCAGCCCCTATTCCTGCAACCCCATATATTTACCCTGCTAACCCCCTAACACTAGGATCAATTTAGCATGGCTAATCCACCTAGCCCACATATCTTTGGACAGTGGGGGGGAAACCGGAGCACCACGCAGACATGGGGAGAACGTGTAAAATCCACACAGACAGTGACAGACATTCTCCCCGTGTCATGTGGGTTTCCTCCGGGTGCCCCGGTTTCCTCCCACAGTTTCAAAGACATGCTGGTTAGGCAGATTGGCCATGGTAAAATTTCCCTTTAGTGTCCCAAAATGTGTCGGTTAGAGGGATTAGCGGGGTAAATCATAGAATTCCTATAGGGAGGAGGCCATTCGCCCATCGAGTCTGCACCAAAAACAATCCCACCCAGGCTCTATCCCTGTAACTCCATGTATTTACCCTGCTAATCCCCTGACACTAAGGGTCAATTTATCATTGTTTCAGGGTATGTGCCAGAAAAAGACTCCATGCTTCCCATTTTGCTCCCTCCTCCCCCCTCTTGCCTGCCAGGAGGCAGGAAATTCCAGCTCATAGTTCCTGAGCACCAAATAACTATTTATTTCTCATTCCTCTATCCATCTCCTATTCCTTTCATGGACTCTTTCCAAGTTGCTTATTTTTAACAATGATCGATTTACTTTTTAAATTAATTATTCTGACCAACTGGCTCAGGGAATATAACAACAACTTTGGGCCTGTTCTTTGCTTTCAACACGTGTGTCTGACAATCACCAACATTGCTGAGAAAAGATGTTTTGTCAAAAACTGTTATCCAGTACTCATCAGGATTTTCCCTGACGCCGGTATTCCTGCGATTGTCTTGATGAGTACAAGATGAAAAACTTTGACAAAATGTCTTTTTTCCGCAGTACGAATGAAGGACTTGTTTGTCCACAGTTGACGAATGACTGGATGTACAATGAGGTTCGCTGTGAAAACTAATCATTGCGAGTTAATAGAGTGGCAATCAACAGTTGATTGCATGGAATCAATGCAATCAGAATATATTGCAACAATCCAATTCGGAGTTGCTTTTTGAGTTACTCAGGAAAAGGTAGGTTGCAAACTTTCTAAAGGGACAAGCCAACTGTATAAAGCATAAAGCATCCAAGTACACTGGAAAGTGAAGATAAATCAAGAAGCAATTATTAGGACAATGTAAAACATATACCACAAAATATATTTACCATGCTAGCTGTGTATACTGAAGAAATTTACACACCTTTTATTATTTAAATCAATAATAAATTTGATTTGATTTATTATTTTCACATGTATTGGGAGTAAGGAGTCTAACAACACCAAGTTAAAGTCCAACAGGTTTATTTGGTAGCACGAACCACAAGCTTTCAGAGCGCTGCCCCTTCATCAGGTGAGTCAGTGCTCTGAGAGCTAGTGGCGTTTGCTACCAAATAAACCTGTTGGACTTTAACCTGGTGTTGTTAGACTCCTTACTGTGTTTACCCCAGTCCAACGCCGGCATCTCCACACACATGTATTGGGATACAGTGAAAAGTATTGTTTCTTGCCCGCTGTACAGACAAAGCATACCTTTCATAGAGTAGGAAAGGAGAGTGTGCAGAATGTAGTGTTACAGTCATAGCTAGGGTGTAGAGAAAGATCAACTTAATGCGAGGTAGGTCCATTCACATGTCTGATGGCAGCAAGGAAGAAGCTGTTCTTGAGTCAGACTTTTGTATCTTTTTCCCGATGAAAGAAGGTGGAAGAGAGAATGTCTGGGGTGCATGGGGTCCTTAATTATGCTGGCTGCTTTGCCAAGGCAGCGGGAAGTGTAGACAGAGTCAGTGGATGGAAGGCTGTTGAACGTCCCTTTCCAATTCATATCCAATTAAGACACATTTCTGAAAGTAACAGGAAAGCTAAATATTGGAAATCTGAAATAAAGGCAGGAAGTCCTGGAAAGACCCGACAGGTCTGGCAGCATCTGTGGAGAGAGAAACAGAGTTAACATTTCAGGTCAGTGATCTTTTATCAGAATTGGAAAATGTAATCGGTTTCAAGCAGATGAAATGTGACAATACTGTGCCTTTAAGAAATGTATTTTAATCATATTCCTTTGCAGGTTTTTGTGGGCACCGCTGTGGAAACTAAGTTACAACAATTATGGTAGACAGCTCTGCCAGCAAGAATGGAAAGTGCTTATGTGCAGACAAAGCCTGGGTGAGGCCAACGGTTGCTTACTCAGAGAAGTGACTAATCTCACCTTGTGTTGGTTTCTTAAACTCTGCTTTCCTGCCCATGGCTGTAGCCAGGGGATGAACCAAAACAAGGACAGGAACTCATACCAAAAACACAATATTGGCGACATATAATAATGGATGAGAAGGAAACAGTGTTCTATTGGATAAGAAAGGACAAAAAGCTATGCTATGATTGGTGGACTATGTATGTAAATTGAGGATTAGAATGTTGCTCATTTCTCATTTGCTGTGATAAACTATAACTGCAATCATTGGTATGAATCGACAGAACACCTAGCAGTGTATCCCATTCTCCTTGTGCGTAAGTAATAAAGCTTGGCAGTTTGAGTACTCTTCATGCCATAGTATTGATTGTACCCAAGTCGACGAAACTGTCTTTTCTGTGACTGGTATCCTTCCTTGCTGCTGAGGCAATTTAATCAAAATCATGTTTATTTTTAATCTGGATTAATGCAGTGTCCTGGGGGCTTTATGGCCCTTTGGGAATTGAGTGGAGCTTGATTTGGGGATGATTGTCAGGTCAGGTGATGTGCCAGGGGACAGTTTTTTTTCCACAGAAAATTCCAATTTTTAGTTTCATTCGTTAGATTCCGCCGTACCCGTGACAACAATAGCCCAGCCGACAATCATCACCACCACCACTACACTACCAGGGGTTGTCACAGTAACCACCAGTGCCACTGGGGCAAAAACCACGGTCATTTCTGCTGTGGGGACCATTGTGAAGAAAGCCAAACAATGAACTCGTGTTGAGAGTACTGTCTCTGGGTGGCCACTGAGGTTAAGCCCTTGAGAGAACAAGCTCACATTCTAGTCACAGGATGTCACTGAGCCACACGCAGAGTCGATACCAGGGGAATGATGTGGCATTTGTTTGATAAAAGCTTCCTAGTGGGTCACTTGAATCATACCCGGAGTTAAATACCTTCTGCTCACCAACGGCAAAATCTAATGTAAAACTTAGGGTCTAGGCTAGCTTCCTAAAATACCTCAGAGTTTCTGGCCTGGATCTTAACAAATAAAGTTTATTTATTAGTGTCACAAGTAGACTTACATTAACACTACAATGAAGTTTCTGTGAAAATCCCCTAGTCACCACACTCCAGCGCCTGTTCGGGTACACTGAGGGAGAATTTAGCATGGCCAATGCACCCTAACCAGCATGTCTTTCGGACTGTGGGAGGAAACTGGAGCGCCCAGAGGAAATCCACGCAGACACGGGGAGAATGTGCAGACTCCGCATAGACAGTGACCCAAGCGGGAATCGAACCCGGGTCCCTAGCGCTGTGGGACAGCAGTGCTAATCACTGTGCCACCAAAGGATAGATGTAATAATCTTACCGAGACTAGTCTTCCATCACCAATCACCTTTTTATTTATGGTGATACCTGAACGCCTGTCTACGGCTACACAATGCAGATCATTCCTGAATCCTTCAACTGCCAGCCTGGGTGGAGCCACCTGGTTTTAAACTCCCCCGCTGCTCCTTCTGTATTGGGTGTAGCCTCCACTCACCTAATTGGGGAGCTCGTATTCAACAAGGCCCGTGGGGAGATCTATTGATGATCCCCTGTGACCATCATAACAGTGGGGAAAAAACAAACAGGAACGTCAATAATGGAAGACAGATTAAAAGACAAAAGTGTTGGTGGTGCATGGCCAAAGGGAGTGGTACTGGGATGAGGAAAGAAAAATAGAATCAGACAATCCCTACAGTGCAGGAGGCAGCCATTCAGCCCATCGAGTCTGCACCGAGCACAATCCCACCCAGGCCTTGTTCCCATAACCCCTCATAATTTATCCTACTAGTCCCCCTGACACTAAGGGGCAATTTAGCATGGCCAATCAACCTAACCCGCACACCTTTGGACTGTGAGAAGAAACTGGAGGACCCGGAGGAAACCCACGCAGACATGAGGAGAATGTGCAAACTCCACACAGATCGTGATCCGAGGCCAGAATTGAACCCGGGTCCCTGGAGCTGTGAGGCAGCGGTGCTAACCACTGTGACACCATGCCTCCCTAGGTGTGATAGGAGATGCGAATGGCAGAATGATGACCGACGCCCAAAAGGGAAAACAAGAACAAGAGCAAAAACGACAGTAAAAGCACAACCTGCAGAGAAAATGAGGGCTGGAGTCACACTGTCAAATTGTTGAAATCGGTGTTGCATCCAGGAGGTTGTAGAGTGCCTTATCAAAAGGTGAGGTGTTGTTCCTTGAGGTTGACATCCATTCAAACCCTGCAGCAGGTTGAGGACAGAGAGGCCAGTGTGAGGGCAAGCTGGAGAAGGAAATTCACAATTAACAGGGAACTCAGGAATTAGATTTGTAGACTGCAAAGAAGTGTTGCACAAAACAGTCCCCCAGTCTGCGTTTGCTCTCCCTGGTTTACAACAGACACATTGGACTTTACAGCCTCACTCATCCCGAAACCATAAAACACCCACCCAAGGTCAACGGACCTTCCGATTGTCCGCCCCTCGCCCACTCCGATTCCCATGGCGGGCGGGACGATAACATTCCAGCCACTGAGAGCAGCAAATACAAGATACAAAACTGCAAGGAGCACGCCTAGATCAATGGTTCACCTTGAAGGAATGTTTGGGATCTTCGATGGTGTGAGGGGGTAAAAGGTCAGGTTTTGCACCTCCTGCGCTTGCATTGCAAGGGCTTTTGGGAAGTGGAGGGAGCGTTGGGAGCATTGGGGGTGATTGAGGAGAGGGCCTGGGTGTATTGGTGGGAATGATCCCTTCAGAATGGTGCTGGGGAGGAGGTGGGTAGGGGAAGATGTGTTTGGTGGTGGCATTACACTGGAGGTGGTGGAAATGGTGAAGGACGGTCCATTGAATAGGGAGGCCGGTGAGGTGGAAGGGGAGGAGAAGGGGAACTCTACCAGGGTTATAGGAGGTGGAGAAGGGATGAGAGCTAAAGTGTTGGAAATGGGATTGACACAGTTAATCCAGACAACAATGATGGGGAGAATCCTTGGTCGAGGAAAAAGGGATTTATATCAGAAGGAATGCCTAGCAAGGTAGCAAAGAAACTACATAATTACTTTGTGTCTATCTTCATGGAAGAAGATAGATGAAATCGCAGAGATAATAGAGGTCCAATGGACGAGTGGGAATAAGGAACTGAAAGAAATTAGTACCTGTACAAAAGACAAATTAATGGGACTGAAAGGGGATAAGTCCAAGGGACCAGATGGCTTATTTAAAGTTAAGTTTTTTTTAAAAGTTTATTTATTAGTCACAAGTAAGGCTTACATTAACACTGCAATTAAGTTACTGTGAAATTCCCCTAATAACCACAGTCCGCCGCCTGTTCGGGCCAATGCATCTAATCAGCACGTCTTTCAGAATGTGGGAGGAAACCAGAGGAAACCCAAGTAGACACGAGGAGAATGTGCAGACTCCACACAGACAGTGACCCAAGCCAGGAATCGAACCCAGGTCCCTGGCGCTATGAAGCAGCAGTGCTAACCGCTATGCTACCATGCCACCCCACATTCCAGAGTGTTGAAAGAAGTCGTCACAGAGATAATGGAGGCATTGTGTGAGTGGAATTCCCAAGACAGGATGCTTAGTTTGAGCCTGTTTATTGCTTGCTACGGAGCTTATGGCTGGAATTCTCCGGCCATTCACACCAGAGAATCCCGCTGGAGTGAACAGCTGGAAAATTCAGGCCAGTTTCTCCATTCTAATACCCTCCCCAGCGCTGGCTCACACTTCTTTATATACACATCTGAGTATAATTAGCTAATCAATACCCAAGATCTGTTCCCCTTATTAGCTTAAACGACTAGGCATTTAACATCCATCAACAGAAGCTATTAGTTACTAACACATTGGTGGTCATCTTTCACAATTCTGTAGGTTTCAGAATGGTTCACGCAGATTGGAAGGTAACAAATGTAAAGTCTTAAAGTTTAAAGTTTTTAAAACGTTAAACTTTAATAGATTGGAAGGTAACAAATGAAACCCCACTCCAAAGAAAGGAGGAAAAGAGAAAACCGGAACTTCTGACCTGCCAGATTAATATCAGCAGTCAGGAAAATATTAAAATCTATCATAAAGGATGTGATAACTTTTTTTTAATTCATTCGTGGGACATGGGTGTCGCTGGCTGGCCAGCATTTATTGCCCATCCCTAGTTGCCCTTGGAGGGCAGTTGAGAGTCACCCACATTGCTGTGGATCTGGAGTCACATGTAGGCCAGATCAGGTAAGGACAGCAGATTTCCTTCCCTAAAGGACATTAGTGAATCAGATGGGTTTTTCCTGACAATCAACAATGGTCATCAGTAGATTCTTAATTCCAGACTTTTTTTAAAAATTGAATTCAAATTTCACCATCTGCCGTAGCGGGATTCAAACCCGGGTCCCCAGAACATTAGCTGAGTTTCTGGGTTAATAGTCTAGTGATGATACCACTAGGCCATCGCCTCCCCTACTGGACACTTCGAAAATAATAATCTGATTGGGCAAATGAAACATGGATTTATGAAAAGGAAGTTATGTTTTGCAAACGTGTTGGAGTTTGTTTTTAGAATGTTACCAGCAGAATAGATAAGAGAGTGTATTTGGATATTCAGAAGGCTTTCGCTGAGGTCCCACACAGGCCGGTGAGGTGGAAGGGGAGGAGAAGGGGAACTCTACCGGGGTTATAGGAGGTTTATAAAGTTTATTTTTTTATTAATGTCACAAGTAGGCTTACATTAACACCGCAATGAAGTTACTGTGAAAATCCCCTAGTCACCACACTCCGGCGCCTGTTCGGATACACTGAGGGAGAATTTAGCACGGCCAATGCACCCGAACCAGCATGTCTTTTGGACTTTGGGAGGAAACCGTAGCACCCGGAGGAAACCCACACAGACACGGGGAGAATATGCAGACTCAGCACAAACCCAAGCTGGGAGTCGAATTTGGGTCCCTGGCGCTGTGAGGCAGCAGCGCTAACCACTGTGCCACCCTAAGAGTTTTGTAAACAAAATTAGAGCGCATGGGATTGGAGTTAATATATTGGTGTGGAGTGAGGATTGGTTAACGGACAGAAAACAGGCTGGGCGGGTCATTCTCAGCCTGGCAGGCTGTGACTAGTGGCCGACCATAAGGATCAGTTCTTGGGCCCCAGCTGTTCAGAATCTATTCCAATTATTATTTTTTTATTCATTTGTGGGACATGGGTGTCGCTGGCTGGCCCATTGCATTTATTGCCCATCCCAAGTTGAGAAGGTGGGGGTGAGCTGCCTTCTTGAATCGCTGCAGTCCACGTGCTGTGGGTTGAACCCACAATTCCGTTCGGGAGGGAATTCCAGGATTTTGACCCAGCGACTGTGAAGGAACGGCAATATAGTTCCAAATCAGGATGGTGAGTGGGCTTGGAGGAGAACTTGCAGCTGGGCGGCACGGTAGCACAGTGGTTAGCACTGCTGCTTCACAGCTCCAGGGTCCCGGGTTCGATTCCCGGCTCGGGTCACTGTCTGTGTGGAGTTTGCACATTCTCCTCGTGTCTGCGTGGGTTTCCTCTGGGTGCTCCGGTTTCCTCCCACAGTCCAAAGATGTGCGGGTTAGGTTGATTGGCCAGGTTAAAAAATTGCCCCTTAGAGTCCTGGGATGTGTAGGTTAGAGGGATTAGCGGGTAAAATATGTGGGGGTAGGGCCTGGGTGGGATTGTGGTCGGTGCAGACTCGATGGGCCGAATGGCCTCCTTCTGCACTGTAGGGTTTTCTATGAAATTTTCTATGATTTCTGGTGGGTGTTCCCATGTATCTGCTGCTCTTGTCTTTCTAGATGGAAGTGGTTGTGGGTTTGGAAGGTGCTGTCTAAGGATCTGTGGTGAATTACTGCAGTGCATCTTGTGGATAGTACACACTGCTGCTACTGAGCGTCGGTGGTGGAGAGATTGAATATTTGTAGATGTGGTGCCAATCAAGCGGGCTGCTTTGTCCTGGATGGTGTCAAGCTTCTTGAGTGTTGTTGGAGCTGCACTCATCCAGGCAAGTGGGGAGTATTCCATCACACTCCTGACTTGGGCCTTGTAGATGGTGGACAGGCTCTGGGGAGTCAGGAGGTGAGTTACTCACCACAGTATTCCTAGCCTCTAACCTGCTCTTGTAGCCACTGTGTTTATATGGTGAGTCCAGTTGAGTTTCTGGTCAATGGTAACCCCAAGGACGTTGACTGTAGGAGATTCAGTGATGGTTAAAACCATTGAATGTCAAGCAGTGGTGGTTAGAGTGATTATTGGTGATGGTCATTGCCTGACATTTGTGTGGCGTGAATGTTATTTGCCACTTGTCAGCCCAAGCCTGGATATTGTCCAGATCTTGTTGCATTTAAACATGGACTGCTTCAGCGAGTCTTCTTTGAGTCTGCTTCAGGAGTTGTGAATGGTATTGAACATTGTGCAATCATCGGCGAACATCCCCACTTCTGACCTTATGTTGGAGGGAAGGTCATTAATGAAGAAGCTGAAGATTGTTGGGCCTAGGACACTACCCTGAGGGACTCCTGCAGAGATGTCCTGGAGCTGAGATGACTGACCCTCCACAACCACAACCATCTTCCTATGTACCAGGTATGACTTTAACCAGCGGAGAGTTTGCCGCCTGATACCCATTGATTCCAGTTTGGCTAAGGCTCCTTGATGCCACACTCGATCGAATGCGGCCTTGATGTCAAAGGCTGTTCTTCTCACCTCACCTCATCTCTGGAGTTCAGCTCTTTCATCCATGTTTGAACCAAGGCTGTAATGAGGTCAGGAGCTGAGTGACGCTGGCGAAACCCAAACTGGGCGTCACTGAGCAGGTTATTGCTGAGCAGGTGCTGCTTGATAGCACAGTTGATGATCCCTTCCATCACTTTACTGATGTAAGCACCAAATTTACGGATGACACGAAACTGTGGGAATGTGAGTTGTGGGGAGGATACAAAGAGGCTTTAAGGGGATCTGGAGGGGCTCTGAGAGTGGGCGAGAACATGGTGGAGGGAATACAATGTGGATAAGTGTTGATGTCCTAATGGACATGACTGTCCTTGTTCATAAGTCACTGAAAGCTAACATGGATGGCCTTTACCACAGGAGAATTTGAGTACAGGGATAAAGATGACTTGCTTCAACTGGAGTATTGTGTTTTTGGTTTTTTTTGGTTCCCTTAGTTTTTGGTTCCCTTACCTAAGGAAAGTTTTAGTTGCCATAGAGGGAGCACAGCAGATATTCACCAGTTTAATGCCTGGGATGGCAGGACTGTGCGATGAGGGGAGATTGAGGAGACCCCCCCCGAGCCTACATTGTCCAGAGTTTCAAAGAATGAAAGGTGATCTCATTGAAATTAAATTATTAAGGGGCTCGATAGGGCAGATGCAGGATGGATGTGTGTGTCCCCCACTCCCCCCCCCCCACCCCCACCCCCCCACCACCCCCCCCACCACCCCCCCCACCACCCCCACCCCCCCCACCCCCCCACACACCCCCCCACCCCCCCCCACCACCCCCCCCCACCACCACCACCCCCACCACCCCCACCACCCCCCCCCACCACCACCACCCCCACCACCCCCCCCCACCACCACCACCCCCACCACCCCCCCCACCACCCCCCCCACCACCCCCCCCCACCCCCCCCACCACCACCCCCCACCACCCCCCCCACCACCCCCCCCCACCACCCCCCCCCCACCACCCCCCCCCCACCACCACCCCCCACCACCCCCCCCCACCACCCCCCCCCCCCACCACCACCCCCCCCCACCACCCCCCCCCACCACCCCCCCCCCCCACCCCCCCCCCCCCACCCCCCACCCCCCCCCCCCCCCCACCACCCCCACTTACTTGGGGGTCTAGAAACCAGGGACACAATCTCAGAATAAGGTGCAAATCATTAGGACTGAGGAACTTCTTTACTCAGAAGGTGGTGAATGTTTGGAATTCTATCCTCAGAGCTCAGACATTGAGTATGTTCCAGAGATCATAGAATCTTTACAGTACAGAAGGAGGCCATTTGGCCCATTGACTCTGCACCAACAACAATCTCACCCAGGCCCTATTCCCGTCACCCCACACATTTACCCTCTTAATCCCCCTGACACTAGGGTCAATTTAGCTTGGCCAATCAACCTAACCCGCACATCTTTCAGACTGTGGGAGGAAACTGGGGCACCTGGAGGAAACCCACACAGACACGGGGAGAAAATGCAAACTTCGCACAGATAGCGACCCGAGGCCGGAATCGAACCTGGGTCCCTGGCTTTGTGAGGCAGCAGTGCCAACCACTGTACCACCGTGCCTCCCCAATCGATAGATGACTGGACACTAATGACATCAAGTGACAGCACGGGAAAATGGTATCAAGGGAGACAATCAGCTATGATCTGGTTGAATGGCGGAGCAAGCTCGAGGGTCTGCATGGCCTACTCCTGCCCCTATGTTCCTATGGCAACCTAAAAAAAAATAGATGAAAGTACTTGGTTTTGTGATATGGTCGTCACAAACAATAACAATCACAAGTTCAGCCATGTTCACAGAGACCAATTAGAGAACTGGAGGTGAGTAAACACTGGTTACCCTGAAAATGGTCAGCCGGTTCCAGTTGTACCATGTAAAAGCATGTCATATTCACAACATCAAACACAGACTATATTCAGTATAGCACTCGCTTTTTAAGAATGGACATTAAAAGGCTGCTGAGATGGCTACCAAAGGTCAGGTGGCTTTTGCAATTTCCACATAGACTCAGAAGTCTCTCAAGTTTCAGGAAAGTTCATAATTGAATGACAATAGGCAAGGTCGGGGGCACAGTGGTCAGCACTGCTGACCCACAGAGGTAGGGTCCCGGGTTCAAATCCCGGCTTGGGTCACTGTCTGTGTGGAGTTTGCACATTCTCCCTGTGTCTGCGTGGGTTTCCACCGGGTGCTCTGGTTTCGCCCCACAGTCCGAAAGATGTGTGGGTTACATGGATTGGTTGTGCTAAATTGCCCCTTAGTGTCAGGGGGACTAGCAGGGTAAATATGTGGGGTTATGGGAATAGGGCCTGGGTCGGTGCAGAATCAATGGGCTGAATGGCCTCTTTCTGCACTGTAGGGATTCTATGATTTTGTTTTGTTGAAATTTCTCTCTTTTTGTTTCTCTCTTATTCCAATATTTCTGTCTCTTTCTTTATTTTTCTTTCCGGATCTGATTTGACTTCGAGTTCGCCATCCTAACTTCCACTTTAAGTTCTGCCTTTCATTCCACAGTCCTTCTGTGTGATTGTTTGAGCAGATGCACAATTTCCTGCCCTGTTAACACCGGTTCCAGACAGGTTACAAAGGGCAGTTGCCATTCCTCTCTCATATTTTCAGCAACTTCCAGTGCAAAGTCAGGTGGAAAGTGAAGAGCCACAAACAAGGGGAGGACAAATGAATGTTTGTTGACCGACTGCATCAACTTCATAACCAATATCGTCTGTGCCTCTTCAGAGAGATTCGATGACCACTGAAAATATTTGTTACTGTTTCTATGCTCATTCGTGCGATACGGGTGTCGCTGTCTGGCCAGCATGTATTGCCCATCCCTAATTGCTCTCTCGAAGGTGGTGCTAATCTGCCTTCTTGAGCGACTGATCATAGAATCCTACAGTGCAGCAGGAGGCCATTCGGCCCATCCAGTCTGCACCAACCACGATCCCATCCAGGCCCTAACCCCATAACTCCATGCATTTATTCTAGCTAGTCCCCCTCACATTAAGGGCAATTTAGCTCGTCCAATCCACCTAACCCGCGCATCTTTGGACTGAGCGAGGAAGCTGGAGCGCCCGGAGGAAACCCACGCGGACACGTGGAGAATGTGCAAACTGTCAGTGACCCAAGCTGGGAATCAAACCCGGGTCCCTGGCACTGTGAGGCAGCAGTGCTAACCACTGTGCCACCGTGCAGCCTGACACCTGAGTGGCTTGCTAGGCCATTTCAGAGGGCAGTTGAGAGTCAACCACATTGCTGGGGTCTGGAATCACATGTCAGCAAAACCAGGTGAATTTTCCCGTCCCGCCCGCCACAGGAATCGTAGTGGGCAGGATACGGGCCATGCAAAGGTCCATTGACCTTATACAGGATTTTCCAGTCTTGAAGTGAGCGTGACCGGAAAATCCTGCCCCAGGATGTCAAACTTCCTTCCGCAAAGGACGTTAGTGAACCAGATGGGTTTTTCCCCAACAATCATGGCCATCAATAGATTGTTAATTCCAAATATTTTTTATTGAATTCAAATTCCACCATCTCTGCGGGATTCGAACCCGGGTCCCCAGAACATTAGCTGAGTTTCTGGATTTATAGTCTAGCGATAATACCACTGGGCCATCACCTCCTTCTAGATAATTTGATTGTGTACTCAACACTCTGTAGCATTTGTGTACATGATGTGGAGATGCCGGCGTTGGACTGGGGTAAACACAGTAAGAAGTCTAACAGGTTAAAGTCCAACAGATTTATTTGGTAGCAAAAGCCACTAGCTTTCGGAACAGGCTGTTCCTTCGTCAGGTGGGTGGGAGTTCTGATCACAAACAGGGCACAAAGACACAAACTCAATTTACATGAATAATGATTGGAATGTGAGTCTTTACAGCTAATCAAGTCTTAAAGGTACAGACAATGTGTGTACCCACAGCCTTTTGACTCTGACGTAGGGGTGCTACAGTTGACACCAGCAGGTTATCAATATTTTCTTGTAATGTCTTTGATCTTTTGTAAATGTCGAATATCATCTGCAAATTTGTCCCTTTTGCCCTCCACCGAAATTATTGTGTGCGGGGAAGAGAAGCTGCCCTGAAACAGGGTCCTGGATCCTTACACAGAAAAGTGCTATTAAACTATAGCTGAATGCTGCAATATTATTCTGCGGATAACAATGTGCTTGTAATGGATTTTGTGCCATTGACATTCAAATGCAGACGAGTGCATTTATATGTAAATCGTTTCAAGGAAATTCCAAAGATATCACAAAGAAATACTTACCATGACAACAAGAGGAGAAATTTTAATTTATCCAGTGTCTTTATTGTGGATAAACATGCCAAAGTAATTCAGAAAGGGCCACAGAAAATATGCATCCAAACAGAGGAAGAGAAATTAGGAGGGGTGGCCAAAGGTTTGCTGGAAGAGTTTGGGTTTAAGATGCTTCAGCTACAAATGATGGGATGGGGGAACGACAGAGCATCAGATAATGACTGTCTGAGTGTCAATGGGACACCCGGGTGTCACTGCAATAACTGATACCCCACCTCCCTCCCCTTCCATTGAAAGTAAATGTGAGACTCACACTGACAACCTCATATTGAGCTGGTCTTTCTCTACACTCTAGCTAGGACTGTAACACTACATTCTGCATTCACTTCTTTCCTTCTCTATGAACGGTATGCTTTGTCTGTATGGCACGCAAGAAACAATGCTTTTTATTGTACGCTAATACATGTGACGATAATAAATCAAATCAAATGTCAGCCAATTACTGATTTTATTTCTGACCTGATTTATTATTGCCACATACATTGGGATACAGTAAAAGTATTGTTTCTTGCACGCTACACAGACAAAACATACCGTCATAGATAGGGAAGAAGGAAAGGAATGTGCACAGAATGTAGTGTTACAGTCATAGCTATGGTGTAGAGAAAGATCAACTTAATATAAAGTAAGTCCATTCAAAAGTCTGATGGGCAGCAGGGAAGAAGCTGTTCTTGAGTCGGTTGGTACGTGACCTCAGATTTTTGTATTGTTTTCCCAACGGAAGAAGGTGGAAGAGAAAATGTCCGGGGTGCGTGGGGTCCTTGGTTATGCTGGCTGCTTTTCCGAGGCAGCGGGAAGTGCAGATGGAATCAATGGGAGGCTGGTTTGCATGATGGACTGGGCTACGTTCACAACCCTTTGTAGTTTCTTGCGGTCTTGGGCAGAGCAGGAGCCATGCCAAGCTGTGATACAACCAGAAAGAATGCTTTCTACGGTGCATCTGTAAAAGTTAGTGAGAGTCGTAGCTGACATGCCAAATTTCCTTCATCTTCTGAGAAAGTAGAGGCATTGGTGGGCTTTCTTAACTATAGTGTTGGCATGGGGGGACCAGGATAGGTTGTTGGTGATCTGGATACCGAGAAACCTGAAGCACTCGACCATTCCTACTTCATCCTTGTTGATGTAGACAGGGGCATGTTCTCCACTGCGCTTCCTGAAGTTGCTGAAGTCACTGCAAAGAAGATCAAGTATTCAGGAGCTTTGTGGGTAGATGGATATCTTGTCAGCAATTAGTGCGGGCCTAAATCTAACCGCCATTCATTGATACAAAGCGGGCGAGTTGAGTTTCCTTCCTTCCTTCGATTTCTCCCCACTGTGTCTTTTTCTTTCTCTCTCTTCCAGAATTCTCTGGGACAGTTTTTACAGATTCCCCTGTGGACTTCAGTTTGAAAACCACCATAATAGGCTTTAAATGCGTAAGTGTCTTTCTGAAGACATCACGCAAATCCATCCTCGCAAGCCTGAGTTAAACACGGAAGCTGGTGGTCGGAGCTGGCCTGTCAACTCATTGGCATTTTTCCAAGATTTAATCTCCACACCACCCACCCCACCCCAAAACAACAACCCCCAACCTGCACACAGGCCCACGCACTACTGCAGGTTAAAATTCCCCCCACTGACTCAGTTGCAGACCAGGTGGTAAATCTACTCCCTGAGGAATGTCAGGGGACCTTGAGAAAAATACATATTTTATCATAAATTATTGATTTAACTTAGTCAACTGGATTTGAGGCAAAATGTCCTCGTGGGGGATAATAAACAAATGAGGAATCTGCTAAGAACAGGATGCACACTGAGAGCAATAATAGGTTGACGGAAGGTTATTAAAGAAAGGGAATACAAGGGAATATTAAGCTGATCTTTCTCTACACCCTAGCTATGACTGTATGACTATATCCTGTACCCGTGGCACAGCAGTTAGCACTGCTGCCTCGCAACGCCAGGGACCTGGGTTCGATTCCCGGCTTGGGTCACTGTCTGTGTGGAGTCTGCACGTTCTCCTCATGTCTGCGTGGATTTCCTCCGGGTGCTCCGGTTTCCTCCCACAGTCCGAAAGACATGCCGGTTAGGTGCATATTGGCCATGCTAAATTCTCCCTCAGTGCACCCGAACAGATGGAAGTTTAAAAATTATGAGAGGCATGGATAGAATGGAAAGTCGGAATCTTTTCCCAGGGTAGAAATGTCAATTAATAGGAGACATACGTTTAAGGTAAAAGGGGGAAAGTTTAAAGGAGATGTGAAGGGCAGGGTTTTGGCATAGAGAACATAGAACATAGAACATTACAGTGCAGTACAGGCCCTTCGGCCCTTGATGTTGCGCCAACCTGTGAAACCAATCTAAAGCCCATCTAACCTACACTATTCCAATATCATCCATATGTTTATCCAATGACCATTTAAATGCCCTTAATGTTGGCGAGTCCACTATTGCTGCAGGCAGGACATTCCACGCCCTTACTACTCTCTGAGTGAAGAACCTACCTCTGACATCTGTCCTATATCTATCACCCCTCAATTTAAAGCTATGTCCCCTCGTGCTAGCCATCACCAGCCGAGGAAAAAGGCTCTCACTGTCCACCCTATCTAATCCTCTGATCATCTTGTATGCCTCTATTAAGTCACCTCTTAACCTTCTCTCTAACGAAAACAGCCTCAAGTCCCTCAGCCTTTCCTCATAAGACCTTCCCACCATACCAGGCAACATCCTGGTAAATCTCCTCTGCACCCTTTCCAATGCTTCCACATCCTTCCTATAATGCGGCGACCAGAACTGTACGCAATACTCCAAGTGCGGCCACACCAGAGTTTTGTACAGCTGCAACATGACATCATGGTTCCGAAACTCAATTCCTCTACCAATAAAAGGTAACACATTGTACGCCTTCTTAACAACCCTATCAACCTGGGTGCCAACTTTCAGGGATCTATGCGCATGGACACCAAGATCTCTCTGCTCATCCACACTACCAAGTCTCTTACCATTAGCCCAGTACTCTGTATTCCTGTTACTCCTTCCAAAGTGAATCACCTCACACTTTTCCGCTTTAAACTCCATTTGCCACCTCTCAGCCCAGCTCTGCAGCTTATCTATGTCCATCTGTAACCTATTACATCCTTCCGCACTGTCCACAACTCCACCAACTTTAGTGTCATCCGCAAATCGAGGGTGGTGAGTGTCTGGAATGCACTGCCAGAGAAAGTGGTAAAAGCAGATACAATAGCAACGTTTAAGAGGCATGTGGCGGAGTGTGGCGACTAGGGGATTTTCACAGTAACTTCATTGCAGTGTTAATGTCAGCCTACTTGTGACACCAGTAAATAAACTTTAAAAACCTTCTGCCCTACAGTAGCAGAGTGGTTAGCACTGCTGCTTCACAGTGCCAGGGACCCGGGTTCAATTCCCAGCTTGGGTCACTCTCTGTGTGGAGTTTGCACGTTCTCCCCGTGGTTGTGTGGGTTTCCTCCGGGTGCTCCAGTTTCCTCCCATAATCTGAAAGGCATGCTGGTTAGGTGCATTGACCCGAATAGGCGCCGGACTGTGGCAACTAGGGGAATTTCTCAGTAACTTCATTGCAGTGTTAATGTAAGCCTTACTTGTGACTAATAAATTTTTGAAAAACCCTACATACTCTATGTATGGCATGCTTTGTCTGTATAGCGTGCATGAAGCAATACTTTTCACTGTATCCCAATACCTGTGACAATAATAAATCAAATCAAAGCAGGAAAAAAAAGGAACAGAATTTGCCACGAAAGAGAACAGGGGAAGAACTTTGGAGGAGATTTCAAGTCTGCCGTTCAAAAAAAGGTAAAGCACTGGTAAAACTTTTTTCCAAGCTGAAACACCTTAAATAGCATTTACTTCAGGGAACTGCAAACTTTGGGAAGGTATTAGGCTGTCAGCCGATGATTTCATAATAGCAGCAAGAAATGGAAGAGCAATTTAGAGTCTTTCTGAACTGACAGAAGAACGTTCAGAATTTAAAATGTTTGTCTAATTGCAGATGGCACATCCGAGCAGCCTAGCTGGGGCAGAAATTCAGCAGGGACTTGGTGAGCTGAGAAGGCAAAAGGGAGATGAAGCTACAAGACAAAGAGCAGATGTGGAGGAAATTGACAGCTTTGCAACAAAAAAAAACGACGCGCAGAGTCAGAGAGTAATTAATTCGTTTGGAAACGAGAGTGAAATATTAACTGAAGAGCAGGACAGACAAACAGACAACATAAAACACAATTAAACAATAATGGTAGCACAGATCTTGGATAGGATTGTGGAAAGAGGACCATCACTAAGATATTATTAATGAGCAGGATTAAAACAAAGAACAACAAACAGTACAGCACAGGGACAGGCCTTTCGGCCCATCAAGCGTGCGCCAACACATGATGCCTTTCTAAACTAAAGGCGTTTTGCCTCTACATGGTCCGTATCTCTCTATTCCCCGCCTATTCATGTATCTGTCAAGATGCCTCTTAAATGATGCTATTGTATCTGCTTCTACCACCTCCTCTGGCAGCGCATTCCAGGCACTTACCACCCAAAAACCTGCCTCTCCTTAAACTTTCCCCCTTTTACCTTAAACCTATGTTACCTAGTAATTGACATTTCTACCCTGGGAAAAAGACTCTATCCATTCTATCCATACCTTTCATAATTTTGCAAACTCCTATCAGATCGCCCCTCAACCTCCGACACTCAAGTGAAAACAAACCAAGTTTGACCACTCTCTCCTCATAGCTAATACCCTCCAAACCAGGCAGCATCCTGGTAAAGCTTTTCTGTGCCCTTTCCAAAGCCTCCACATCCTTCTGATAGTGTGGCAACCAGAACTGTATGCAATATTCCAAATGTGGCCTAACTAAAGTTCTATGCAGCTACACCATGACTTGCCAATTTTTATACTCTATGCCCCAACCGATGAAGGCAAGCATGCCAAACGCCTTCTTGACAACCTTCTCCAATCTCATCCATTCTCGGCCCCGCTGCCAACGGGAACGGGGAATTTGGCGCTCAGCCAAAGCTCCATTCACTGCAGCGGGACCGGAGAATCCCAGCCATGGGCGAGGTTGGAGAATTCCGGTGAACAGGTTTGTGACATTTGAATGGCAGATTCAGCAGAGTACAATTTTGAAATATGCAGATGACATTGAAATTTATTTGGAAGTTAAGAAAAATAATCCAGGGTTCTCGAACGCACTTCCCCAGGGTGAACTCTCTCCCATGGGGCAGTGGTCCAAGGAGTGGCAACTTTACCTTTAATGTGACAAAGTGTTCAATTCTCCATTGTGGCTACAAATAATCTTAATTCACTGCATCATATCGATGGTTAGCCTTTAGCACATTCAACTATTGAGAAGGATTTGGGTGTGACTGGTTCAACTGATCTAAAGTTTACTAATCATGAGGATCAGTCTGTACAGTGGGCAGAAAATGTTTGACGAGTGCTGAATACATCCTTTTTGAGTTGGGATGTCAGCGCTTATCTTAAACTCTACAAACAGCTGTTACACCACATCTGGAGCATGCACCCACAGTTTGGAATCAACACTTTCAGAGAGATATACTGTTTGCAGAGAGAGCATGCAAAGAGAGAGAGTTATCAGGAAAATGGAAGCCATGAAGGGAAAAACCTTACAAATTCTTGGATTAAGCATAGAATCCCTACGGCGCAGAAGGCAGCCATTTGGCCCATCAAGTCTGCACCAACTCTCTGACAGACTATCTTACTCAGGATCTTCCCCCTGCCTAATCCATCTAACCTACACATCTTGCTGCACTAAGGGACAATTTACCATGGCCAATCCACCTAACCCGCACATCTTTGGACTGTGGGAGGCAACCGGAGCACCCGGAGGAAACCCACGCAGACACGGGGTGAAGGGGAAGGTTCCATTTGTCCATTTCTAAATCTCGCTAGCCACCTTGCTTTCCATCCCTCTCACCCACCTCACTGGGCCAAAGCCACATGTCTCAGATTGTCCTTTGACACTCCGCACTTTTGTTCTAATCTCTTAATGGACACTATTAGTACCATTCTCAGCCTTTATCACCACCTTTTACATTTCACTTGTCCTTTTGTCTATGACATCTTGGTCAACTTTACAAACCTCCCCCTCCCCGAGTATAAGTCGCATCCTATTTTCTTTGTCTTTAGCTCTGTCGAAGGGTCATCCAGATTTGAAACGTTAGCTTTGTCTTTCTCTCCACAGATGCTGTCAGACCCACTGAGATTTTCCAGCATTTTCTGTTTTTGTTTCAGATCCCAGCATCTGCAGTAATTTGCTTTTATCAGAGTGCAGCCAATAACTTGAAAGCAAAGAACCCACAATTGCACAGGCATTGGGAGGGTGGACATTGTCCTTGGATGTGATGATGAGTCTTACCTTTTTATCACCTTGTGAACGGTCCCTCAGTCCTGTTGTTTGGGAATGAGAGCACGCCTTTCTCAGCACAAGCCGATCTCCCATGATATTGGTCAGGGTGAGTTGGAGGATGGTAACATTAAGTGTATTTATTGCCCTGCAGGCAATGACAAACAGGACTGCCGATTTATGATGAATGATTGACAGTTTTTTCCAGGGTTTTACCACTACTTACAGGTTTGAATCCCATGGCATTGTCCCAAGAACATTATGAAAAAGCAGCATGGATACATGTATGTACATTGTGCGTGTGGTACATATATCATAAATATTCTTTTAGAATCATAGAAACCCTACAATGCAGAAGAAGGCCCTTCGGCCCATCGAGTCTGCACCGACAACAATCCCACCTAGGCCGTATCCCGGTAACCCCACATAGTTACCCTGCTAATCCCTCTAGCCTACGCATCCCGGGACACCAAGGGGCAATTTAGCATGGCCACAGCACCTGATCCGCACACACCTTTGGACTCTGGGAGGAAACCGGAGCACCCAGAGGAAACCCACGCAGACACGGGGAGAATGTGCAAACTCCACACAGACAGTGATCCAAGCCGGGAATCGAACCCGGGTCCCTGGCGCTGTGAGGCAGCAGTGCTAACCAACAATCCGACAATTGACAATGGTTTCATGGTCATCAGTAGATTCTTAATTCCAGATATTTTTTATTGAATTCAGATTCCACCACCTTCCGTGGTACATGGGAAGATTGTACACGAGGTTCACCAGGTAACATTCACCAGGTAGATATCTGGGAAGGGGAGAGTTTCTGCTTTGGAAGTGATTTTCTTAAAAAACAGAGCTTTAGCCCAAACCCATTTTGGCAAATCAAAACCTGCCATGAAGCAGCATCCTCAGGCTACCCTTTATCCCCCAATAATTCTTTTGAATGTTGCCTGAGAACATATTCCTTGATATATTTCAGAGTGGCAACGAGCTGGAGTTTGATTAATACAAAATGGATTTTGCCACAATTGGCGTGATCTTACCAACCGTTCACGCCACGCTCCCGATGTAGCGAGGTCGGAGAATTTGGCACCCAGCCAAATCTCCCTTCACTGCGGCGGGACTGGAAAATCCTGCTGGCGTGAACGGTGTTAAGATTCCAGTCACAATATGTTTCATCACAGTTTCTATCCACCAAATAAGAATGACCTGATTTTAAATGATTTGACAGATACAGAGAACTGCTTGCTGGTTATGTTGGGGTAGCACTCAGTTTCTTAGTCATTTCTTTGAAAGAAATTACATTGAAAGGATTTCAGGACATGCCAATTAGCCTCCACGAACACTAGTTATAGCTGTGTTGAAGGTCTGAAAGGAGCAGAAACTCCCTTAAGATGTGGGTGGCACGGTGGAACAGTGGTTAGCACAGTTGCCTCACAACGCCAGGGATTCGGTTTGGATGCCCGGCTTAGGTCACTGTCTGTGCGCCGTCTGCACGTTCTCCCCGTGTCTGCATGAGTTTCATCCGGGCAATCCGGTTTCCTCCCACGTGCTGGTTAGGTGCATTGGTCGTGCTAAATTCTCCCTCAGTGTACCCGAACAGGTGCCGGAGTGTGGCGGCTAGGAGATTTTCACAGTAACTTCATTGCAGTGTTAATGCAAGCCTACTTGTGATTAATAAATAAACTTTAAGATGTGTAGCCAAAGGAAATGGCACAAGTCCTGGGCAGGACTCCAAACGCGTGCACAGCTGTGCACAGCTTCATCTGTGGATTCAGGTTCCTGTTATAAAAGATATATAAAGCTCAACTGACAGCTCGGATTAGGCACCTGAGTTATGAGGAGATGCAATCAGGGACTATGAATGTTTGTATTGGATCAGGAGAGGCTCACTGCTGACCTTATTCAGGCTCCAAAAGTGCGTAGGCAATATAAGCAAGAAGGCAGCGAGGGGAGAGAGGTCGAGGAGGCAAATTGCATTGTCTTCAACACAGAAGGTGATGGAATGAAGCTTATCAACACGGGCTGATTGCAGCGGCCAATTTGAGAGAGTTGGATAAGCAGGCCTGTGAGAAACATGACAGGGAGTAATGAGATGCGTCCTGCAACATATTTCTCTGACAGTGGTCACCCAGATTTACGGTCTTGAAAATTCATTTTTTACTATCGATACGGTCATGTCAGGAGCAGAAAGATACGATTCCCCAGTGGTACCACCCCCAACTCTGACCCTCGTAGTTTTTATTTTGAAGGATTTAGCAAGATGAAGATACTTACTCAATCTCTGTGTTTAACTACTTACCCTAACTAGTCCCCCCCAAACACTAAGGGCTAATTTAGTATGGCCAATCCACCGAGCCCGCACATCTTTGGGCTGTCGGAGGAAACCGGAGCACCCGGAGGAAACCCATGCAGACACAGGAGAACATCCACAGAGACATTCACCCAAGCCGGGAATCGAACCCAGGTCCCTGGTGTTGTGAGGCAGCAGTGCTAACCACTGTGACACTGTGCTGCCCCACGAACTAATTGCAAAGGAACAAGTCCAGCAGGTTTTCTCAAGTTAAAAACAAACGGGGTTCATTTTTATTGAGTTCGAAACCCAACCAGGTCTGGGCGGCACGGTAGCACAGTGGTTAGCACTGCTGCCTCACAGCACCAGGGACCCGTGTTCCATTCCAAGCTTGGGTCACTGTCTGTGCAGAGTCTGCTTATTCTCCCTGTGTCTGTGTGGGTTTCCTCCGGGTGCTCCGGTTTCCTCCCACAGTCCGAAAGACGTGCTGGCTAGATGCATTGGCCATGCTAAATTTTCCCTCAGTGTACCCGAACAGGCGCCGGGGTGAGGCAACTAAGGGATTCTCACAGTAACTTCATTGCAGTGTTAATATAAGACTACTTGTGACACTAATAAATAAATTTAAAACTTTATATCAGAATATTTAAAAAGGTAATCACACACATCTCAATCTTACACAATCCGCACATACACAAGCATGTGCCCACGCACACACACGCGCGCCCACACACACATGCGCCCACGCACCTCCATACACAGACACACACACGCACGTGCACACACACACTCACATGTATACACACACACACTCACGCACACACACACATACACACACACATGCACACACACATGCATGCACACACACACATGCACGCACACATGCATGCACACACACACACGCATGAACAATTTACAAGTCATACTGCAAGTAGTTACTTTCTGAATCAATTTAAAGTTCAATACGGTGAGGTAAAAAACTTGAGAGTTCATTGTTTGCATCTTTTGTCGACAACTGTGACTATGGGTGAAATCTTTCCAGGTTTGCTTTTAGAACTCAGGAGGTGAGCTGAAGCCCATGTGACTGCAATTGTTGGAGACAATTTCTTTTTAAAGCATAAGTTGCCTTTTTCAAGAAGTGAATGATTTTTGCACCTGAAGTTCCTTTCAATCGAAATTCACTATCTCTGTGTTGGATTTTTTTGGCCATAAATTGGGAGAGGAGAGAAGAGAGAGAATATGACTGCCCCTTTGGCAGATTCTTCAGACTACCCCCTTAGCAGCTGTATTAAAGAGAATTCAAAACGATTACTTCAGTCACATGACCCCTCTCTCTCTCTGCAGAATGATTTCATAAGGGATTTGTTTATCTGAAGTCTGCAACGACAATTGCTTTTGTTTCATGGTCAAGGGGTGGGAGTAGGTTCTCTAATGCCCCAGCCATTAACCCCCGGAATGAGGCATTGGGCGGGATGTTATGGCCTCGCTCATCCCGAAACCGTAAAATCCCACCCGAGGTCAATGGACTTTACCACGGCCTGCCCCTCACTGCTCCGATTCCCGGGGTGGGCGGGACGGTAAAATCCCAGCCATTATCCACGTTGATGAACTAAGAAGACATATATCCACATAACCATTATTCAAGCTGGTTTTTGGGGTCACAATGTTGGAATCATGCTGGGTCACCCTGGGTGCAGATTCTGGAAAGCATTTACGCAAACTGATAACGCAAAACAATCTGGCAAAATTCGCTAACCAGCACGTGGGCAAAGACATTCAAACTCTGTCCAATCTGACAACACACAGGGACAGGGAACACTGTCTGAGAGCACCGTTTATAGGTGATAATGTCAAACCATTCATCCACCAGGCACCTTCTGTTATTTCACTTAATTGTTTTTAGCAATATGTTTTTACTTAACTGATTTCTGAAACTGTTTCTCACTCACCAGCTCCCTATAAATTCCCACAAAGCAATTCAAAAAGTTCACCCTTCAGGAACATGAGGGGGGGCGACACGGTGGCACAGTGGTTAGCACTGCTGCCTCACAGCGCCAGGGACCTGGGTTCAATTCCCGGCCTCGGGTCACTGTCTGTGTGGAGTTTGCACGTTCTCCCCGTGTCTGCGTGGGTTTCCTCCGGGTGCTCTGGTTTCCTCCCACAGTCCGAAAGACGTGCTGGTTAGGTGCATTGGCCGTGCTAAATTCTCCCTCAAGTGTTCCTGAACTGGCGCTGGAGTGTGGCGACGAGGGGATTTTCACAATAACTTCATTGCAGTGTTAATGTGAGCCTACTTGTGACACGAATAAATAAACTTTAAATCATTAGCGGGTTCTGCTAATCAGCTCTGTTCACTGAGCTGCAGAGATTTTTTGTACATTTCTGGTAAGCCTATAAATAAATGACATTAAAGTCAACTCACTCGGAGATGCTTCCAGGATCGTCAGTATCCTCACAGATTAATGGCTGTTCTTGGCTTTAACGCTCATTAAAGGTTACTTTGTGTAATTATTCATACAAGCAAGGGCTTGAAAAAATGTACAATCATAATCTCTGCGTAATTGGCCATTGTTGTTGTCAGGAGCTGAAGGCATCCCACATCCGAACCCATCACAATAGCAGAGTTACATTTCAGTTCCTAACGTGGTAGGTTTTTTTTCTCAGTCACTGAAATTACAGATATCATAGCTGGGTTTCAGTGGTAAAGCATTTTTAACATATCTCGGCTAAGTTTTGCTTCCTTTTAATCAAGAAAACTGCATGAAAAAACAATAGCTGCAATAAATAGAACTATAAATAGAACCCCTACAGTGCAGAAGGAGGCCATTCAGCCCATCGAGCCTGCACCAACAACAATCCCACCCAGGCCCTTTCCCGTAACCCCATACATTTACCCTGCTAGTCTCCCTGACACGAAGGGGCAATTTAGGATGGCCAATGCATTGAATCCTAGAATCCCTACAGTGCAGAAGGAGGCCATTCAGCCCATCGAGTCTGCAATGACCACAATCCCACCCAGGCCCAAGTCCCGTGACCCCACATATTTACCCTGCTAATCCCTCTGACGCTAAAGGGCAATTTAGCACGGCCAATCCACCTAACCCACGCATCTTTTTACTGTGGGAGGAAACCAGAGCACCCGGAGGAAACCCACGCAGACACGGCAGCTGGAACTTTACTGTCTCGCCTGCCACAGGAATCAGAGTGGGTGAGGGGCGGACAATGGGAAGGTCCTTGGGTGCGATTTTACGATTTTGGGTTGAGCAAGGCCGTACAATCTCGCCCGGGGAGAGTGTGCAAGTTCCACACAGTCACCCGAGGCCGGAATCGAACCCGGGTCCCTGGCGCTGTGCTGACCACTGTGCCACCGTGCCGTCCTAAATCACCAGGTTACTAAGAGTCAGATAAAACTTAAAGGCAGGGGAGAGAGAGGGAATCTGACAGGCGGCACGGTGGCACAGCGGTTAGCACTGCTGCCTCATAGCGCCAGGGACCCAGGTTTGATTCCCAGCTTCGGGTCACTGTCTGTGCAAAGTCTGCACGTTCTCCCCGTGTCTGCGTGGGTTTCCTCCAGGTGCTCCGGTTTCCTCCCACAGCCCAAAGATGCGCTGGTTAGGGTGCACTGGCCATGCTAGATTCACCCTCAGTGCACCCAAACAGGCGACTAGGGGATTTTCACAGTAACTTAATTGCAGTGTTAATGTAAGCCTACTTGTGACACTAATAAATAGACTTAAACTTAGACAGTATGTGCAGGAGCACAGAAAGCAATAACTTGTGTTTATATCACACCTTTCACAACCTCGGGACATCCCAAAGCACTTTACAAGCAATGAAGAATATTCTGGAAATCTTCCCTGCTCTCCTTTAAGTAGTGCCGAGACATCTGTTATTTCCACGAGGGAATGTGATATTGCTGAAAAAAGGGACATTTACTTGTCAAAGCTTTTCATCTTGCACTCAGCAGGACATTTGCTAAATAATCCTCAGGGCGCTAAGAATTACATAGACAACCAATTTAAGATGGTCAGATGGGCTCGTATTTGCCTATACTGGAAGTTACCTGCATTAGTACACAGGGCCCTATTCTTTGCAGACAGAAAATGCATGCACACATTTTGTGCCCGTTTCAGGTCAACAAAATGAGTGACAACCATTTGCTAGTTCATTCCTCAGGCCAGTGCCTTGACCAGAATCAATGTGCCTGGCTTACATTTTAAACAATGTTTGGCAGTTAACTGTCAGTCACCAACAGCTAATGCATTCTCCATGGAAACACCGCTACCAATCAGACTCTACATGACAACTAATCAGCACTTCCTTCTCATGCTGTGCCGACTCACCTGATAAGGGGGCAATGCTCCGAAAGCTCGTGATTCCAAATAAACCTGTAGGACTTTAAGCTGGTGTTGTGAGACTTCTTACTGTGCACACCCCAGTCCAACGCCGGCATCTCCACATCATGGCTTCGCCTGACATTGATATTCTTGCGAACTGTCCTGATGAGTACATGGCATAAAGCTTCGACAACAAAATTCTCTATTTTCAGCAACACTCAACTTCCGTACTACCAAACAAACTATTTGGATGAATATAATGGTTTCAATATTAGCCTCCCAATGAAGGGACAGAGAGGATCATGGGTGAGTTGTGATAGAGAGTTAAATGTGCTTCTTCTTCTTAGATAGTCCCTTGCGATTGAGCATGGCTTGCTTCCACTCTGGGTCAATGAGTTCTGAGATGCCTGGTAGGTCTAATTCACAACCTGCAGACTCTCCTACATGGGGGCAGGTGGTGCTTCAAGGGTGGGGTAGATCAGTTGCTTGGAAAATTTTTGCCATCTCTCTCAATACCCTGACTTCACTTCTGCGTGTTCTTTACCAAGTATTCAGGAAACTTTAGGCCAGTTAGCCTAACACCTGTTATAGGGAGAATGTTAGAAGCCATTATTAAAGATGTTGTAGCAGAAAAGAACAAAGAACAGTACAGCACAGGGACAGGCCCTTCGGCCCACCAAGCAAACCTCAGGCAGAGTCAACATTGTTTTGTGAAAGGAAAATCCTATTTTCCCAATTCATTGGTGTTCGTTAAAGAAGTCACATGTGCTGTGGGTAAAGTTTATTTAAAGTTTATTTATTGTCACAAGTAGGCTTACATTAACACTGCAATGAAGTTACTATAAAAATCCCATAGTCGCCACACTCTGGCGCCTGTTCGGGTACACTGAGAGGGAATTTAGCATGGCCAATGCCCCTAACCAGCACATCTTTCGGACTGTGGGAGGAAACCAGAGCACCCGGGGGAAACCCACGCAGACACAAAGGATGGCACAAAGATTGGACGGGTGGTTAGCAGTGAGGCGGAGTGTCTTGGGCTACAAGAAGATATAGACCAAATGGTCAAATGGGCAGATAAGTGGCAGGTGGAATTTAACCCTGAAAGGTGTGAGGTGATACACTTTGGAAAGAATAATTTGACAAGGAAGTACTCAATGAATGGGAGGACACTAGGAAGTTCTGTGGAACAAAGGGAACTTGGCGTGTTTGTCCACAGAACTCTGAAGGTGGAAGGGCATGTTAGTAAGGTGGTGAAAAAGGCATATGGGACACTTGCCTTTATCAATCGAGGCATAGATTACAAAAGCAGGGAAGTCATGTTGGAGTTGTATAGAACTTTGGTGAGGCCACAGCTGGAGCACTGTGTGCAGTTCTGGTCGCCACATTATAGGAAAGATGTGATTGCACTGGAGAGGGTGCAGAGGAGATTCATCAGGATGCTGCCTGGGATGGAGCATTTAAGTTATGAAGAGAGGTTGGATAGGCTTGGGTTGTTTTCATTGGAGCAGCGAAGACTGAGGGGCGACCTGATCGAGGTGTACAAGATTATGAGAGACATGGACAGAGTGGATAAGGAGCAGTTGTTCCCTTTAGTTGAAGGGTCAGTCACGGAGGGGACATAGGTTCAAGGTGAGGGGCAGGAGGTTTAGGGGGGATTTGAGGAAAAACCTTTTTACCCAGGGGATGGTGATGGTCTGGAACACGCTGCCTGGAAGAGTGGTGGAGGCGGGATGCCTCACATCCTTTGAAAAGTACCTGGATGAGTACTTGACACATCATAACATTCAGGGCTATGGGCCAAGTGCTGGTAGATGGGATTAGGTGGGAGTTCAGGTGTTTCTAGTGTGTCGGTGCAGACTCGATGGGCCAAAAGGTCTCTTCTGCACTGTATGATTCTATGATCAGACAGGGGGAGAACATGTAGGCTCCGCACTGACAGTGACCCAAGCTGGGAATCAAACCCGGGTTCCTGGCGCTGTGAGTCGGCAGTGCTAATCACTGTGCCACCGTGCTCCCCAGGGATAAAGGGGAACCGATGGATGTACTGTACTTAGATTTCCAGGAGGTTTTTAAACAAGATGCCACATCAATGGTTTTACAGAAACTAAAATCTCATGGTGTACAGTGCAACATTTTGGCATGGATTGAAGATTGGCTAGCAAACAGGAAGCAGAAGGTAGCCATAAATGTGTCATTTTCCCATTGGCAAGATGTAACCAGTGGCATGCTACAGGGATCAGTGCTGGGGCCTCAACTTTTTTCAATTTATATAAGCGACTGGGATGAAGGACCAAAGGTATGGTTGCTAAATTTGCCGACGACACAAAGATGCGTTGGAAAGTAAGTTTTGGAAAAAGCGTACAAGGAGGCGATAATGTGACAGAGATAGGCTTATGAAGTGGGCAAAGATCTGACAAATGGAGTATTGATAAGCAGGAGGGTGAAAGATTATTGGGAGCAAGTGGGAATGGAAGGTTGAGTTTACAGTCAGATCAGCCATGATCTTATTGAATGGAGGAGCAGACTCAAGATCCCAGTGATGCACTGTTGATGTTTCAAGATGACGATGGAGCATGGCGACTTCTTGCGAGCTGTCCCCAGCATGCCCTCTAATTCTATCTTTTACTCTTGTTCTCTGCTTTTAAAACTCTACTCTAATTCTTATAAACTCTAATACTGTTCTATTTCAGTCTCTTACATACGGTGGCACGGTGGTTAGCACTGCTGCCTCACAGCTCCTCAAGAGGGGCACGCTTCGATTCCCGGCTTGGGTCACTGTCTGTGTGGAGTTTGCACATTCTCCCCGTGTCTGCGTGGGTTTCCTCCGGGTGCTCCGGTTTCTTCCCACAGTCTGAAAGACGTGCTGGTTAAGTGCATTGACCCGAACAGGTGCTGGAGTGTCGCGACTAGGGGAATTACACAGTAACTTCATTGCAGTGTTAATGTCAGCCTTACTTGTGACTAATAAATAAACTTTACTTCTTTTATTCTGCTCCCTCCCCTTTCCTGCTCCCCTATGTACTCTATGAACGGTATGCTTTGTCTGTATAGCATGCAAGAAACAATACTTTTCACCGTATCCCAATACATGTGGCAATAATGAATCAAATCAAATCAAATAAACCAAATACTCCTGCTCCTAATTTGTATGTTCGCTACCTTTCCGAATAAACTTCCTTAGTTTTGGTTTGATCTCTTCAGGGATGCCTTGAGAACATCTGTAAAGAGACTCTTTCTTCTTTTACTGTGGCAAAAATCAGGGCATTTGTGGGTCCCACTGTGGAGAGGCAGTAGGTCTAAGTGAGGCGATTTACAATCGTTGTTATCTGGGCTCCCCAAGAGCTAGGAAACCTGGCAGTGAAGGAGAAGTGGGAGCCTCCTGCTCAACCAGGGACATGCTTTTTCCAGCACTCCAGAACCGGAGGATTCCTCCCCCAGCCACTCGAGGAAGCCTTGAGCTTCCACCTCCAGGCTTCACTCTCTCTCCCCATCCGAGTCTTTCACTCACCCCACCCCTTCTCCAACCATTATCCGGGGATTGTCCCCAAGGGTAGCCTCCTACTGCCGATATTCCCACTTGCCCGCTGGCCAAATCTAGACGCAGCCAGGGAAAAACGTGTTTGAAAATGTCAGCTGTGTTCTTGGCGGTAAGATCTGGTTGAATTGTTATTTTCGGCCTCGTCTACGTCCTCCCTGCGTACCCCACCTCTCCCCCGCACTGTAAATAACCGGGCTAGTAATCCTGCCACATCACAGACTGCTTTATTGATGGAGACATCAAAGGAGTTGTACAAATTATCTGCCTGCACTCCATGTGGCTACTTGCCCAGAAGTAATTACAATCACACTGACCTCAAAACCAAATTGCAAACTTGTTTAAATTGCATTATTGATAGTCATCCAGGTTACGAGATGACATTTCAGACTTTTTTTTCAAAACAGGGCATGTCACTTGCCAGAACCTGCAGAAGTCCAAATTAAACTGCATTGTTGTCAAGGCCTAATATATTCAGCCTGCTATGTATAGCCCACAAGCTCACAGCTCCATCGTTCTCTCTGCTTCTAAAGTGGAAGGTTTGGAGGTACAACTCACTGCCTTTCCAGGAGTTGATGAAATGTGCCATGTAACGCGTTTAGTCGGGTGAAATACAGAAAGTGCAACAAAATGGGGCAACCTGATTATTACGTTGATTGAAGTCAATCAGTAGGTCAATACTAAATCATAGCTGTAGTTAATATAAAGGCCTCCTGTATAAAATCGATGGGAAATTCAGTGAGGCAGTTAGAAAATGACTCACCTCTGTGACCTCCGATGAAATTAATTCCTGATTGGTGAAGGTTAAAGTCAGAGAGACCACATGGGATGACTATCCGTGAAAAACATCAGATGAAGGCAGGCAGGGCAGAGCAAGCTTTAACCACAAGCTGTATTACACAAGCGGGAGGTGATGGACTAGTGGTATTATCGCTGGACTACTAATGCTAAAACTCAGCAAATGTTCTGAGAAAATGGGTTCGAATCCCGCCATGGTAGGTGGTGGAATCTAAATTAAGTAAAAAACATCTGGAATTAAGAATCTACTGATGACCATGAAACCATTGTCGATTGTTGGAAAAACCCATCTGGTCCACTAATGTCCTTTAGGGAAGGAAATCTGCCATCCTTACCTGGTCTGGCCGACATGTGACTCCAGAGCCACAGCAATGTGGTTGACTCTCAACTGCCCTCAGGCAACTAGGGATGGGCAATAAATGCTGTAAGAAGTTTAACAACACCAGGTTAAAGTCCAACAGGTTTATTTGGTAGCAAAAGCCACACAAGCTTTCGGAGCTCTTAGCCCCTTCTTCAGGTGAGTGGGAATTCTGTTCACAAACTGTACACAAACTGTGTTTACCCCAGTCCAACGCCGGCATCTCCACACAATAAATGCTGGCCAGCCAGCGACGCCAATGTCCCATAGATGAATTTTTAAAAATGGTTTCATGCTGACACTGGGAGACAGATGGCTGAAATGGAAACTACTAATGTCTTAAACTTTGTGGAGCATGAAAATGATGGTGAAATAAATATTTTGATCTTCTCCTCTGCAAGTTTGAGGCTGGATCTGAGGACAATGAGAAAGATGCCACAAGGGGAAGTATTCTTCAGGTAAAAGTTTTTCTCCTTGGGGTCAGAATTTTCATGAAATATTCTCAGTTCAGTCAAGTGACAGTCCTGACACTTTGTCATCGGGCTTTGTCAGTTCAAAGATCGGTGCCAGTTCCTGATGCAATTTTTTTTCTTTATTCATTTATAGGTCATGAGCGTCACTGGCTGGCCAGCATTTATTGCCCATTAAGTTGCCCTTAAACTGAGTGGCTTGCTAGGCCATTTAAGAAGGCATTTAAGAGTCAACCACATTGCTGTGGCTCTGGAGTCACATGTAGGCCAGACCAGGTAAGGATGGTAGCTTTCCTTCCCTAAAGGACATTAGTGAACCAGATAGGTTTTTGCGACAATCGACAATGGTTTCATGGTCATCAGTAGATTCTTAATTCCAGATATTTTTTATTCAATTCAAATTCCACCATCTGCCATGGCGGGATTTGAACCCGGGTCCCCAGAACATTAGCTGAGTTTCTGGATCAATAGTCTAGTGATAATATCACTGGGCCATCGCCTCCCCTCTACGAAGTTGAGTGAGCAGCAGGAGACTTTAACAATGTGATGGGACGGCACGGTGGCACAGTGGTTAGCACTGCTGAATCACAGCGCCAGGGACCCAGGTTCAATTCCTGGCTTGGGTCACTGTCTGTGCGGAATTTGCACGTACTCCCCGGTGTCTGTGTGGGTTTCCTCCGGGTGCTCCGGTTTCCTCCCACAGTCCAAAGATGTACGGGTTAGGTTGATTGGCCCTGCTAAACTGACCCTAGTTTTGGAGGGATTAGCAGGGTAGACGTATGGGGTTACAGGGATAGGGTGGGATTGTGGTCAGTGCAGGCTCGATGGGCCGAATGGCCCCCTTCTGTACTGTAGGAATTCTATGATTTTAAGAACATGAGTGAACCAGATGGGTTTTGCTGACAATCGGCAATGTTTTCATGGTCGATCGTTGTATGAGCGGTTGTATGAATTCCTTCTCTAGGATCCCAATGGTTTTCAATTTTAACTCAATTATTAGTTGAAGCATCCCCAACGATTTGATTCAAGGAGCAAATATTACTCCTCGTGTTCAAAAGCAATATCCGTCCAATTTCACAATGAATTTCACAATGAATTTCACAACCTGCACAGCTTTACGGAGTTCACCAGTGCCACCCCACCAAACATTCCAACTGCTCATAACCCAAAACTGCTGGGTAACTACAGAGATCACTTCAAAAAGATAAAACTGGGAAAAGACATGTTTCTTCCTCCGGAACTGAGACTGACAGGAGCAATGTTTAGTCGTGTCTGGCCTCGGATATCCACTTGATGGCACAGTGTGCTTTTGAGAATGAGACTTCTTTGAAATCGTCGCCTTGTTTCATTATTAAATAGAATCGTGGAGTGTGATTGCAGTGTCAACTGCGTAATGAAGATATCTGTAAGGGATCAGCTACAACCCTTCAAAGGCTTCTTACTCGAGACAGTTGTCCAGGAGGGCGCTCCCTACATATCAGATCAGTCCAAGACATTCAGGTTTAATAAGATAGCCCAGTAAACATACATATTTTATTGGAATGGTTTTATCCCTGCGAGAGGGAGCGACAACACTCTGCCAAGTGACTGTGGAATTAATCAGCAGCTCAATCAGCTAGCCCTAGTATTAAAGTTTAAAGTTTGTTTATTAGTGTCACAAGTAGTCTTACTTTAACACTGCAATGAAGCTGCTGTGAAAATCCCCTCGTCGCCACACTCCGGCGCCTGTTCGGGTACACTGAGGGAGAATTTAGCATGGCCAATGCATCGAACCAGCAGGTCTTTTGGACTGTGGGAGGAAACCGGAACACCCGGGGAAAACCCACGCAGACACGGGGAGAATGTGCAGACTCCGCACAGACAGTGACCCGAAGCCAGGAATTGAACCCGGGTCCCTGGCGCTGTGAGATAGCAGTGCTAACCACTGTGCCACCATGAGGGCTTGGGAAGATCAAAGGTCGCATCTTTGGCTTCCGAAATGTTAACCTCGGCTTACTGGTAACACTCTGAGTCAGGATTGGTCCAAATCCTACTCCAAAATCTTAAGCATATCATAGAATACCTACAGTTAGGAAGGAGGCCATTCGGCCCATCAAGCCTGCACTGACTCTCTCGGACAGATCAACCCACCCAGGCCCTATCCCTGTAACCCCATGTATTTGCCCTGGTAATTCCCCTAACCTACACAAGTTGGGACACAAAGGGACAATTTAGCATGGCCAATCCACCTAAGCTGCACATCTTTGGACTGTGGGAGGAAACCGGGGCATCGGAAGAAATCCACACAGATACAGGGAGAACATGCAAACTCCAGACAGTCACCCGAGGCCGGAATCAAACCCAGGTCCCTGGCGCTGTGGAGGCAGCAGTGCTCACCATTGTGCCACCGTGCCACACAACTCAGAGAAAGTGTGGGCAATATGTTCTTATGAAGCTGCAATAAATAAAATATTAATCTACAATATCATCAGCTGGACGTACATATGGATTGAACTTCCTTGAAAAGAACTTGGAATACTGTGCACAGTTCTGGTCACCCTATTATAGAAAGGATATTATTAAACTAGAAAGAGTGCAGAAAAGATTTACTAGGATGCTGCCGGGACTTGATGGTTTGAGTTATAAGGAGAGGGTGGACCGAGTGGGACTCTTTTCCCTGGAGCTGATCCCAGGGGTGATCTTATAGAGGTCTATAAAATAATGAGTGACAGAGATCAGTTAGATAGTCAATATCTTTTCCCAAAGGTAGAGGAGTCTAAAGCTAGAGGGCATAGGTTTAAGGTGAGAGGGGAGAGATACAAAAGGGTCCAGAGAGGTAATTTTTTCACTCAAAGGATGGTGAGTGTCTGGAATGAGCTGCCAGAGGTAGTAGTAGAGGTGGGTACAATTATGTATTTTAAAAAGCATTTAGACAGTTATATGGGTAAGATGGGAGTGGAGAGATATGGACCAAATGCGAATAATTGGGACTAGCCTAGTGGCAAAAACTGGGCAGCATGAACAGGTTGGACCGAAGGGCCTGTTTCCATACTGTAAACCTCTCTGACTCTACAACACTTCTTGCTAAGTGAATGACACTGGCTTACAGCAGCTACTGTATTGAACTTGTGACAGACCCACGCTGCTTTGGAAACACAGGACATAATCTTACCCTCTCGCCCCGCCGGCTGATGGGCAGGGTGAGCTGGTAAGATCACGAGAAAGCCGAGACATTTGGTTCAGGTACTAATTGGCCAATTAAGGGTCTCAATTGGTGGCAGGCCTGAAAAGCCAACCATAGATCCCCCCATCCCAGACTTAATCGGGGTGGAAGTGGGGAGACAGCACCTTCCTACCCAGTTAATTCCCACCCCACCAGCAAACTCGCTATAGGGAACACACCAATCATTATATTTTCTTTTGACAGCAACGGATTATTCAATCTTACAGGAAGCAAATATTCACTGATGACTTCACGGTGTTCCATATCATTCATGACTCCTCAGAAACTGAAACAGTGCATTGTCAAATGCAGCAAGACCTGGACAATATCCCAGCCTGGGCTGACAAGTGGCAAGCAACATTCACGCCACACAAATGCCAGGGCAAGACCATCACCAACATGAGAGGATCTCACCACATCCCTTTGATATTCAACGGCATTACCATCGCTAAATCCCTCGCTGTCGACATCCAAGGGCCACTCTCCAGGAACTGAACTGGACTAGCCATATTAATATTGCAGTTGCAAGAGCAGATCAAAGACTAGGAATCCTGCGGTGAGTAACTCATCTCCTGACTTCCCAAAGCTTATCCGCCCAGGGCACAAGTCAGGAGTGTGATGGAATACTCTCCACTTCCCTGGATGGGTGCAGCCCCAACAACACTCAAGAAGCTTGACACCATCCAAGGCAAAGCAGCCCATTTGATTGGCATCCCATCCAACATACACTCTCTCCACTACTGACGCACAGTGGTGACCGTGTGTACAATCTGCAAGATGCATCGCAGCAATGCACCAAGACTCCGTTGACAGCATCTTCCAAACCCACTGTCTCTAGAAGGACAAGGGCAGCAGTTGCTTTGAAATACCACCATAGTGTAAGAATCCCCTCCAAGCCCCACACCATCCTGACTTGGAACTTCATCGCCATTCCTTCACTGTCGCTGAGTCAAAATCCTGGAACTCCCTCCCTAACAGCACTGTGGGTGTACCTACACCACATGGACTGCAGCGATTCAAGATGACAGCTCACCACCACCTTCTCAAGAGCAATTAGGAATGGGCAATAAATGCCGGCCTAGCCAGCGACACCCACATCCCATGAGCAAATTTTTAAAAAGGATAATGGAAGAAAGATGGTCATATTTTCTGGTTGGGCCATTTTGAATGACTTTCCACATATGGATGGGGAGGCAAAGGCCTAGTAGTATTATCATGAGACTACTAATCCAGAAACTCAGCTAATGTTCTGGGGAACCGGGTTCGAATCCCGCCACGTCAAATGGTGGAATTTGAATTCAATTTTTAAAATCTGGAATTAAGAATCTACTGATGACCATGAAACCATTGTTGATTATTGGAAAAATCCATCTGTCCACTAATGTCCTTTAGGGAAGGAAATCTGTCATCCATCCCCAGTCTGGCCTACATGTGACTCCAGAGCCACAGCAATGTGGTTGACTCTCAACTGCCCTCGGGAAATTAGGGATGGGCAATAAATGCCACTTCTCCAGCTTCCACCCTAAACACGTTAAAGAAGCCATCCCCTACGGACAAGCCCTCCGTATACATAGGATCTGCTCGGATGAGGAGGATCGCAACAGACATCTACAGACGCGGAAAGACGCCCTCATAAGAACAGGATATGGCAATCAACTGATCGATTGACAGTTCCGACGTGCCACAGAGAAAAACCGCACCAACCTCCTCAGAAGACAAACATGGGACACGGCGGACAGAGTACCCTTCGTCATCCAGTACTTCCCCGGAGTGGAGAAGCTACAACATCTTCTCTGGAGCCTTCAACATGTCATCGATGAAGACGAACATCTCGCCAAGGCCATCCCTACACCCCCACTTCTTGCCTTCGAACAACTGCACAACTTCAAACAGACCATTGTCCGCAGCAAACTACCCAGCCTCCAGGAGAACAGTGACCACGACACCACACAACCCTGCAGCAACCTCTGCAAGATATGCCGGATCATCGACACGGATGCCATCATCTCACATGAGAACACCATCCACCAGGGTATACGGTACATACGACTCAGCCAATGTTGTCTACCTGATATGCTGCAGGAAAGGGTGTCCCGAGGCATGGTACATTGGGGAGACCATGCAGACGCCAGGACAACGAATGAATGACAATCACCAGGCAAGAGTGTTTCCTTCCAGTCGAGAAACACTTCAGCGGTCACGGGCATTCAGCCTCTGATCTTCGGGTAAGCGTTCTCCAAGGCGGCCTTCACAACAGCACATGACAACGCAGAATCACTGAGCAGAAACTGATAGCCAAGCTCCGCACACATGAGGACGGCCTCAACCAGGATCTTGGGTTCATGTCACACTATCTGTAACCCCCGCGATTTGCCTGGGCTTGCAAAATCTCACTAACTGTCCTGGCTGGAGACAATATACATCTCTTTAACCTGTGCTTAACGCTCTCTCCACTCACATTGTCTGTACCTTTAAGACTTGATTACCTGTAAAGACTCGTATTCCAACCATTATTTTGTAAATTGAGTTTGTGTCTTTATATGCCCTGTTTGTGAACAGAACTCCCACTTACCTGATGAAGGAGCAGCGCTCCGAAAGCTTGTGGCTTGTGCTACCAAATAAACCTGTTGGACTTTAACCTGGTGTTGTGAGACTTCTTACTGTGCTTACCCCAGTCCAATGCCGGCATCTCCACATCAAAATAAATGCTGGCCAGTGATGCATATGTCCCACGAATGAATAAAAAAAAGTAGACTCTAGAATGAGAAACATTTTGAGCAAAATGGCAGATGCTTTTAAAAGTCAAGTGCAAGAATGGAATTAAACATTGGCATGCTTGAAAAGTGCCAAATGTTACTGAATAGTAGACTTAAATAGATCTAATCAATCTTATTTATTGTGCTCTGTCCATCACATGTTTTTATCAATGGGTGTTTGGTGAATATTTTCCTCTTTTAACTGGTTTGTTTTTTTAGAATATTATCTCTAGTCTAAACCTTAATGACATCGAGCGTGGATGATGTAGTCAGGAATTGTAGCACCTCTTGTTTGTGGCTTGACAGTTGCAGTAATCTCTGTCACAACTGTAGGGTGACATGGAATTGATGTTCCAATCCATTATGATAGCTGCGACAAACAGCAAGACATTGAGCGACAGGACAACCGATTGGCCGAGAGGGACTAACTTGCCGACTCACCCGGTGTCTGCTCAGTGGCTGAAGAGGATAAAGTTGGGAGGGAACGGAAAATGGTGGGACTTCATAATATCCGAAGGTTCAGTCCCACATTAAGTAACAGCACAGGGTCCAAACAAATTCCACGCAAGAGTTACCAAGTTTGAAAATGTGATACACAGGATTGAGAAATTATCAACATAAAGTCCGCAGGCACACATTTCTGTACGTCAAATAAAGGAGTTTTGTCCAATAGAATCCCTACAGCGCAGAAGGAGGCCGTTCGGCCCATCAAGTCTGCACCCACTCTCAGACAGAGGTTCTATCCCACTAACCCCAAGATATTTACCCTGCTAATCTCCTAACCTACACATCTTGGGACACTAAGAGGCAATTTGGCATCGCCAATCCACCTAAACCGCATGTTTTTGGAGTGCAGGAGGAAACCAGAGCACAGGGAGGAAACCCACGCAGACGCGGGGAGAACGTACAGACTCCGCACAGACAGTGATCTGAGGCTGGAATTGAACCCGGGTCCCTGACGCTTTGAGGCAGCAATGCTAACCACTGTACCACAATGCAGCTCACTGTGTATTTGCTGTCTTTTGGGAGCTTGCTTTGTGCAAATTGGTCGCCATGGGCTGAATTATTTTTGTTGACGCACAAGTCCCACCCCTAGAGCCAGAAGCAGAGCCAGCCTGACCATGGCAAGGTGGGTGGCAAAACCTTGTAGTAGTTCCGGGTCCCGTCAGTGGGCCAGCAGCCCAGTAGCCTTGGCAGTGGCCATTGCTGAGGCTTCAGAACCAGGGAGATGGCACCTCAACAGCAAGGTGCTCTGGAACAGCAAATAGGTTTTCGGGGGAAGCCAGGGCCAGACAGGAAGGCCCTGGTGACCTGGGGATCACTGTGCACCAGCGATGCGATTGCCATGGGCCACAGAGCACCCATCAAGGAGGGTCCCATTTCAGAACCCACTGAGAGGCCACCAGGGTTTACCTGGCTGTCTCCCCATGTATCAGTTGGTCCTCCTGTCATGGGCAAAATGCCTGCAGGGGCAGAACGTGGGCCTTAATTAGCCATTAAAGTGGCTTAATTGAGTATCCACATCACTAAGGAACCTGCCATCAGACTTTTGAATGGACCTACCTCGCACTAAGTTGATCTTTCTCTACACCCTAGCTATGACTGTAACACTACTTTCTGCACTCTCTCCTTTCCTTCTCGATGAACGGTATGCTTTGTCTGTATAGCATGCGAGAAACAATACTTTTCACTGTACCCCGATAGATGTGACAATAATAAATCAAATCATATATTAAGCTGATCTTTCTCTACACCCTATCTGTAACTATAACACTACATTCTGCACCCTCTCCTTTCCTCCTCCCCTCGATGAATGGTATGCTTTAGAAACAAAGAAACATAAAAACTAGAAGCAGGAGTAGGCCATTCAGCTGATCATCAAATTCAATATCCTGATCCCCCATATCTCTTGATCCCTTTAGCCCCAAGAGCTACATCTAATTTATTGTTGAAATCACACAACGTTTAGGCCTCAAATACATTCTGTGGTAGTGAATTTTCTGAGGAAGGTTGTTCTTGCTCTCGAGGGAGCGCAGCAAAGGTTTACCAGGCTGATTCCAGGGATGGCAGGACTGATGTATGAGGAGAGATTGACTGGGTTAGGATTGTTTTCGCTGGACTTCAGATGAATGAGGGGGGATCTCACAGAGACTTATAAAATTCTAAAAGGATTCAATAGGGTAGATGCAGAGAGGATGTTCCCGATGGTGGGTGTGTCCAGAGCCAGGGGTCACAGTCTGAGGATTCGGGGTAGACCATTTAGGACGGAGGTGAGGAGACATTTCTTCACCCAAAGAGTGGTGAGCCTGTGGAATTCATTACCACAAGAAGCAGTTGATGGCGAAACATAAAATGTATTCAAGAGGCAGTTGGATATAGCACTTGGGACAAACAGGATTAAAAGTTATGGGGAGATAGCAGGATTAGGCTATTGAGTTGGATGATCAACCATGATCGTAATGAATGGCGGAGCAGGCTCGATGGGCTGAATGGCCTCCTGAATGGCCAACTGGTACATGGGGAGACAGCCAGGTAAACCCTGGTGGCCTCTCAGTGGGTTCTGAAATGGGACCCTCCTTGATGGGTGCTCTGTGGCCCATGGCAATCGCATCGCTGGTGCACAGTGATCCCCAGGTCACCAGGGCCTTCCTGTCTGGCCCTGGCTTCCCCCCAAAACCTATTTGCTGTTCCAGGGCACCTTGCTGTTGAGGTGCCATCTCCCTGGTTCTGAAGCCTCAGCAATGGCCACTGCTATTGATGGCACTGCCAAGGCTCCTATCTTTTATGTTTCTATGAATTCCTGTCTGTATCAAGAAGCAATACTTTTCAATATATAGAAATCATAGAAACCCTACAGTGCAGAAGGAGGCCATTCGGCCCATCGAGTCTGCACCGACCACAATCCCACCCAGGCCCTACCCCCACATATTTTACCCGCTAATCCCTCTAACCTACGCATCTCAGGACTCTAAGGGGCAATTTTTAACCTGGCCAATCAACCTAACCCGCACATCTTTGGACTGTGGGAGGAAACCGGAGCACCCGGAGGAAACCCACGCAGACACGAGGAGAATGTGCAAACTCCACACAGACAGTGACCCGAGCCGGGAGTCGAACCCGGGACCCTGGAGCTGTGAAGCAGCAGTGCTAACCACTGTGCTACCGTGCCGCCCTCATACATGTGGCAATAATAAACCAAATCAGAAAAGGGCAGTTATCTTCTTTGGAAAGAAGGAGGACCCAGGATCAGGAACTGGGGTAGAAATGTGTCAGTGAAGCTGGTGATGCAGCATGTGGAGCAAATGAGAATAACATTTCCTGAGCCAGGATGAATGTCTATAAAAGCTTCCTCTCGACCTGATGCTGCTTCAGCTCATTGGCAAGTCCAAACACACACACGCCACACGCACACACGTACACACACACACACACGCGTATCCATATTGCTGCAGGGTCGGCTGACACATAAATATTCTTTGAATGCTGTACTTACATCTTACAAGTTAGGACTGTGAGCGTGCTGCCAGTACCAGCTATTTGCCTGCACTCTGATGATGGACTGACTCAAGATGCTGCGCGCATTAGCCTTCCGGATGAGAATGTCTCCATTCTTTCAAATTCAAGATTTGTACGTTTTTGTATTTGCTTACGTGGGTGGCACGGTGGCACAGTGGTTAGCACTGCTGCCTCACAGTGCCAGGGACCCAGGTTCGATTCCCGGCTTTGGTCACTGTCTGTGTGGAGTTTGCACATTCTCCCCATATCTGCGTGGGTTTCCTCCAGGTGCTCCGGTTTCCTCCTACAGTCCAAAGATGTGCGGGTTAGGTTGATTGGCCGTGCTAAGTTGACCCTAGCATCAGGGGATTAACAGGGTAAATACGTGGAGTTATGGGAATAGGGCCTGGGTGGGATTGTGGTTGGTGCAGACTCGATGGGCCGAATGGCCTCCTTCCGCACTGCAGGGTTCGATGATTCTTTAACTAGAGCTTCCCTCCCCTTCGCCCTATCCTTGTAACCCCACACATTTACAATGGCTATGGTCCTTTGATTCAGGCTTCCATGTTGACATTCTGAGGATGGGGCCTTGTGCACTCTTTTGCCTGGTAAGGGCTAACGAATGACCTCTCGGCCTGAGGTAAATGATAAAGTGACCTCGGGTTCAGTGCTGGACCTGGGAAGGAAGGTAAATATCCTGACATTTTGCGTACCTGTCCCATATTCATTGATTTGAAATATCCAAACAAATGATTGACAGAAGATAAGTCGCCAGCCCCTTCAAATAAAGTGCATTAGCGGGTGCCCGACCACAGGGGGCAGTCCTCGCCAGCAAGCAGCAGTCTTCATATGGAAGATGGAGCAGGGAAGACTGGGAGTAGAATTCCCTAACACTTCAGGTAGAGAGCAGAGGTTACAGAGGTCAACATACTCTCTCTGTCAACCGTCTGTTTGTCCTCCGGAATCATCCTTCACTGTCATGGGCCGTTTACGTTGGAGTCCAAGTCCCGGGACTGGATGGAAATGTAAGGAATGTCTGAGAGGGTGGATAGCGGGCAACTAGGGTGTCAGAGGCGAATCCCATTGTGAGAGGATGTACTTCTGAGGCTGTCTAAGGCTCTGGTCAGACCCCATTTGGAGTATTGTGAGCAGTTTTGGGCCCCATACCTAAGGAAGGATGTGCTGGCCTTGGAAAGGATCCAGAGGAGGTTCACAAGAATGATCCCTGGAATGAAGAGCTTGTCGTATGAGGAACGGTTGAGGATTCTGGGTCTGTACTCATTGGAGTTTAGAAGGATGAGGTGGGATCTTATTGAAACTTACAGGATACTGCGAGGCCTGAATAGAGTGGACGTGGAGAGGATGTTTCCACTAGTAGGAAAAACTAGAACCAGAGGGCACAGGCTAAAGGGACGATCCTTTAAAACAGAGATGAGGAAGAATTTGTTCAGCCAGAGAGTGGTGAATCTGTGGAACTCTTTGCCACAGAAGGCTGTGGAGGCCAGGTCATTGAGTGTCTTTAAGACAGAGATAGATAGCTTCTTGATTAATAAGACTCGCATTCTAACCATTATCTTGTAAATTGAGTTTGTGTCTATATATGCCCTGTTTGTGAACACAACTCCTCACTCACCTGAAGAAGGAGTGACACTCCAAAAGTTTGTGCTACCAAATAAACCTGTTGGACTTTAACCTGGTGTTGTGAGACTTCTTACTGCGATTATTAAGGGGATCAGCAGTTATGGGGAAAAGGCAGGAGAATGGGGATGAGAAAAATATCAGCCATGATTGAATGGTGGAGCAGACTCGATGGGCCGAGTGGCCTAATTCTGCTCCTATGTCTTATGGGAGGGGTGGTTCAAACCTATCAAATAAACAGAAGGAATAGGAGAATGTTGACAGATTTAATTATACATTGAAATGAATGTTTTACTTGTCCGCTTTTATGTTGAAGTTTGTATTCGAGCTCTTTTAGTTTTCAGGTGAAGCACAGTAAAGAACAAAAGGGAGTTTTTTTTAAGGAGGCGACATGAATTTCGGCTCCTGGCAAGCAGGAGACCCTCTTAGCTTCCTTTTGAGGGAAGCCGCATCGAATATATGAGATAATGAGGATGGTGGGGAAGTCTAGCAGCCATCAAACCTTAAGGGAGGGGGTGCCTGAAGTTTTAAGGGGGCTTCTGACGGTGACACCCCTCCCCCTTCCCGCCCGAGACAAAAGCATGATGATTTTTGAGCTCCCCCCCCACACCAGGAATATCCTCTCTCCTGCTTCAGAACCGAAGCTGGGTGGGAAATGGCCCTTAGATATAGGACATTCGCACAGACAGTGACCCAAGCCAGGAATCGAACCCGGGTCCCTGGCGTTGTGAGGCAGCAGTGCTAACCACTGTGCCACCGTGCCACCTAATTGCCCGCTGATCAAAATGTTGATAATGTATCAAAAGCTCCCAGCAACATGTTGTATTGTAGATAGCATTAGTTCAGAGTGACCTGCAATAACAGATCACAGGCCCTCATTTGTACTCAAGATATCTGTGGATAACACAACAGCTATCTACACATTCAGATTTTCACAGTAATTCAATACGATTTGTTCTGCCTGTTGTGCCCTGGGGTTAGAATTCTCTGCTGCTTCATTCATTGCAAATTATATTCACATGGTTTTGGATTCTGGCTGAATAATTGTAGGTATCAGGAGGACCTGTCAACAATATCAACTGTGATTCTGTCAAGGAAATCAGGAGACCAACACGTCGCTTATTTGACACCAAAATGTTTTAAAGTAAAGAAAAAAAGTTTATTTATTAGTGTCACAAGTAGGCTTACATTAACACTGTGATGAAGTTACTGTGAAAATCCCCTGGTCGCCACACTCCGGCGCCTGTTCGGGTACACTGAGGGAGAATTTAGCCAGGTCAATGCACCCTAACCAGCACGTCTTTCGCACTATAGGAGGAAACCCAAACCACCCGGAGGAAACCCACGCAGACATGGGGAGAACGTGCGGACTCCACACAGTGACCCAAGCTGGGAATCGAACCTGGGTCCCTGGCGCTGTGAGGCAGCAGTGCTAACCATTGGGTCACGGTGCTTCATTTGGGTTCACAGGCCTTTCAAACATACCAGATAACCAGAAGGAATAGGAGAATGTTGACAGATTTAATTATACAATGAAATGAATGTTTTACTTGTCCGCTTTTATGTTGAAGTTTGTATTCGAGCTCTTTTAGTTTTCAGGTGAAGCACAGTAAAAAACAAAGGGAGTATTTTTTTAAGGAGGCGACACAGATTTCAGCTCCTGGCAAGGAGGAGACCCTCTTAGCTTCCTTTTGGGGGAAGCCCCATCGAATTATGAGATAATCAGGCACTTAACGGGCCATCTGCAGATCTTTCCATTGGGACCTTGGCCAATCCACCTAACCCGCACATCTTTGGACCGGAGCACCCGGAGGAAACCCACGCAGACACGGGGAGAATGTGCAAACTCCACACAGACAGTGACCCAAGCCAGGAATCGAACCCGGATCCCTGGCACTGTGAGGCAGCAGTGGTAACCACTGTGCAGGTTAGGTGGATTGGCCTGACTAAATTACCCCTTAGTGCCAGTTTCTTTAAAGTTTATTTATTAGTCACAAGCAGGCTTACACAAACACTGCAATGAAGTTACTGTGAAAATCCCCTAGTCGCCACACTCCGGCGCCTGTTCGGGTACACTGAGGGAGAAGTTAGCACGGCCAATGCATCTAACCCGCACCTCTTTTGGGCTGTGGGAGAAAACTGGAGCACCTGGAGGAAATCCACACAGACACAGGGAGAACGTGCAGACGCCGCAAAGCCAGTGACCCAAACTGGGAATTGAACCTGGGTCCCTGGCGCTGTGGGGCGGCAGTGCTAACCATTGTGCCACTTTGTGGGTTAGGTGGATTAGCCTGGATTCAGCCTTGCTAAATTATCCCCTGGTGCCAGGGGGATTAGCAAGGTAAATATATGGGGTTACAGGGATAGGGCCTGGATGGGATTGTTGTCTGTGATTGATGGGCTGAATGGCCTCCTTTTGCATTGTAGGGATTCTATGATCTATGATTGTTGGGTAAAATTAATCCGAATGGGCGAGCTATATTCAGCTATATTCAGGGTTGAAGGAAGCCCAGTGAACCTGCCCAATATTCACCCCTCGATCAGCATCACAAACTGCAGCTTATCTGATCCTCATCACATTGCTGTTTGTGGTTGCCGTGCCTATTCTGCTACACGTCAACAACACGGCGTTGGTTGTAAAGGGATTCGGGATGTCCTGTGATCATGAAAGGCGCTATGTTAATGCAAGTCTTTCTTTCCTTTTTTGTTCATTCGGATTTTCGTTCTGTCTTGAACAGTTTGCAGCACAGAACCAGGCCATTCAGCCCATCAGATCTGTGTCAGCAGCACTCCCTCTCTTGTCCTTCTGATCTATGAGCAGTGGCCACGCAAAAACTCAGTGGTGCATCAATTCGGAGTTGATGCAGAATATTCTCCAGACGTTTACTGAGGGAGACTAAAGAATGTTTTTGAGTCATTTATATATTAATAGAACTTCAAACTGTGAAAACAAAGGAAACATTGACACTTTGAATGCAGGTGGCTCTCATAGTCAATGTTGTGAGCAACCGGCCCGCACCTCACTTCACTTACCCTTGTTTTACGTGGGAATTACTTCAGCCACACGTTTAGGAAAAAAAATAACTCGGATGGAAATCAGTGGAATGTGGCAACTCTGCATGTGGGCAACAGTCAAATAAATGTCTCGTGGGCCGCACTCAGACCCAGATGGGCCGCATATGACCCACCACTCGCCCAGTATATCTACATTGTTTAAAGTACAGTAAGAAGTCTCACAACACCAGGATAAAGCCCAACAGAATTATTTGGAATCACGAGCTTTCAGAGCGCTGCTCCTTCATCAAGTGAGGAAAGCGCGTGATTCCAAATAAACCTGTTGGACTTCTTACTATGCCCACCCCAGTCCAATGCCGGCATCTTCACATCTTATCTAAAGTTTATTTATTCGTGTCACAAGTAGGCTTACATTAACACTGCAATGAAGTTACTGTGGTGAACCATAGTTGGTTACCACTATGAGTGCTGAGCCATGGATGGTCAGCACTATGGGGTTTGTAGATATGTTACTGTAATTACTGTTGGTGTTAGGGTTGGGCTGTTCTACCTGTTGATATTGTTCTGTGGTACACTCCAGTTGGCTCCGCCTACCAGGGGTAGTATAAAGGTCACTGCACTGCCTGGAGACCTTTTAGTCTGGGATTGTATTGTATATAGTGTGCTCCATTCTTGTCAGTAATAAAAGCCTTTATTTCCCGGGTACATTCTAGCCTCCCGAGTGATTTAATCGCGCATCAGTTACTGTGAAAATCCCCCAGTCGTTACACTCCAACACCTGTTTGGGTACATTGAGGGAGAATTTGGCATGACCAATGCACCTAATCACACATCTTTCAGACTGTGGGAGGAAGCCGGAGCACCCGGAGGAAACCCACACAGACACGAGGAGAATATGCAGAATCCACACAGACAGTGACCCAAGCCAGGAATCGAACCCGGGTCCCTGGTGCTGTGAGTCAGCAGCGCTAACCACTGTGTCACCGTGCCGCATTGAGAAAATAGTGACAGCAATTAGTAAAGGAAAAAAAAGTGTGGACTCAAGTCAGGATGGTAATATTAATGTGGATTGGAAACTGGCCCAATGCGACAAAAATATCATATATTGAGTAAAAAAAACAGTAGCAAATCTTTGGCACAAGGTGTGTTGCTAGCAGACTGCAGCAGACAATCCAGAAATATGTGTGACAAGTCACCCAGCTGAGTGACAGAGCCACGGCTAACCCTTCAGGGGAAACATAAAGTATTAGACTCAAGCTGCCTGGGAGAGCTACAAGCCGGCATTACTTTCCTGCTGCAGCCTATTCTCCATATATTCTGTGTGAATTATTGCTATATAATTATGTAGGAGGTCTTGTGGTGTGGTGGGCGGCCTCCCATCACTAAACCAGAAGCTCCTGGTTCAAGTCCCAATACAGGACTTGCTGGCCCAGAAAGGCATGGCCCGAGTAACATGCAAATCCTTCCAACGCACGCCAATGGAAAGAGCGGGAGAGATTCCTGGTCAGCCTGCGGTAGAGGAACAGGTCGTATTGAGGAAGCTGGGGGGCTGCAGAAGGTTAGGACAGTGGGCAAAGGAGTGGCAGATGGAATACATAGAATCATAGAAACCCTACAGTGCAGAAGGAGGCCATTCGGCCCATCGAGTCTGCACCAACCACAATCCCACCCAGGCCCTACCCCCACATATTTTACCCGCTAATCCCTCTAACCTACACATCCCAGGACTCTAAGGGGCAATTTTTTAACCTGGCCAATCAACCTAACCCGCACATCTTTGGACTGTGGGAGGAAACCGGAGCACCCGGAGGAAACCCACGCAGACACGAGGAGAATGTGCAAACTCCACACAGACAGTGACCCGAGCCGGGAATCGAACCCGGGACCCTGGAGCTGTGAAGCAGCAGTGCTAACCACTGTGCTACCGTGCCGCCCAATACAATGTGGAAAAGTGTGAGGTTATACACTTTGGAAGGAGGAATGGAGGTATAGACTATTTTCTAAATTGGGAAATGCTTAGGAAATCAGAAGCACAAAGGGACTTGGGAGTCTTTGTTCAAGATTCTCTTAAGGTTAACGTGCAGGTTCAGTCGGCAGTTAGGAAGGCAAATGCAATGTTAGCATTCATGTCGAGAGGGCTAGAATACAAGAGCAGGGATGTACTTCTGAGGCTGTATAAGGCTCTGGTCAGACCCCATTTGGAGTATTGTGAGCAGTTTTGGGCTCCATATCTAAGGAAGGATGTGCTGGCCTTGGAAAGGGTCCAGAGGAGGTTCACAAGAATGATCCCTGGAATGAAGAGCTTGTCATATGAGGAACAGTTGAGGACTCTGGGTCTGTACTCGTTGGAGTTTAGAAGGATGAGGGGGGATCTTATTGAAACTTACAGGATACTGAGAGGCCTGGATAGAGTGGACGTGGAGAGGATGTTTCCACTAGTTGGAAGAACTAGAACCAGAGGGCATAACCTCGCACTAAAGGGACGATCCTTTAAAACAGAGATGAGGAGGAATTTCTTCAGCCATAGAGTGGTGAATCTTTGGAACTCTTTGCTGCAGAAGGTTGTGGAGGCCAGGTCATTGAGTGTCTTTAAGACAGAGATAGATAGATTCTTGATTAATAAGGGGATCAGGGTTATGGGGAAAAGGCATGAGAATGAGGATGAGAAAAATATCAGTCATGATTGAATGGCAAAGCAGACTCGATGGGCCAAGTGGCCTAATTCTGCCCCTATGTCTTATGGTTTTTTGGTCTAAAAGAAGTTGGAGCCTTGTCCATCCTAGCTCTGGCTTACAACATGCATGTAAAAGTGCATGTTTAGTTTATTTATTAGTGTCACAAGTAGGCTTACATTAACATTGCAATGAAGTTACTGTGAAAATCCCCTAGTCGCCACATTCAAGCGCCTGTTTGGGTACACCAAGGAAGGATTTAGTACGGCCAATGAACCTAACCAGCATGTCTTTCAGACTGTGGGAGGAAAGCAGAGGACCCAGAGGAAACCCACACAGACACGGGGAGAATGTGCAAACTCCACACAGACAGTGACCCAAGCCAGAATTGAACCCAGGTCCCTGGCACTGTGAGGCTGCAGTGCTAACCACTGTGCCACTGTGGTTATCAGAGGTAGATGGCAATATGGAGTTGAGGTTAGAATTAGGTCAACCATGATCTTACTGAATGGTGGAGCAGGCTCGAGAGGTCTATTCCCAGTCCTAGTTTGTGTTCATATAGAGGGGTATAGAGGGATATGGGCCAAGCGTGGGCAATTGGGACTAGCTTGATGGTAAAAACTGGGCGGCATGGACAAGCTGGGCCAAAGGGCCTGTTTCCATGTTGTAAACCCCTATGACTCTATGGCCGGTATTTTACAACATCGCTCAGGCGAGGCTTGTAAAATCCCACCCAGGCCAACGGAGAATTCCGTTCTGTGAGCCTAGCTCCCACCGATTCCAGGGTGGGCATGCTGGTAAAATTCCGGCCTATGATTCTAAAAATAGCCAAGATCAGTCAGGCAAATGTAAGTCCCAACTTGCCACATTCCCTCCAAAGAGCACACCAGAGAGCAAAAAAATCTTGTTTAAAGATTACTGATGGACCTCACACAGCGTATCCCTGGTATGTTGAATTATAATCTGTACACAATAAAAATGTAAGGATATATAACTTGGAACATGCAATGGGTTGTTTTGCTGTTGGGTACAGCCGTGTTTAAGCTGAATCTCCATTTATGGCAACACTGACTGACTGTTGTAACTAATAACATCGGATATCGGTTGGACGTGAATGGCTTTTGGTTCGCGAGTTTGCTTGCAAATTTCTGACTGCAGGACAGAAGAAATCAATATGAACTGATTGTCTTTTGTTTCACACGGTTAAGTGTGATGGATGCACCCTCAATACAAGACTTCTTTCCCCCCAAAGAAAACGACAATTTGCATTTACACTTTTCCCAATCGTTGGACATCTTAAAGCATTTTACAACCCAGGAAGTGACTTTATTGACATATTACTCACTGTTGTGATGTAGAAAACGCTCCATTCAGCAAACTCCCACAGTCAGCTAGGTGATAATGACCAGTTCATCTGCTCTTTGTGATGTTGATTGAGGGGTAAATGACATCGGCCAGGACATTATGGATATCTAAGACAAAAACAGAAAATGCTGGAGAAATTCAGCACCAACTTGTCTCCAAGCCCCCCTCTCCGCCCCCACCCTCTCCACCCCCTACCCGCCCCCAGGGCCAACTGCCACGTTCCTCAGGTAGTCCCCTAACAAGCTGTACCCCTGTTCTACCATTCACACATTCTGATCACTAAATCTTTTACCACCTTTCTCAGTCTTAATCATCACCATTTACATTCCTCTTGTCCAATTACAACCCCCCTCCCACCCTCATTGTATAAATCTTGTCCAATTTTCCTTCTCTTCAGCTCTGGTGAAGGGTCATCCAGACTCGAAACGTTGGCTCTATTCTCTCTTCATAGATGCTGTCAGACCTGCTGAGATTTTCCAGCATTTTCTGTTTTTGTTTCAGATTCCAGCAACCACAATATTTTGCCTTTATCACTATGGTGATCGCCTTTGCTCTTCTTCGATATGGTGCCAGAGGGAGTTTTGCAACCTCTCAAGCCGGAGCCTTGCTTCAAAATCTCACCTGCAAGACATCACCTCCAACAATGAAGCACTCCTTCAGCAATGCATTGGAGTGTCAGCATGCATGTTATTGTGCAGAACGGGGGTCAGTGTAGCTCAGTTGGCTGGGTGGCTGGTTAGTGATGCAGAGTGACACCAACACTGTAGGTTCAATTCTCAAACACACTGAGCCCATTCATGAAGGCCCCACCTTCTCAACCTGAAGCGTAATGATCCTTCGGTTAAATCCTCAGCAGTCATAGCCAATGGTCATCCGGGACTATGGTGATTTTTACCTTTTATTATACAGAAGCCCTGGAGTGAGACTGGATCTTGGAACCTTATAACTCAGACGTGCTGGCACCAAAGGCATGGCTAACACTATGCACAATGGTAGTCATGATGTGGAGATGCCGGCGTTGGACTGGAGTTGGCACAGTAAGAAGTCTCACAACACCAGGTTAAAGTCCAACATGTTTATATGGAATCACGAGCTTTTGGAGCACTGCTCCTTCATCAGGTGAGTGAAGAAGCAGTGCTCCGAAAGCTTGTGATTCTAAGTAAACCTGTTGGACTTTAACCTGGCGCTGTGCGACTTAATACTGTGCGCGATGTATGCATTTTGTGGAGTAACTGATGTCTTGCTGCATTCCTCAAAACAAATTGGAGGTTTTATAAGATCACAGTTAAAACGTTATTGTTCCCTTGTAATGGGGAGCATTAAGACAGGGGAAGCATGAGGTGACAGTAGTTAAAGCCTAAACTGCGGAGACATTGAAATATAGGCTAGAATTCTCCGAACTCGCCTGCGGCTGGGATTCTCCAGTCTCACTGTGGTGAATGAAGCTTTGGCTGAGCGCCAAATTCTCCGTTCTCGCCAGCAGCAGGGCATACGAGACTGGAGAATCCCTGCCTTCCTCAGAATAGACTCAGTTCCTTGATGGCTTGCAATGGATGCTCTTCACTTTTCCTCTTCTCATCTTTAGGAAGAGTATGAACACAGTCCGCGAGAGAGTCAAAGACCTTCCAGGAATGGAGACGATTGTGGATGTCCTGTGGATGTGGAGACATAATGGAAGAAGTCATCGCAGACCAGTTGCTGCAGGAAGGAGAGACAGGAGGGCAAAGAAGAGCTGTGTACAAGTTGTACAAATCAAGACCTTGAGACAGGCACATTTCCTGAGAACATTGTCCATTAGATCCTGGTTTAACCCTATTGTCAAACTATAATGGAAGCCAATAGTTTTTTTAATGGTGTTGCAAATGGTGTCTGTATAGAACATAGAACATAGAACATTACAGCACAGAACAGGCCCTTCGGCCCACGATGTTGTGCCGACCTTCATCTGAAACCAAGATCAAGCTATCCCACTCCCTACCATCCTGGTGTGCTCCATGTGCCTATCCAATAACCGCTTAAATGTTCCTAAAGTGTCTGACTCCACTATCACTGCAGGCAGTCCATTCCACACCCCAACCACTCTCTGCGTGAAGAACCTACCTCTGATATCCTTCCTATATCTCCCACCATGAACCCTATAGTTATGCCCCCTTGTAATAGCTCCATCCACCCGAGGAAATAGTCTTTGAACGTTCACTCGATCTATCCCCTTCATCATTTTATAAACCTCTATTAAGTCTCCCCTCAATCTCCTCCGCTCCAGAGAGAACAGCCCCAGCTCCCTCAACCTTTCCTCATAAGACCGACACTCCAAACCAGGCAGCATCCTGGTAAATCTCCTCTGCACTCTTTCCAGCGCTTCCACATCCTTCTTATAGTGAGGTGACCAGAACTGCACGCAATATTCCAAATGCGGTCTCACCAAGGTCCTGTACAGTTGCAGCATAACCCCACGGCTCTTAAACTCCAACCCCCTGTTAATAAAAGCTAACACACTATATGCCTTCTTCACAGCTCTATCCACTTGAGTGGCAACCTTTAGAGATCTGTGGATATGGACCCCAAGATCTCTCTGTTCCTCCACAGTCTTCAGAACCCTACCTTTGACCCTGTAATCCACATTTAAATTAGTCCTACCAAAATGAATCACCTCACATTTATCAGGGTTAAACTCCATTTGCCATTTTTCAGCCCAGCTTTGCATCCTATCTATGTCTCTTTGCAGCCTACAACAGCCCTCCACCTCATCCACTACTCCACCAATCTTGGTGTCATCAGCAAATTTACTGATCCACCCTTCAGCCCCCTCCTCTAAGTCATTAATAAAAATCACAAAGAGCAGAGGACCAAGCACCGATCCCTGCGGCACTCCGCTAGCAACCTGCCTCCAGTCCGAAAATTTTCCATCCACCACCACCCTCTGTCTTCGATCAGATAGCCAGTTACCTATCCAATCGGCCAACTTTCCCTCTATCCCACACCTCCTTACTTTCATCATAAGCCGACCATGGGGGACCTTATCAAACGCCTTACTAAAATCCATGTATATGACATCAACCGCTCTACCTTCATCAACACACCTAGTTACCTCCTCAAAAAATTCGATCAAATTTGTGAGGCACGATTTGCCCTTCACAAATCCGTGCTGACTATCCCGGATTAATCCGCATCTTTCTAAATGGTCGTAAATCCCATCCCTAAGGACCTTTTCCATCAATTTACCAACCACCGAAGTCAGACTAACCGGTCTATAATTACCAGGGTCATTTCTATTCCCTTTCTTAAACAGAGGAACAACATTTGCCACTCTCCAGTCCTCCGGCACCATCCCCGTGGACAGCGAGGACCCAAAGATCAAAGCCAAAGGCTCTGCAATCTCATCCCTCGCCTCCCAAAGAATCCTAGGATACATTTCATCAGGCCCAGGGGACTTATCGACCTTCAGTTTATTCAAAACTGCCAAGACATCCTCCCTCCGAACGTCTATTTCCTCCAGCCTATTAGCCTGTAACACCTTCTCTTCCTGAAAAACATGGCCCCTCTCCTTGGTGAACACTGAAGAAAAGTATTCATTCATCACCTCGCCTATCTCTACTGATTCCATACACAAGTTCCCACCACTGTCCTTGACCGGCCCTAACCTCACCCTGGTCATTCTTTTATTCCTCACATAAGAGTAAAAAGCCTTGGGGTTTTCCTTGATCCGACCCGCCAAGGACTTCTCATGTCCCCTCCTAGCTCTCCTCAGCCCCTTTTTCAGCTCATTCCTTGCTAACTTGTAACCCTCAATCGAGCCATCTGAACCTTGTTTCCTCATCCCGACATAAGCTTCCCTCTTCCTTTTCACAAGACATTCCACCTCTTTTGTGAACCACGGTTCCCTCACTCGGCCATTTCCTCCCTGCCTGACAGGGACATACCTATCAAGGACACCCAGTATTTGTTCCTTGAAAAAGTTCCACTTTTCATCAGTGCCTTTCCCTGACAGTTTCTGTTCCCATCTTATGCCCCCTAATTCTTGCCTAATCGCATCATAATTACCTCTCCCCCAATTGTAAGCCTTGCCCTGCCGTCCGGCCCTATCCCTCTCCATTGCAATAACAAAAGACACCGAATTGTGGTCACTATCTCCAAAGTTCTCTCCCACAACCAAATCTAACACTTGGCCCGGTTCATTTCCCAGTACCAAATCCAATGTGGCCTCACCCCTTGTCGGCCTATCCACATATTGTGTCAGGAAACCCTCCTGCACACACTGCACAAAAAGTGCCCCATCCAAACTATTTGACCTACAAAGGTTCCAATCAATATTTGGAAAGTTAAAGTCCCCCATGACAACTACCCTGTGACCCCCACACGTATCCATAATCTGCTTTGCAATTTCTTCCTCCACATCTCTATTACTGTTTGGGGGCCTGTAGTAAACTCCTAGCAACGTGACCGCTCCTTTCCTGTTTCTAACTGCAGCCCATATTACCTCAGTGTGCATATCCCCCTCAAAGTGCTTTTCCGCAGCCGTTAAACTATCCTTGATTAACAATGCTACTCCTCCACCTCTTTTACCAGCTTCCCTACACTTACTGAAACATCTATACCCCGGAACGTCCAACAACCATTCCTGTCCTTGTTCTACCCATGTCTCCGTAATGGCCACAACATCGTAGTCCCAAGTAGCAATCCACGCCCCAAGTTCATCCACCTTGTTCCGGATGCTCCTTGCATTGAAGTAGACACACTTCAACCCATCTTCCTGTCTACCGGTACCCACCCTTGACCTTGATACCTTCCCCAATACCTCACCACCCTCAACACTGACTTCTGGACTACAACTCCTTTTCCCACTCCCCTGACAAATTAGTTTAAATCCCCCTGAAGAGCCGTAGCAAATTTCCCTCCCAGGATATTGGTGCCCCTCTGGTTCAGGTGCACCCCGTCCTGTTTGTAGAGGTCCCACCTTCCCCAGAACGTGTTCCAATTATCCACGTATCTGAAACCCTCCCTCCTGCACCATCCCTGCAACCACATGTTTAAGTGCACTCTCTCCCTGTTCCTCAACTCGCTATCACGTGGCACCGGTAGCGTACCAGAGATGACCACATGTTTTGTCTTTGCTCTCAGCTTCCAGCCGAACTCCCGAAATTCCTGTTTTAAATCCCCGTCCCTTCTCTTACCTATGTCGTTGGTACCAATGTGTACCACGACTTGTGACTGTTTCCCCTCCCCCTTAAGAATCCGGAAAACACGGTCCGAGACGTCACGGACCCTGGCATCCGCTAGGCAACAAACCATCCTCGAGTCTCTTTTGCTGCTACAGAACCTCCTATCTATCCCTCTAACTAACGAGTCCCCAATAACTATTGCCCTCCCGCTCTCCTCCTTACCCTCCTGAGCCACAGGGACGGACTCAGTGCCGGAGATCCTCTCACTGCGGCTCACCACTGGTATGTCATCCCCCTCAACCGTATCCAAAGCGGAATACTTATTGCTAAGGGGAACGACCACAGGGGATCCCTGCACCGACTGCTTCTTCCCAGCCCCTCTCACCGTCACCCATCTATTTTCATTCCGCGGAGTAACTGTATCCCTGAAGCTTCTGTCTATGGCCATCTCTGCATCCCTAATGATCCTAAGTTCCTCCAACTCCAGCTCCAGTTCCCTTACACGGTTTTGGAGGAGCTGCAGATGGATGCACTTCTCACAGGTATAATCAGCAGGGACACTGACGTCGTCCCTCACCTCGAACATAGTGCAAGAGGAACATTGCACTGCCTTCACACCCATCCCCTCTAGATACCTTGCCAGTACCAGGTAGAAACAGCAAAAAATGAATTAACTCACCCCTGCTCGCCCAAGCCCTGTGAGCCAAAGCCCTACAGCTTTCACTCTGCCTCCTGCTCACTCTGCTGCCCGCTAACGACGCTGAAACATGCATGCAAGAAACAATACTTTTCACTGTATGTTAATACGTGATGATAATAAATCAAATCAAATCAAATGGTGAGTCAAAACCAAATGAAAACCAAAAACCAAGCCTCTGTCTTTAATGTTAGGATGTGACTGGTGACAGTTTTGTATTGGATGTAATGTGGCCAATGGCAACAAGATGTAAGGGTCAGTTGACCCAGTAAACCATGGCACCAATTGCAGAATGATTAATGATCAGCTGACCAACTGACTCACTTTAAATGAGAACCTGTGTAGAATTGGTGAGAGCATGGATTGGCCCAGGATGAGGCCCCAAGTTTGGAGTAATTATATTTCTTTATTAAACCCTTTCTTTGATTTATAAGTTGGAATAAGTTTTGTTCTGTTTTTATTGTCTGCATTTGAAGAGTTATTTCTGATGAAACTTTTAAGACAGAGATGGATAGGTTCTTGATTAATAAGGGGATCAGGGATTATGGGGAAAAGGCAGGAGAATGGGGATGAGAAAAATATCAGCCATGATTGAATGGCGGAGCAGACGCGATGGGCCAAGTGGCCTAATTCTGCTCCTATGTCTTATGGTCTTATGGAAATCATCAGATTAAATGGGTTTTTGGTGGTGATAATTGTAACAAGTATGTGTCGTAATTTGGTCTCCCGTTTTTAGGTAGATTTAGCTTCAGGGGTGGCAGATTTAAAACAGAGAGAATGGTTAGCACTGCTGCCTCGCAGCGCCAGGGACCCGGGTTCAATTCCTGGCTTGGGTCACTGTCTGTGTTGAGTTTGCACGTTCTCCCCGTGTCTGCATGGGTTTCCTCCGGGTGCTCCGGTTTCCTCCCACAGTCTGAAAGACGTGCTGGTTAGGTGCATTGGCCATGCTAAATTCTCCCTCAATGTACCTGAACATGCGCTGGAGTGTGGCAACTAGGGGATTTTCACAGTAACTTCATTGCAGTGTTAATGTAAGCCTACTTGTGACATAATAAATAAACTTTAAAAGATGAGGAGGAATTACTTCACTCAAAGGGTCGTGAATCTGTGGAATTCCCTATTCCAGAGTTCAGTGGACGCCGGATCAGTAAACGAATTTAAGGAAAAGAAAGATAGGTTTTTAATTAGTAACGGGATGAAGAGTTATGTTGAAAGAGCACAAAAGTGGAGTTGAGATCGAGATGAAATCAATCACAATGGTATTGAATGGAGGAGCAGGCTCGAGGGGCTGAATGGCCCACTCCTGCTCCTAGTTCTTATGTTCTTAGGTTTAAAGACAGACAGCTGGTCATTTTCATACTTCCATTATAAATTCCAGTCTCCATATTTGTAAATTTGTCATGATATCATCATACTCCCTCGTCTACACTTGCAGTGTGGCAACTTGACATTGACAGACTGATGGCTGGATTCTCCCGGCCTCACCTGCAGCTGGGATTCTCCAGTCCCGCTGCAGTGAACGGAGATTTCTGTTCTTGCTGGCAGTGGAGTGGGGTGGGGTGGCGTGAATGGCCGGAGAATTCCAGCCTAAGAATTTATGATGAAAAAGCTAGGAAAGGCTCACTGAACAAAGATATGTAAATATTGTGGCCAGAACGTTACTTCTGTTCACGCCGGTGGGATTTTCCCATCCCGCCGCAGTGAACAGAGATTGGGCTGGGCGCCAAATTCTCCAACCTCGCTGCAGCGGGAGCGTGGCATGGACGGCCGGTAAGATTGTATTCATTGAGTCCATCACTTGAGGTGCTGAGGATGGGAAATCAGAGAAAAATCATAGAAACCCTACCGTGCAGGGGCAGGCCATTCGGCCCAACGGGTCTGCACTGACTCTCCAATGAAGTATCCCACCCCGACCCTATCCCCGTAACCCCACACATTTAGCATGGCCACTCCACCTAACCTACACATCTTGGGAGACTAAGGGGCAATTTAGCATGGCCAATCCACCTAACCTGCACATCTTTGGATGTTAAGGGGCAATTTAGCATGGCCAATCCACCTAACCTACACATTTTTGGAGTGTGGGGGGAAACCCGCGCAGACATGGGGAGAATGTACAAACTTCACACAGACAGTGACCCGAGGCCGGAATTGAACCCGGGTCCCTGGTGCTATGAGGCAGTAGTGCTAACCACTGTGCCACAGTGCCACCAATCATAAAATTGGTTGCATTTCCCTACAGCCTGCTGCCCTGATCCACCTTCCTGGGTCGGAGTTCATTAGCAGTGCAAGGTGGACTCCCGATCGGACCCATCTCAGAGTTAGAACTGGTCAATGATGACTTAAGGTGTGACAGGACAGCTATTGAGGAGCTAGAAGCTTCACAAAGTGAACTACTGTCATTCTACTGTTGAGGTTGACACGGCCAGAAATGAAGGGCGGGGAAATTAGATGTCGTTGCTTCCTCAACCATCAGGCATCGAAGGGCTGGATGGCAACTTTCCTGAGGCGAAGGGACAAAATCCAGAGGGACACGGATGTGAACAGGCCTTCTTCCCAGTTTTCCATGATTTCTTTCAGTTATATCACCCAACTTTGGAGGAATGTACAGCCTGTTTCAATAAAGACCAGAAGGCACAATTGTAGAATATAGATGGAATTCTTAATAGAAAGTAAAAATGAACAGAAGCACTAACAAATTGGGTTAAAATGACATGTCAAATGTTTATTCAATTGTAATAAAAAATAAATGTGGAAGATATAATTTGTATCATAAATGTATTTATCAATGTAAATATATACAGTTCATATACATACACAGCTATGTTGCATGATAATGTGTATAGTTTTGATTATAATCTGTATATAGTATTTTCCATATAAATAGAAATATAGAAATTATGAGTAGGCCATTCGGCCCTTCGAGCCTGCTCTGCCATTCATTTTTATCATGGCTGATCTTCCAACTCACTAGCCTGTTCCAACTCACTAGCCTGTTCCAACTCACTAGCCTGTCCCAACTCACTAGCCTGTTCCAACTCACTAGCCTGTTCCAACTCACTAGCCTGTTCCAACTCACTAGCCTGTTCCAACTCACTAGCCTGTTCCCCTCTCCCCATGAAACAGTCAAAACCTGAATAGAATTTTCCATTTGTGTCTGGGGTTTTCTTTTCTGTTTTTTTTCGATACCAGCAGGAGGTTGGAGAGCTCTGAAACAGGAAGAAAAGAGGATGTTTCCCCAGAGGTTGGTGGTAATGGGGTAGAAGAAAGGCTTGTGCTGATGAGTGGGTGGTAACGTTTGAAAGATGGGTAAGTGTCGGCCATTTTACATCCAGTTCCCATGAGGGCGGGTGAATGGTTGGTTCTACGCGAGATCTCTTGCACATTTGTGACATGCTCATTTGTGTCTCTGCTACTCAATGATTCTTTCAATGAATACAAGATGGCGAGATTAGTTAATAGTGCGCTTAGTGGCGTGTTAATAGAATAGAATCCCTACAGTGCAGAAGGAGGCTATTTGGCCCATCGAGCTTGCACCGACATCAATCCCAACTGTAACCCCACATATTTACCCTGTTAATCCCCCTGACACTAAGGGGCAATTTTGATTTGATTTATTATTGTCACATGTATTGATATACAGTGAAAAGTATTGTTTCTTGCGCGCTATACAGGCAAAGCATACCGTTCATACAGAAGGAAACGAGAGAGTGCAGAATGCAGTGTTACAGTCATAGCTAGAGTGTAGATCAACTTAATGCAAGGTAAGTCTATTCAAAAGTTTGACAGCAGCAGGGAAGAAGCTATTCTTGGGTCAGTTGATCCATATGCTCAGACTTTTGCATCCTTTCCCGATGGAAGAAGGTGGAAGAGAGAATGTCGGGGTGCGTGGGGTCCTTGATTATGCTGGCTGTTTTTCCAAGGCAGCAGGAAGTTATACAGAGTCAATGGATGGGAGGCTGGTTTGAGGAATGGATTGGGCTTCATTCACGACCCTTTGTAGTTTTTTGCGTCCTTGGACAGAGCAGGAGCCATACCAAGCTGTGATACAACCAGGAAGAATGCTTTCTATGGTGCATCTGTAAATGTTGGTGAGAATCATAACTGACATACCAAATTTCCTTAACCTCCTGAGAAAGTAGAGGCGTTGGCTTTTTTAAGCTGAAGCTCTCGACCATTCCTACTTCATCCCCATTAATGTAGACAAGGCATTCTTCCACTACACTTCCTGAAGTCGATGACTATCTCCTTCATTTTGTTGACATTGAGGGAGAGATTATTGTTGTTGCACCAGTTCACCAGATTCTCTAGCTCTTTCCTGTACTCCGTCTCATCATTGTTTGAGATCTGACCCATTACGGTGTTGTTATCAGCAAACTTGAAAATCGAGTTGGAGCGGGAATTTGGCCACACAGTCACAGGTGTATAAGGAGTATAATAAGGAGCTGAGAACACAGCCTTGTGGGGCACCAGTGTTGAGGATGATTGTGGAGAAGGTGTTGTTGCTTATCCTTACTGGTTGCGGTCTATGGGTTAGGAAGTCTAGGATCCAATCACAAAGGGAGAAGCCTAGCATGACCAATCAACCTAACGCACACATCTTTGGAGTGTGGGAGGAAACCGGAGCACCCAGAGGAAATGATAACAGATAGCTGCATAGTGCTTTTAATGGAGGCAAATGTTCCTTACGGCTTTTAAAATATATAGTTGATCGGTCATTTAGCAGTTTCAACAATGTGCAGGTTAGATTGATTGGCCGTGCTAAATTTACCCTTAGTGTCCCAAGATATTTAGGTTAGGGGGATTAGCGTGGTAAATACATGGGGTTATGGGGTAAGACTGAGTAAGAGTCAGTGCAAACTCAATGGGGCGAATTTTCCCGTTCTGCCCGCCATGGGAATCGGAGCGGGCGAGGGGTGGAGCATGGAAAGGTCCATTGACCTCAGGAGGGATTTTACGGTTTTGGGACGAGTATGGCCATAAACTGCGCCCAATGGGTCAAATGGCCTCCTTCTGCATTGTAGGGATTCAATGATTGATTGAGGGTGCCGATTCAACCTCATTCCTGTTAGCAAGGTTTCTCTTACATATCACGGAAGAAGTGAAGCAAACTCTATCCAATGTGCGAGGTTGCTCAAGGATAATCTATCTTTTATACACGAGCAGTACACATTTAATTTTTTCACACAATGAAATTCATAGCAATTTTACCAACATTGTTCATGACCTTATCCATCTGTTCGTTAAGTTTTATTCAAGCGGCCACAGAGATTTAATTCGCCTGTTTCTATTGATTCCAAACACGGATGAAGGTTGCAAGTAGGTATAGGTACCACAATGGAAGATTTTAACTTCAGAAACTTATTTGGTTCAATCAAACTCTTTCCGATACACAGCCACAAAGGTCAAAAAGAACTCGCGCTATACCAGAAACAGAGCAGGCAGAGTGATTAATTGAACTTAAATCATCTCAAACAGAAGTCAGTGTACATTACTTTCAAAACAAAGCCAGTGATGGAAATATTACACAGCTCTGTCTTAAAGCAATCATTGTACCAGCATACTGTTATTGTTGTTGCATACCCCACACTCCAAATAGCACCACTCAAAAACTTATCTGACCTGCGCACAAACGAAATGTTGCTTTCTGACTGGACATTAAATTTGACAACCTGCCCATCCACCAGTGCTGACGCCTCTACTTTCTCAGAAGACTAAGGAAATTTGGCATGTCAGCTACGACTCTCACCAAATTTTACAGATGCACCATAGAAAGCATTCTTTCTGGTTGTATCACAGCTTGGTATGGTTCCTGCGCTGCCCAAGACCGCAAGAAACTACAAAAGGTCGTGAATGTAGCCCAATCCATCACGCAAACCAGCCTCCCACCCATTAACTCTGTCTACACTTCCCTCTGCCTCGTAATTAAGGACCCCACATACCCCGGACATTCACTCTTCCACCTTCTTCCATCGGAAAAAAGATACAAAAGTCTTAGGACATGTACCAACCGACTGAAGAATAGTTTCGTCCCTGCTGCCATCAGACCTTTGAATGGACCTACCTTATATTAAGCTGATCTTTCTCTACACCCTGGCTTTAACTGGAACACTACATTCTGCATTCTCTCCTTTCCTTCTCTATGAACGGTATGCTTTGTCTGTATACACACAAGAAACAATACTTTTCACTGTATACTAATACATGTGACAATAATAAGTCAAATCAAATCACATCAAAATGTTACTTTCTGACTTGACATCAAATTTGATGACCTGCCCAGCCTTCAGATCTGAAACTCCCCCTTCCTCTCATTTCCACCCTACAGAAGCCTTTATGAGAGTTACCACTCTGAATCTCCATCCTCCACAATGTAAAACGCTCAATCGTTCTGCCAAAACTTTATTCTCTCTTTGATCATTAAACGTTGATCCTTAAACACTAGTGTGTTGCTATGAGGTTAGTTACAAATATGAATTAAATATTATTCAAAAATATTTGTATTGGTTAAGCAAGATAACACATTTCATAGAATCCCTACAGTGCAAAACGAGGCCATATGGCCCATTGAATCTCCGACAGAGCACCTTACCCTATCCTTGGAACCCCACATATATACTCTGCTCATCCCCCTAACCCCCACATATCTTGGGACATTAAGGGGCAATTTAGCATGCTTTATCCATCTAACCTATGCATCTTGGGACACTAAGGGGCAATTTAGCATGCTCTATCCATCTAACCTATGCATCTTGGCACACTAAGGGGCAATTTAGCATGGCCAATCCACCTAACCTGCATATCTTGGGACATTAAGGGACAATTTACTATGGTCAATATATCTAACCTACAGATCATGGGACACAAAGGGACAATTTAATAAGGCCAATCCACCTAACCTACACATCTTGGGAAACCAAGGGGCAATTTAGCATGGCCAATCCACCTAATGTACACATCTTGGGACACTAAGGGGCAATTTAGCATGGCCAATCCATCAAACCTATGCACCTTGGGACACAACGGGGCAATTTAACATGGTCTATCCATCTAACCTACTCATCTTGGGAGACTAAGAGATAACTTAGCATGGCCAATCCACCTAACCTACACAACTTTTGACTATGGTGTGGGAGGAAACTGGCGGCTTCAAAATCAGATTGTAATGTCTATCTTTTGACACCAAAAAGTTCATTGATGCAACACACCCAGGCTCCTTCGACAGCACCTTCCACAACCTCTACTATTCAGAAGAACACGAGGAGCAGATACCTGGGAACACCACCACCTGGAAGTTCCTCTCCAAGTCACTCACTATCCTGACTCGGAAATATAACACCATTCCTTCACTGTCGCTGGGTCAAAATCCTGGAATGAGCAATCTACAGCAAGTAACAATGATGTGGATCTCACCACCTAGGAGTCTGAGGGGAAATGGGATGATGAATGATTTCAAAAGGAAATTGGATGGGCACTTATTGGAAATAAATTTGTAGGGCAATGTGGGTAGAGTGAGGGCAATGGGACTGATTGATATGCTCTATAGAGAGCTGGCACAGATCCAATGGACCAAATGGTCTCCATAATGACTGCATGGTCTTATCTGTTCTGCAAAGTAAGTACTTTTTCAGTATCTCTGCTACCTTCCTCATTCTTTTTTTTATTCATTCATGGGAGATGGGTGTCGCTGGCTGGGCCAACATTTATTGTTCATCCCTAGTCACTCTTAAAATGAGTGGCTCGCTCAGCCATTTCAGAGGGCAGTTGAGAGTCAACCGCATGGCTCTGGCTCTGGAGCCACATGTAGGCCAGATCAGGATGACAGATTTCCTTTCCTAAAGGACATTAGTGAACCAGATGGTTTTTCCCCAACAATCGACAATGTGGAGGATGGAGATTCAGAGTGGTAACTCTCATAAAGGCTTCTGTAGGGTGGAAATGAGAGGAAGGGGGAGTTTCAGATCTGATGGCTGGGCAGGTCATCAAATTTGATGTCCAGTCAGAAAGTAACATTTTGATTTGATTTGATTTGACTTATTATTGTCACATGTATTAGTATACAGTGAAAAGTATTGTTTCTTGTGCGTATACATCAGCAGATTCTTAATTCCAGATTATTTTTATTGAATTCAAATTCCACCATCTGCTGTGGCAGGATTCAAACCCAGGTCCCCAGAACTTAGCTGAGTTTCTGGATTAATAGTCTAGTGATAATACCACTAGGCCATCGCCTCCCCTCTATTCATAACTAGAAACTCTGCTTGTTCATCCCATAGCCTCCCCGACTTAACATGACTCCTCCTTTTGGTAGATTGAACCAGGGCAGGATTTACTCAGTTAACGGTAGGGCGTTGGGGAGAGTTACAGAACAAAGAGATCTAGGGGTACAGGTTCATAGCTCCTTGAAAGTGGAGTCACAGGTGGGCAGAGTGATGAAGAAGGCATTCAGCATGCTTGGTTTAATTGGTCAGAACATTGAATACAAGAGTTGGGACTTCTTTTGAAGTTGTACAAGACATTGGTAAGGCCACACTTGGAATACTGTGTACAGTTCTGATCACCCTATTATAGAAAGGATGTTATTAAACTAGAAAGAGTGGATTTACAGGATGCTACCGGGACTTGATGGTTTGAGTTATAAGGAGAGGCAGAATAAACTGGGACTTTTTTCTCTGGAGCATAAAAGGCTGAGGGGTGATCTTATAGAGGTCTATAAAATAATGAGGGGCTAGATAGTCAATATCTTTTCCCAAGGGTAGGGGAGTCTAAAACTAGAGGGCATAGGTTTAAGGAGAGAGGGGAAACATACAAAAGGGTCCAGAGGAGCACATTTTTCACACAGAGGGTCATGAGTGTTTGGAATAAGCTGCCAGAGGTAGTAGTAGAGGTGGGTACAATTTTGTCTTTTAAAAAGCGTTTAGACAGTTACATGGGTACGATGGGTATAGAGGGATATGGGCCAAATGCGGGCAATTGGGACTAGCTTATGGATTTAAATAAAAAAGGGCGGCATGGACAAGTTGGGCCGAAGAGCCTGTTTCCATGCTGGAAACCTCTATGACTCTATAACTCTATAATACTCCAATCGACATTTATGTTATTTTAAGCTAACCATATCTCAGGCTCTCCATTTGCCTTCCTATTTCCCTCTTTTGTGGTATTTCTGCATTCATCAGTCCATTCCTTTTCTCTTCCTCAATGTTTCCCAAAGTTAAGTTTTTGTTCAGTTTTAAATTTATTGCCATTTCATTATTTATCTGTGAATTCCTCTAAGCCTCCGATACACTTTATTTTACTGACGACGGTGTAACTGACGTACACCTTTCCTATTGTCTGTTTAAATATTTATCAATGTTGATTGACAGCATTGATCCATCAGGATCCAGTTTCTGATTGTCAAGGTTGCAGGTTGGGCAAACAAATGATTCTTTATTGACCTTCCAGTCAAGGCTGGCATTGCAATACATAGGAACAGGAATAATAAGAGCCAGACTCAGAGGTCACAAGCCTTTATTATTACTGAAATGAGAGGCAATTTGCGCTGAAGATTTTTGACTTGTACTTCCGTCAGGACAAATGCAGGAAGGCCAAATTTCAAACAATCTCAACTTTTTACAAAGGTGTTTTCTCCTGCAGTATAAATTGTTGTGATTGTTTGAAATTTGGCATTCTTGTATTTGTCCTGATGAGTGGAAGTTAAAAAGCTTCAGCAACATGTGTCTCATTTCAGTAATATTCAAGTCCTGTACGATTAAGTAAAGTAAAGTAAATTTATTAGCCACAAGTAAGGCTTCCATTAACACTGCAATGAAGTTACTGTGAAAATCCCCGGATCGCCGCACTCTGGGTTCGGGTACACTGAGGGAGAATTTAGCATGGTCACTGCACCTAACCCTACTAAGCCTTTACTTGTTACCAGGCACGGTGGCACAGTGGTTAGCACTTCTGCCTCCCCCGGCAGCCAGTTCCAGGCACTCACCACCCTTTATGTAAAAAACTTGCCTCCTTTAAATCTTGCCCTTAGCACCTTAAACCTATTGTGGTGAACCATCGTTGGTTCCCACTAGGTAGTACTGAGCCAGGGTCTGGCCAGTACTACGAGTATGTATATATGTTGCTGTTGGGGTTAGGGATGGGTTGTTCTACTTGTTGCTGTTGGGGTTAGGGTTGGGTTGTTACACCTGTATTATAGTTATTATGGTACATCCCAGTCGGGCTCCGCCTCCTGGGAGAGGTATAAAGGTCACTGCTCTGTCTGGGACCCCTCAGTCTGGGATCGTGTACTATACATGGTAGCTTCGTTGTAATAGTAAATAAAAGCCTTTATTTCCTTGAGCATCTCAAGCCTCGTGTGTGATAACGCGCATCAATTTTATTTACTATTAATTAAACTCTCGTTGTTAAAAAAAGAAAACGATACAGAGAGTATGGAGCAAATGTTAAAACCCGAACGTCTTACACTGGATCCACGTGTGGCGGGCGCCTCTAACACCTTCGACCACTGGTTGAAATGTTTTGAGCACTACCTTGCAGCCTCCGCAGCGGTCACCACGGACGACGACAGACTCCGGGTCCTCCACGCGAGGGTAAGCGACACCGTATATCTCGCGATCCGTGCGGCCACCGACTACACAAGGGCCCTCGAGCTTCTTAAGAAGCGTTACATTAAACCGCCAAACGAGATGCATGCTCGATACCTCTTAGCCACTCGACGACGGCAGCCCGGCGAAACGACGGAACAGTACGCGAACGAGCTCCTACAGCTAGCCAGGGGCTGTAACTGCAAAGCAGTGTCGGCAGACCAGAACATGAACGACCTCGCTCGAGATGCGTTTGTGGCGGGAATCGGATCATCTTATATCCGACTCAGACTGTTGGAGCAAGGTAATCTTGATCTCACTAAGTCGATAGAACTAGCGGATACGTTGGAGACGGTCTCCAAAAGCCTAGCATTGTATCCCGAAGACCACGTGGAGACAGCGTGGCAGGAGCAGTCGCTGATCCCTCCTCGTCCCTCGGGTTCGAAAAGCTGCATGATGGCGTGCCCACACTCGGGCCTGACGACGGCAGCAGCTCCAGGCGACCCGCGGTGTTACTTCTGTGGGGGAGTGAAGCACACTCGGCAGCGATGTCCCGCTAAAGCTGTGTTGTGCTCCGCCTGCGGTAAGAAGGGGCACTATTCGAAGGTATGCCAATCCAAACTTACTTCCAGGAACAGCAGTGCGGCCTGCGACTCCCCGGAGCCCGGTTCTTCGTCGTCGGCATCGTCGAGGGTTTCGTCCACGTGCGAGGCCAGGACGCCGCCATTACAGTCGACGGAGTCGCAAGAAATGCTCGACCACCAGGGGTCGCTGATTTTGGCGCCATCACCCACGTGCGACCTATGGGAGCAGCCATGTTGGTCGGCACCGACCGCGAACGACCAGCAGGGGTCATCTTCATCTACCTCTGCTGCCTGCAGTGGCGCTCACGAACCAACGGTGGCGTCGATCATCCTGGACCAGGCCAAGCCTCACAGACTCGACAAGTCTATGATGGACATTCAGGTAAACAAACACTTGATTTATTGTCTGTTTGACAGCGGGAGCACTGAGAGTTTTATTCACCCAGACGCTGTGAAGCGGTGTGGCCTCCAGATCCAACCTGTCAAACAGACGATTTCGATGGCATCAAGGTCCCGGTCTGTCACCGTGCTAGGGAGTTGCATGGTAAATTTAACGGTGCAGGGCACAGTTTACGAGCGCTTCAAGCTCCTGGTGTTACCGCACCGTTGCGCGCCAATACTCCTCGGACTAAATTTCATGGTCCACTTGAAGAGTGTAACCCTGCAGTACGGTGGGCCACTCCCTCCGCTTTCAGTGGGAGAACAGCAGCTTCCAAATTGCCCAACGCGCCCCGCCTGTAGCCTCGCGACGCTGAAGATTACCACACCCTCCCTGTTCCAGAATCTTGTGCCAGGCTGCAAGCCCATCACGACTAAGAGTAGGCGTTACAGCACTGAGGATCGGATCTTCATTCGATCTGAAGTTCAGCGGCTCCTCAAGGAAGGGATCATACAACCTAGCGCTAGTCCATGGAGAGCGCAGGTCATGGTGGTCAAGAGTGGGAACAAACCCCGGATGGTCATTGACTATAGTCAGACCATTAATAGATACACGCAGCTGGATGCGTATCCCCTCCCGCGCATATCTGACATGGTCAACCAGATTGCGCAGTACCGGGTGTTCTCCACCATAGACCTCAAGTCTGCCTACCACCAACTCCCCATTCGCCCAGAGGACCGAAAATACACGGCTTTTGAGGTGGATGGTTGCTTGTATCACTTTCTCAGGGTTCCTTTTGGTGTCACCAATGGGGTCTCGGTCTTCCAGCGTGCAATGGACCGAATGGTGGACCATAATGGACTGCGGGCTACATTCCCATACCTGGATAACGTCACCATCTGCGGCCATGACCAGCAGGACCACGACACAAATCTCCTTAAGTTCCTACGCACTGCATCTCGCCTGAATCTGACCCACAACAGGGAGAAGTGTGTATTTCGTACGCGCCGTTTAGCCATTCTCGGATACGTGGTGGAAAACGGGGTCATTGGCGCTGATCCAGACCGTATGCGTCCCGTCCTTGAACTTCCCCTGCCCACTAGCGCAAAAGCACTGAGAAGATGCTTAGGCTTCTTGTCTTACTATGCACAGTGGGTTCCTAATTACGCGGACAAAGCCCGTCCGCTCATCAAGTCCACCTCTTTTCCCCTAACACCAGAGGCTCGATTGGCCTTTGATAAACTAAAAGCCGACATCGCGAAAGCCACGATGCACGCTGTTGATGAGTCCATCCCCTTTCAGGTGGAGAGCGATGCATCTGATTTCGCCCTGGCCGCCACACTTAACCAGGCGGGCAGGCCCGTTGCCTTTTTTTCCCGCACCCTCCAAGGCCCCGAAATTCGACATTCAGCGGTGGAAAAGGAGGCCCAGGCCATTGTGGAGGCCGTCAGGCATTGGCGCCATTACTTGGCGGGAAAACGGTTCACCCTGATCACGGACCAGCGGTCCGTGGCGTTCATGTTCAATAACACGCTGCGGGGCAAGATCAAGAACGACAAGATCTTGAGGTGGAGAATCGAACTCTCCACCTATAATTACGACATCATGTATCGTCCAGGGAAACTCAACGAGCCCTCGGATGCCCTGTCGCGTGGAACATGCGCCAGTATACAGGAGGACCATTTGCAGGCTCTCCACAATGACCTCTGCCATCCGGGGGTCACTCGGCTCTACCACTTCGTAAAAGCCCGCAATCTGCCCTACTCGGTGGAGGATGTCAGGTCCATAACGAGAAGCTGTCGGGTATGCGCGGAATGCAAACCGCACTTTTACTGATCTGACCGGGCACAACTAGTCAAGGCCACTCGTCCCTTCGAAAGACTGAGTGTCGACTTTAAGGGCCCCCTTCCCTCAACAGATCGGAATGTGTACTTCCTCAACATCATTGATGAGTACTCGAGATTCCCTTTTGTTATTCCCTGCTCTGATACATCCGCGGCCACGGTTATCAAGGCATTCCGTGATCTTTTCTCCCTGTTCGGGTACCCCTGCTACATTCACAGCGATAGGGGCTCATCGTTCATGAGCGATGACTTGAGGCAATACCTTCTCTCATACGGGAATACCTCTAGTAGAACCACAAGCTACAACCCTAGGGGTAACGGACAGGTGGAACGTGAGAATGCTACAGTCTGGAAGGCTGTCTTACTGGCGTTGAAGTCAAAAAGCCTTCCAGTCTCCCATTGGCAAGAGGTGCTCCCTGATGCGCTCCATTCCATACGCTCACTCCTGTGTACGGCAACCAACGCTACTCCCCATGAGAGGCTGTTTTCATTCCCTCGGAAGTCTTCCTCTGGGACCTCATTACCATCTTGGTTGACGTACTCAGGACCTGTCCTCCTGCGGCGACATGTTAGGGCCTGCAAGTCTGACCCGTTGGTCGAACAGGTCCATCTCCTCCACGCCAACCCTCAGTATGCCTATGTGGCATACCCTGACGGGCGAGAGGACACGGTCTCGATTCGAGACCTGGCGCCAGCAGGGGACGTAGAAACCCCTGTTGCTCCCATACATTCTGTTAGAGACCCCCCAACTATTGTTTCCCCTCCTGACACGGTGCGGGCAGCATTGGGACCATTACTTAACCCTTTTCCTCCCGTGTATAGCTTGCCTGAGTCCAGGAGATGGTCACCACTTCAGGGCGTGTCGGAACTCAACGGATTATCATCACCTCGGGGTCAGCCGGCCCGTGAGACTGTGGAGGAACTGTTAGACATCGCCTTGGAGAGAACGCCACCGCGAGTGCCTACTCCGGTGTCATCACCGGTGTTGAGGAGGTCACAACGACGGTGCAGTCCCCCTGACCGTCTGAACTTATAGACTGTTGACAAATTATTCTGTTCTTTTTGTACGCCGCCGGCCTTTGTCTTCAAAGGAGGGGTGAATGTGGTGAACCATCGTTGGTTCCCACTAGGTAGTACTGAGCCAGGGTCTGGCCAGTACTACGAGTATGTATATATGTTGCTGTTGGGGTTAGGGATGGGTTGTTCTACTTGTTGCTGTTGGGGTTAGGGTTGGGCTGTTACACCTGTATTATAGTTATTATGGTACATCCCAGTCGGGCTCCGCCTCCTGGGAGAGGTATAAAGGTCACTGCTCTGTCTGGGACCCCTCAGTCTGGGATCGTGTACTATACATGGTAGCTTCGTTGTAATAGTAAATAAAAGCCTTTATTTCCTTGAGCATCTCAAGCCTCGTGTGTGATAACGCGCATCACCTATGCCCCCTAGTAGTTAACTCTTCCACCCTGCTTCTGACTATCCACTCTGTCCATGCCCCTCATAATCTAGATTTGATTTGATTTGATTTATTATTGTCACATGTATTAACATACAATGAAAAGTATTGTTTCGGTGCGCTATACAGACTCAACCTCCTTTGTTCCGGTAGAGTTTGGAAAAGGCACTCTCACCATGTGGCCAAGTTAGTCAAAAATGTAAGAAAAGTATAAATGGAATGTTTGACTAACTGCAGAAGGCAGAACTGCATACATGTACGATATAGGTGAGAGACACTCTGTCAGGCAATCACTTCACATGATGTTGAAGGTTCATGATGGGGGAACCAATGGGGCATTCCATCTGCTGCCCCGCTTGAGGGGCAGATGTTTTGAGTTGAAAAGCAGTTTGCTGGAGGGTAACGGGTCCATGGCTGGAGGTCCATTTCCAAGTGTTGATGCTTTTCAGTTGCAGTGCATTCGAGCTATTCTGGACATGTACACAGATCAATCATGTTGATCGGACACAACAGACACAGCAGTCTCACAGCAGCCATACATTGATTCACAACCTCACCTTATAGTACTTTGCATCTTAGTGTTGCCCTCCACCCTCGCATCTCCCCACTTTCCCCCTTCTAGCCCTCCCCCGTCACCACTTTTGTTCACTGCAGGGGGTAAGGAAACTTTGGATTGCAGTAATGAAATTATCAGTTTTAAAGTATATTTATTAGTCACAAGTAGACTTACATTAACACTGCAATTAGGTTACTGTGAAAACCCCCTAGTCGCCACACTCCGCTGCCTGTTCGGGTACACTGAGGGAGAATTTAGCATGGCCAATGTACCTAACCAGCACATCTTTGGACTGTGGGAGGAAACCAGAGCACCCAGAGGAAACCTACGCAGACATGGGGAGAATGTGCAAACAAGCCAGGAATTGAACTTGGGTCCCTGAAGCTGCGAGGCAGCAGTGCTAACCAGTGTGCCACCGTGCCGCTTGGCATTCTTGTACAGAAGCTATCTTGCGTTGTCTGCAAAGAAGCATTTAAAAAAGCAGGAAGCCCGTAGATCTACAGAGAACCATCTTGAGGAAGCTTCAACCCAGGGAGAGACTGATAAATGAATCTAGAAACAGCCATGGCTTTCGTTATAAGTGACTTAGCATTTTGATGCCTCCAGAACATGAAGAAAAGAACCTTCCCTCCTCTGTAAACCTGGTTACACCCACAAAGCTCACCTGTTGAAGCAACCTCTGGCAATTCAACAGTGGAAGCCATCGCAGCTGCAGAGCCAATCCCACAGCTTCAGAACCTTCACTTTAAACGAGGCAACACCATGTCTTCAAATTTATCAGGGCAGCACTGAATCTGGACTAAACTGATCCGTGTCCACTACGACTCTCACCAACTTTTACAGATGCATCACATCTCAGTATGGCTCCTGCCCTGACCAAGACCGCAAGAAACTACAAAGAGTTGTGAATGTAGCCCAGTCCATCACACAAACCAGCCTCCTGCCCATCCTCCTGTTCCTGCTGCCTTGGCAAAGCAGCCAGCATAATTAAGGACTCCACGCACCCCGGACATTCTCTCTTCCACCTTCTTCAGTCAGGAAAAAGATACAAAAGTCTGAGGTCACGTACCAACCGACTCAAGAACAGCTTCTTCCCTGCTGCCATCAGACTTTTGAATGGACCTACCTCACACTAAGTTGATCTTTTCTCTACACCCTAGCTATGACTGTAACACTACATTCTGTACCCCCTCCTTTCCTTTTCCTCTATGTACTCTATGAGTGGTATGCTTTGTCTGTGTTACACTGTATCCCAATACATGTGACAATATTAAATCGAATCAAATCCAATTTTTAGAAGTTTCATTTTATCTTCATTGGAAACTAATCTTTGTGTGTGTATGCATCGGTAACTTTATCTTTTCCTAAGTAACTCCCAGAGCAATGGAGTGGAATACACTAACCTTTTCCTTTTGAAGTAAAAAGGACTTTGCTGTTGGGTTATTTTAAATTGAATTTTTCACTCCATGGGTAAGAAAATATACACACTCACATACAAATACATTGTTCAGGCATGACTTTGAGGAAACACCTTTTAAACCATCTGTGACAGCAGTAACACTCCGCTTGCTGTCTCCTGTACAGAATTGAGCAGTTATGTGTAGATCCATAATGCCTTTCAGTGTCACTTCCCATTGCATATTTGTCCTTGACTTTAAGCCTGCCAACAATGGGGCGAACAGAGGGCTTAAAGTGGAGGCAGAGAATGTTTATCACTGGCCGTGCTGTGCTCCCGCCAGGAGATAGAGGTGCTTGCTACTACAAGGCAAGAATCTCATTAGTATAATCAAAGGTCCATGTCCACACGCAATTTCAACTCACTGTTGCCTGAATCCTGACCAGTGTCAGAACTGCCAGAGAAATCTGGTTGTAGTGTTCAATTGTTCGGTGTTCCATTATGTGAGCCTGGTAAATGATCCACTGTGCTTGAGTGATTAAGCCTGGGTGTGGATTCAGAGCAAAGTAAACAGACACCAAAGATTCAGCCAAAATACTGTAGATGTTGGAATCTGAAACAAAAACAGAAAATGCTGGAAAAGCTCAGTAGGTCTGACAGCACCTGTGGAGAGAGAATAGAGCTAACGTTTCAAGTCAGGATCATCCAGACTCGAAACGTTGGCTCTATTCTCTGTCCACAAATGCTGTCAGACATCAAAGAAGCTACTCCAAATTGAGCTGTAAACATGGGTGATTGCAGAGGTATTTGATTTATAAATAAACCTGGCGCACACTCAGAAACTGGCACCATCTCTGAATTGCTATGAGAAATATAAAATATACAGCAGTGGTGCAAATAGGATCAGACCCAGGAAGGTGAGCAAGAATGTGCCACCAAAAGGAAACATTGGAATAAAAACAGAAAATGCTGGAAATACTCAGCAGATCTGGCAGTATCTGTGGAGAGAGAAACAGTGCATGGGCAAAATCTTTGGCACTTGGTCCCTGTTGGAAAGGTGGGACAATCTTCAGGTAGGGAACCCGACTGACCGATTTGTGCTTCTGAATGCTCTGGGACGGCACGATGGCACAGTTGTTAGCACTGTTGCCTCATAGTGCCAGGGATCCGGGTTCAATTCCTGGTTTGGGTCACTGTGCAGTCTGCACCTTCTCCCCATGTCTGCATGGGTTTCCTCCAGGAGCTCTGGTTAGTTGCATTGGCCGTGCTAAATTCTCCCTCAGTGTACCCGAACAGGTGCAGGAGTGTGGCGACGAGATTTTCACAGTAACTTCATTGCAGTGTTAATGTAAGTCTACTTGTGACACTAATAAAAAAACTTAAAACTTTTCCAAAATGATGAGAAATTATTGTCCCATCTTCAGAGTCCTCAAATAATCAGAGAAGTCAGCATGAGACGCCTAAAGCAGCAATGGAGAATCTCTGAAGAAGGAATCCTGGCAGGATTTACAATGGCAGCAGTGATTGTTGGAATTCTCTTTTTATTCATTTGTGGGACATGGGCGTCACTGGCTGGCCAGCATTTATTGCCCATCCCTAGTTGCCCTTGGAGGGCAGTTGAGAGTCAACCACATTGCTGTGGCTCTGGAGTCACATGTCGGCCAAACTGGGTAAGGACAGCAAATTTCCATCTCTAAAGGACATTAGTGAACCAGATGGGTTTTTCCGACAATCGACAATGGTTTCACGGTCATCAGTAGATTCTTAGTTCCAGATAATTTTTATCGAATTCAAATTCCACCATCTGTCTGGGTGGGATTCGAAACCGGGACCTCAGAACATTAACTGAGTTTCTGGATTAATGGTCCAGCGATAATACCATTAGGCCATCGCCTCCCCAATCCAGCGTGAGGGAGCAAAGACCTGTGGCATGGATGGAAGGTGTGGAAAGGTTTTTCCCCCTCACCCCAGCCCGGTTCACAGTTTTGTCCCTGGAGTGGTGGTACAAACAGCGAGGGCACAGAGAAAACTCCTCTTCCCAGTGGATGGGGAGGGGGAAGTCAGCCAGCCTCACCACGCTGGCATGGCTCCAAGCTGCGGTGACTTCAGTAGTTGGGATGTGGCGCCCAGGGCTAGGCTCCACTGGTGGTAGAGGTTCAATGACCTCATGATGTCCAGCAAGGTGAGCAACCTGCAACAGTCAGCTGGCAAATCTCCGGGTTTGACTGGTCCATTGCATCTCAAAGTTAACGTTGTTTGGAAACCCTCACGTAATAATCTTCGGTAACTTGGCTAATGCAGGAGTGGATTGCAAATTGGGAGATACTGCATTTGTCACCAGCAGATCCACAGAAGGAACCAGAAATCAGTGGTTTTTGGGCTGAAGGATCTATTTGGTCAGCGGAATGCTTTCACCATTCCTGATCTTGGGTTAGCCATTTTCACCCTTTTTCCTGTTGATATCACGTCGGTTTCACTCCATGTGTTTCCCTGTAAACTCGCCTTCTCTATCCAGGTGAGTTGTAGCCAGTGTGGAACTTGTACACACTTGAGAAAGAAAGATTCCATGATCAAAAAGGTTCTGATTCGCCTCTTTGAAGTTCATCGATCGCTCTTCTGGCAGATTCATGGGATCCTCCATTAGGCTCAGAACTAACTCCAGGGAAAACCAAAAGAGGTTGGAGTCATGTTGGGATCCTGGCCTAACATCAATTCCTGGGGCTTTCCCACTCCCCACACCTCAAAACCCATCCCCACCTGAATGAGAAAATTCTACCCAATGTTTCAGGTCAATTACCTTTCTTCAGAAGGAGACTTTGGGCCTGGTGTTCCCCCAGACCTCCTTCCGCGCCCACCCTTTCTCTTACCTTATTGCTGGGGACATCGATGACGATCTGTGCCATCCATAACCCAACATCAACCCGCCATACAAGCAGGAATCTGACTTCAAACATAGAAACAAATTCAAATCTCTCCTGACCTCGTGTGGTCCCATGATGTAATCTTCATGCTCGTTCCAACCTCAATACACCATTGTCAAGATATAGGAGCAAAATTAGGCCAGTTGGCTCATTGAGTCTGTTCCGCCATTCAATCATGGCTGATATGATTCTCATCCCCATTCTCTTGCCTTCTCCCCGTAACCCTTGATCCCCTTATTAATCAAGAACCTATCTATCTCTGTCTCAAAAACACTCAATGACCTGGCCTCCACAGCCCTCAGTGGCAATGAGTTCCACAGATTCACCACTCTCTGGCTGAAGAAATTCCTCCTCATCTCAGTTTTAAATGAGCGTCCCTTCACTCTAAGGTTGCGCCCTCGAATTCTCGTCTCTCCCACTAGTGGAACATCCTCCCCATGTCCACTGTATCGAGGCCTCTCAGTATTCTGTAAGTATCAATTAGATCCCCCCTCACTTCTAAACTCCATCGAGTACAGACACAGACTCCTCAACCACAAAGGAACTGTTATCTTAAGGGGTACGGATGGGGAGGTGGGGGTGGGAGGCAGATAGATGAGGTCTTCTTACTGCCAGCCTACTCCATCATGTCATGACCAGGAGCTGCACTGTTGAATGCAATATGTGATACTGAACCAGGATAGCCAACTCTGCACGTCTAACGTACTTTCCAATTCGCATCCGGAACTCAGGAGGCTTCACATCATCTCCTGGATTAGTCCAAAGTTGCAAACTCCATTGCACTGGCACACCCCTGGCTTTGATCTTCGTGCAACCTATCAGCAAGGTAGATGAAATAGCTCCCCAGCAGCCGGTGTCCCTTCACCAGATTTGCTTTATTTACAAACTCAACTCTACTCCTAAGAGTGCTTTACTTTTATTCATCTGTGGGACATGGGCGTCGCTGGCTGGCCAGCATTTATTGCCCATCCCTAGTTGCCCTTGAGAAGGTGGTGGTGAGCTGCCTTCTTGAATCGCTGCAGTTCACGTGCTGTGGGTTGACCCACAATGCAGTTAGGGAGGGAATTCCAGGATTTACACCCTTCAGGTACAAAGTTAGAATCCGGAGTGCCAGAAAACTGACACTCGTCAATATATATACGGGTGAGACTCCCTGGCTGGAAGACAATTATTACCTCAGTCAGGGAGCTCATACTCACTCCTGTTTTATTTATCAGTGTACAAATACAAAAATATATTACACTTTCAAAATGCCATCTCACAATAATAAATTATAAAGATAACACCCCATATAACACAATATCAACAATAAACATGCCATTTTTAATACAATAGCATAACCAACATAGCACAGTAACAAACAGCTAGTGTGCATTGCGAGTTATCCACACCCGGCCTTCAAAGGTTGCAAACAACTCACAACAACTATTAACCAGCAAGCTATAATATAAACAGTACCGACAGCTAATGCCATCCTTTAAACAATAACAAAGAACTCCCTTACAATAAGAAAGGGTTCGTTGTAAGTTATCTACAATTTTCCAGGGCTTTGCCTTCCGTATTTTCCCCTTCCGAAGGTTTCGCCTCCGGGGTTCTGCTCTCGGGGCTGCAATTTCCGAGGCTGACCTTCCGGGGGTTACATCATAGTACAGTAACAAACATCTCTGTCACAATAAAATGACCATTGTGAGTCATCCGCAAGCCTCCAGGGTTTAGGGGGCACATACCCTAAGAGGCCCATCTCATGGGCCTCGCTGAGGTCATTAGAATACAGACATAATCTGGCAGAACTCAATTCAGAGATATACGAGTCACCTTTCTTGAACTTTGACCTGAGAGAAAGCCAATTGAATGCCGGTACTTTGTCCTGTGATCTCTAGAGCTTTACCAGAGGGGCAGAGCACAAGAACTGTAGGCCCAATGGGTTTGTCTGGGTGAGGAAAGGAACAACACAACCCATTTCATTTTGCTCTGCTTGGCCATTAGGATTTCAGGCTCTAGTTAGATGTGTTACCTGAGTTTTCATCGCACAACATCCTCTCTCCAACATCCTCACACTTCCACCATTGGTCCCCCAATATGTCCATCCTCACTGTGCCCTGTTTCACCATGCCAACTGAAGAATGATAAGCTTCTTCATGACCTGATTGCATGATACTTGATTTGGTTTGATTTGATTTGATTTATTATTGTCACATGTGTTGGGATACAGTGAAAAATATTTTTTCTTGCGCGCGATACAGAAAAGCATCCCGTTCATTGAGTTACATAGAGGAGAAGGAAAGGAAAGGGTGCAGAATGTAGTCATATATAGGGTGTAGAGAAAGGTCAGCTTATATAAGGTAGGTTCATTCAAAGGCCTGATAGCAGCAGGGAAGAAGCTGTTCTTGAGTCAGTCGGTATGTGATCTCAGACTTCTGTGTCTTTTTCCCGACAGAAGTAGGTGGAAGAAAGAATGTCCGGGGTGCATGGGGCCTTGATTATGCTGGCTGCTTTTCTGAGGCAATGGGAAGTGTGGACGGGGTCAATGGATGGGAGGCTGGTTTGTGTGATGAACTGGGCTACGTTCACAACACTCTGCAGTTCCTTGCGGTCTTTAGCAGAGCAGGAGCCACACCAAGCTGTGATACAACCAGAAAGGATGCTTTCTGTGATGCACCAGTAAAAATTGGTGAGAGTTATAGAGGACATATCAACTTAGTCATAGAGTCATATGCCGGAATTTTACCACCTCGCCTGCCCCCGAGCCTCGTAAGATCCCACCAGAGGCCAGCAGAGGATGCTGTTCTGCGAGCCCCGCCCGCCCTGATTCTGGGGTGGGTGAGGTGGTAAAATATCTTCTATAGAGTCATACAACACAGTAAAGACCCTTCAGCCCACCGAATGGCTCATGGGCACACAGCCTTTTCCCTCTATCTTCAACAATTTTAGAATTAACAAGTGAAAGTATTCAGATAATTTTTTCTTCTCTTCCTGGTTGCACTCCTCAGTACCCTGGAAGTTCATTTTCAATTCCTGCAGTCTCCATGTCAATTCTAGCAGGTTTGTGACTCTGCTGCTCAAGTCCCGAGAGGGAGCAACACGCAATTAAATTAACAGCAACCTTCCGCCCGTGGCTTCTTCAGAGTGCCTGAGGGGAAAAGCCTAATGTCAGGCTGGAGGTGCACCCTTTCCTCACAGGATTTTGGAGCTGAGAGGTTTGCTGATTGAATGCTGCAGTTGTATTCCTCTCTCTGCCCTTTTTGCCAGTTGGAAGTTCTGCCAGGGTGCAGGTCTGCTCTGGGGAACAGTGTGGATCAGCACTGAGGGCTCAATCAAAGGTGAACCTTGGACATGTCTGACCAGTGCTGATGAAGAAAGGGCAAAGGAAATCATTCTTTGATCATTCTGAAGTAATATTATTTTCTGAATGTGATTCCTGCATATAGAGTAGAAATTTACTTTGAAAGAAACCCTGTGGCTGTCCTTCCCTATAAGTTCTACTTTGGGAATTTTTAAACATGGTTAGTCACATCTGACAGCAAGATGGCGAATATTAACATGCTTTTAGATTTTATAAGCCTTAACTGAAATTAATTTAAAATTTAAGAAGCATTCACACCACACAAGTGCCAATAAGAGAGAATCTAACTATCTCCCCATGATACTCGATGACATTACTAGTGACACGGTGGCACAGTGGTTAGAACTGCTGCCTCACAGCGCCAGGGACCCAGGTTCGATTCCGGCCTTGGGTCACTGTATGTGTGGAGCTTGCACATTCTCCCTGCGTGGGTTTCCTCCGGGTACTCCGGTTTTCTCCCACACTCCAAAGATGTGCAGGTTAGGTGGATTGGCCGTGCTAAATTGCCCCTTTGTGTTCCAATATATGTGGGTTATATGAATTAGCCATGGGAAATGTGTGGTTTACGGGGATAAGGTGTGGCAGAGGGCCTGGGTAAGATATTCTGTCAGAGAGTCGGTGCAGACTCGATGGGCTGAATGGCCCTTTCTGCATTGTAGGAAATTCATGATTCTAATGAATCCCCCACCATCAACATCCTGAGTGTCAGTAATGGCCAGAAACTTAATTGGACCAGCCATATAAATACTGTGACTGCAAGAGCTGGATATGCTGGGAATAAGTTTTGGACCCCGTATCTAAGGAAGAATGTGTTGGCCTTGGAAAAGGTTCACAAGAATGATCCCTGGAATGAAGAGCTTGTCGTATGAGGAACGGTTGAGGACTCTGGGTCTGGACTCATTGGAGTTTAGAAGGATGAGGGGGGGGATCTTATTGAAACTTACAGGATACTGCGAGGCCTAGATAGAGTGGACGTGGAGAGGATGTTTCCACGAGTAGGAAAAACTAGAACCAGAAGGTACAACCTCAGGCTAAAGGGACGATCCTTTAAAACAGAGATGAGGAGGAATTTCTTCAGCCAGAGAGTGGTGAATCTGCGGAACTCTTTGCTGCAGAAGGTTGTGGAGGCCAGGTCATTGAGTGTCTTTAAGACAGAGATGGATAGGTTCTTGATTAATAAGGGGGTCAGGGGTTATGGGGAAGAGGCAGGAGAATGGGGATGAGAAAAATATCAGCCATGATTGAATGGCAGAGCAGACTCAATGGGCCGAGTGGCCTAATTCCGCTCCTACATTTTATGGTCTTTTGGTATACTGTCTACAAGAGGCATTATAATTAAGCCTCCTTCAGCAACATAATCCAAATTCATGATGTCTACCACCTCGAAGAACAAGGGCAGCAAACACTTGGGAACACCACCAACAAGTTTCCATCCTAGTTACACACCAACCTGAATTGGAACTTTATTAGTATTCCTTCACTGGAACTTGGTCAATACCCTGGAACTCCCTTCCTAACAGCAGTGCGGGTATACCTACACCATAGATTAGAGGATTAGATCGGGTGGATAGTGAGAGCCGTTTTCCTCAGATGGTGATGGCTAACACTAGGGGACATAGCTTTAAATTGAGGGGTGATAGATATAGGACAGATGTTAGAGGTAGGTTCTTTACTCAGAGAGTAGTAAGGGCGAGGAATGCCCTGCCTGCAGCAGTAGTGGACTCGTCAACATTAAGAGCATTCAAATGGTTATTGGATAAACATATGGATGATATTGGAATAGTGTAGGTTAGATGGGCTTTAGATTGGTTTCACTGGTCGGCGCAACATTGAGGGCCGAAGGGCCTGTACTGCGCTGTAATGTTCTATGTTCTATAGGGGCTATTACGGCTCGAGAAGGCAACTGACCACTACTTTTCAGGGACAATAATAGGCGGGAATGAATGCTGATTTTGCCAGTGACCCTCATGTCCCATGAACGAATGGAAAGAAATTTAAGTAAAGTCCTAACGGCAATTTTTTGTTGACTCTTTTTAACTTATGATTTCACTATAAGAAATGTGCGGGGAGAACAAGCAGATTGGGATTGGCAATGACACTTGTGCTTTTATGATGAGGCTAACACTTAGCAGTGTTTAGTGTTTTCATTGAAAACAACACTCTCGTTTGGTAAATTGTAATGCAGGAAAATTAACAAACATAGGGGAAAGGATTTCTTATTTGGATAATGTGGCATAAATGGCAGCACAGTTTATGAAACTGGACACCTCATACCAACGTGAAAGGAATTATGTTGTGAAAATAACAGCACTACAATCTATCTAATTGACATTATAAATAATTCTTTACCCATTTATTTTGATCTGTCTCATGAGTCTGTTTGCCTCCAAGACAACCAAACATGTATGCTCTGCTTCCTGCTTTCCTATTTGTAAGAAGTTTAAGAACACCAGGTTAAAGTCCAACAGGTTTATTTGGTAGCAAAAGCCACACAAGCTTTCGGAGCTCCAAGCCCCTTGTTCAGGTGAGTGGGAATTCTGTTCACCAACAGAGCATATAAAGACACAGACTCAATTTACATGAATAATGGTTGGAACGGCCTCAACCGGGATATTGGGTTTATGTCACACTATTTGTAACCCCCACAGTTGCCTGGACCTGCAGAGTTTCACTGGCTGTCTTGTCTGGAGACAATACACATCTTTTTAGCCTGTCTTGATGCTCTCTCCACTCATGTTGTTTTGTTTCTTAAAGACTTGATTAGCTGTAAGTATTCGCATTCCAACCATTATTCATGTAAATTGAGTCTGTGTCTTTATATGCCCTGTTTGTGAACAGAATTCCCACTCACCTGAAGAAGGGGCTTGGAGCTCCGAAAGCTTGTGTGGCTTTTGCTACCAAATAAACCTGTTGGACTTTAACCTGGTGTTGTTAAACTTCTTACTGTGTTTACCCCAGTCCAACGCCGGCATCTCCACATCATTCCTATTTGTACCCATAGTGTCTGCATGGGTTTCCTCCGGGTGCTCCAGTTTTCCTCCCACAGCCCAAAGATGCACAGGCTAGGTTGATAGGCAATGCTAAATTGATCATTAGAGGATCAGTAGGTTAAATACATGTGGTTACGGGGATAGGGCCTCGGTGGGATTGTTGTTAGTGCAGACTCGATGGGCTGAATGGCGTCCTTCTGCACTGTAGGGATTCTATAATTCAATGATTGTATTCAAAATTCTGCACAGTATCTGGACCTCAGGACTGGGAATTTTAGACATCGTAAGAAGTTTAACAACACCAGGTTAAAGTCCAACAGTCCACCTGGTGGCTTTTGCTACCAAATAAACCTGTTGGACTTTAACCTGGTGTTGTTAAACTTCTTACTGTGTTTACCCCAGTCCAACGCCGGCATCTCCACATCAATTTTAGACATCAGCAAACATTGATAATGAAGGAAAATCAATAGAATATGAGTGTAAGTAAATGTGGGTCCCGTAGATACTGAAATAGGATAAACTATAATGGGGAATGAAAATGTGGCAGAGAACTTAAACAAAAACTGGACAAATTTTTGGGTCCCACTGGGGGTCAGGAACAAAGGTCAAAAGTGCAGATCTGAGCCAATTTCCCAATGCCAATTTGGCAGTGGTCATTTTCGAGGAGGCGTGTTTTGGACCAGGAAAGCTAGCCACTGCCATGCAGTGGACATTTGGTTACGGTCCTTAAGGACTTTGTTACGGACAATTAAAGGCATCCCTCAATTTTTCAGGGGGCCTCCAGTTTCCCGCACCACAGGGAGCCAGTATAGATACAGGCAGGCACCTGGCAACAGGCTGAGGGGCCACATTCAGGGCAGCTCTGGAGGCCCTCGCGACCTGCCTGGGCACATAGGCAGCCACAGGTCACTCTGCTGAGCCACAAGTCACTCATCATCCCACAGTGGCGTACCTGTCCTATTAATTTACGAATGCAATGAACGTAAGAATTAGGAGCAGAAGTAGGAAAATTCAGCCCTTTGAACCTGCTCCACCATTCAATCAGATCATGGCTGATCTCTCCCTGGTCTCAAATCCACCTCCCCACCTGTTCCCCATATCCCCTTATCCTTTTTTTTATTAGAAATATATCTATCTCCCTCTTGTAACCATTCAATGATTCAGACTCCACCGCGCTATGGAGCAGCAAGTTCCACAAATTCACCACCCTCTGCGAGAAGTAGTTCCTCCTCATCTCAGTTTTAAATCGACCGCTTTTCAACCTGTACCTGTGACCTCTTGGAGACCAATGATTGGGCCGTCAGCTTTCGAGCTAGAGGGCAAATTGGGCAGGGAACCAGCCTCCATCCCAAATTAAAGGGGCGCTTCCGTGAAAATCCCAATGAGTGACTCTTTCCACAGGGACTCAGTTTGGGAAACTGCAACTTTGGTCCCCACCAACCCTGTTCCCCCAGTCCAACTCCCCACCCCCCACCCCCTCCCTGCACACACCTCAGCAAAAATCCAGCTCCTTGTATCTACTGTCATTGAAGTTGGCAGGACAGGATGAGATCTAATGTTTTGGGAACCCAGGTTCAAATCCCGCCACGGCAGTTGGTGGAATTTGAATTTAATAAAAAATATCTGGAAGTAAGAATCTACTGATGACCATGAAACCATTGTGGATTGTCGGAAAAACCCATCTGGCTCACTAATGTCCTTTAGGGAAGGGAATCTGCCGTCCTTACCTGGTCTGGCCTACATGTGACTCCAGAACCACAGCAATGTGGTTGACTCTCAACTGCCTTCTGAACAGAGGCAACTAGGGATGGGCAATAAATGCTGGCCACCAGCGACACCCATGTCGCATGAACGAATAAAAAAAACGGATGGAGAAGGAGTGGCACAGATTAAAGTAATTAGGAAATGAAGCAAAAGTGATATGAGAAAAGATGTTTCCATGCAGTGAGTAGTTGGGATCTGGAATGCTCTGCCTGAGGGTGCGGTGCAGGCTGGTTCATAGAATCCCGACAATGCAGAAGGAGGCCATTCAGCCCATCAAGCCTGCACCAACCACAATCCCACCCGGCCCCTATCCCCATAGCCCCATTTACTGACCCTGACACTAAGTGACAATTTAGCACGGCCAATCAACCTAACCTGCATATCTTTGGAGTGTGGGAGGAAACCAGAGCACCCGGAGGAAACCCACACAGACACGAGGAGAACGTGCAGACTCCATATAAACAGTGACCCAAGCCAGGAATCGAACCTGGATCCCTGGTGCTGTGAGGCAGCAATGCTAACTGCTGTGCCACTGTCCCAAGCTAAGCATTCAAATAGGAACCACACTGTTATCTGAAAAAGGAAGAATTAGTGGGGTTGTAGGGAAAAGGAGGGAGAAAGGCACCAAGTGAATTGCTCTTTGGAGAGCTAGAGCAGTCACGATGGGATGAATGGCCTTTTCTGCACTGGAACGATCCGATCATTCTGTATAGGCACAGGTTGTCATGATGTGGAGATGCTGGCGTTGGACTGGGGTAAACACAGTAAGAAGTTTAACAACACCAGGTTAAAGTCCAACAGGTTTATTTGGTAGCAAAAGCCACAATCCCATCCCATGTGGCTTTTGCTACCAAATAAACCTGTTGGACTTTAACCTGGTGTTGTTAAACTTCTTACTAGGCACAGGTTGCCATGTGAGAAAAAAATGATGGAATCTGTGCTTCCAAAGTTTGTATTTTTTTGAGGCAGCCCCTAACTGGAAACAGAAACTGAGAAGGGAAAACAAAAAGAAGAAAAATCATCTTGGTTTCTGAATAAACAAAAACTGAGATTTGGAAACCAAAACCTCTGGGCAGACTAAAGCTGGTTGGGGTTATATAAAGGGATTCAGAGCCATCCAAACTTGGTTATAGAAGTTGAGTCCAGTGGTGGAGTACAGGAGGGCTGAAGGAAGCAGAGTCCAGATCCAGCAACTGAGAATAAGTTGCTGTTTCTGTTACTTGAAGATAACATTGATGGATCTATGCTATCTAGACCGGGTTGATGAGGTTCTGCAAACATGCGCCACTTTTTGTGAAAACCATGCCCATGGAACCAGCTGACTGTGCTTTGCTGTCACCTGGGAGTCAGACTAGTTCCTAGAGGGAGAAGCGCTAAATTTTTTCCTGAGGAAGACACAGTTTTGAAGAATTTTGTGACTGAATTTGATGGCCTATTGGCTGCTGAGCCAATTCTTAAGAGCTTTCTTGGTTGTATCTGCCATTTACTGTGTAATTTACAATTTGTAATTGACTACAATTTGCCTGTCAGTTCATGTTCAAGCTATGTTTATTTTGGATACAAGAGTATCAGAAGTTATCTGAGATAGTATCATAGAATCATAGAGTGCAGAAGGAGGCCATTCGGCCTGAGTCTGCACTGACCACAATCCCATCCAAGCCCTATCCCCAACACCCCATGCATTTACCCCAGCTCGTCCCCCTGACACTAAGGGGCAATTTATCATGGCCAATCCACCTAACCCCACATCTTTGGACTGTGGGAGGAAACCGGAGCACCCGGAGAAAACCCATGCGGATACAGGAAGAATGTGCAACCTCCACACAGACAGTGACCCAAGCCGGGAATCGAACCTGAGTTCCTGGCGCTGTGAGGCAGCAGTGCTAACCACTGTGCCGCCATGCCGCCTGATTTACAGTATTTACTGCTTGCTTTGTTTGATTCTTGTACAGTAATTCTTTTTCTGTTTTAAACGGTGGAATATTGCAGATTTTAGATTTCTTCTTTCTTTTAAAAATGTTCCCAATCTCCACCAAGATTATAACACCATCACAACAGAAGGCACATAAGAGAGAGGTTGGATAGGCTTGGATTGTTTTCAATGGAGCGGAGAAACTGAGGGGCCACCTGACCGAGGTGTACAGGATTATGAGAGACAAGGACAGAGCAGATAAGGAGCAGCTGTTCCCCTTAGTTGAAGGGTCAGTCACGAGGGGACATAGGTTCAAGGTGAGGGGCAGGAGATTTAGGGGGGATGCAAGGAAAAACTTTTTTACCCAGAGGGTGGTGATGGTCTTGAATGTACTGCTTGGGAGGGTGGTAGGGGTGGGTTGCCTCACATCTTTAAAATGTTTCTGGCTGAGCACTTGGCACATGATAATATTCAGGGCTATGGGCCAAGTGCTGGCAGTTGGGATTAGGTGGGAGTTCAGGTGTTTCTAATCGATGGGCCAAAGGGCCTCTTCTGCGCTCTATGATTCTATGATTACAAAAATGGTGGGGAATCAAGGGCTCATTTAGAATGTGGAATTAAAATAATTAATATAAGTAGCTATAAAATACTGGAGAAATAAATGGGACTGAAAGCCAACAAACCTCCTGGACCTAACAGCTATATCCTTGGATTCCAAAAGAAGTGATGGCAAAGATAATGAGCGCACTGGTTTCATTCTCCAAAATATTCATAAATTCTGAAATGGTCCCAGATGAGGGAATGGTGGTAAGTATAACACTACAATGAAAGAAATTAGAGAGAGAGAGAGAGAGGAAACTAGGAGCAATGTATCAATCAGCCTGACATCAGTCAATGGGAAAATTATTAAGGAGATGGTAACAGGACATTTGGAAAATCATAATGTCTGGATTGAGTCAACATGGTTTGATGAAAGGTTGAAATCATGTTTGACAAATATATTTGAGGTTTTTTTAAGGTTGTAAATAACAGGGGTACTTAAAGGGAAATCACTAGGTGTGGTATGCTTGGATGTTCAAAGGGCATTTGATAAGGTGCCATATGAAAGGTTGCTGCACAAGATAAGGGTTCACGCTGTTTGTGGTTGAATATTAGCATGACTGAAGGGTTAGATAAAGGACTGAAATGGAAAGCAAGAATAAATGGGACATTTTCAGGTTGGCAGACTGTTACTAGTGGAGTGCTGGAAGGAGCAGTGCTGGGGCCTCAGCTATTTACAATCTATATTAATGACTTCGATGAAGGGATGTAATGTATCCAAGTTTACTGACAATGCAATGCTGGGTGCAAACGTAAGTTGTGAAGAATCTATAAGGGGATATGGATAGGTTAAGTGAGTGTGCAAGAGGCAGATGGAATACATTAGGGAAATATGAGATTATTCACTTTGGTCGTAAGAATAGAAAAACTGAATACTTTTTAAATGGCGGGCATCTATTCAATATTCAAGTTCAGAGGGATTTGAATGTCCTAGTATAAGAATCATTGGAAGTTAAATTGCCAGCACAGCAAGCAATTCAAAGGACAAATGATGTGTTAGCCTTGACCGTAAGGGGGTGGAGTACAAGAGTAAGGAAGACTTGCTAAATAAAAGCAAATTACTGCAGATGCTGGAATCTGAAACCAAAAGAGAAAATGCTGGAAAATCTCAGCAGATCTGGCAGCATCTGTAAGGAGAGAAAATTTTGAATCCAGATGACCCTTTGTCAAAGGAAGACTTGCTGCTCTTGTACATGTCCGTGGTGAGATGGCACCAAAGTATATGGTTCTGGTCCCCATATCTAAAGAAGGATATAGTTATCTTAGGGAAGACAGAACAAATATTCACTAGGTTGATTCCCAAAATGAGAGGATTGTTCTGGTCAGCGCAGTGGCATAGTGGTTAGCACTGCTGCCTCACAGTGCCAGGGACCAGGGTTTAATTCTGGCCTTGGGTGACTGTGTGGAGTTTGCTCATTCTCCCCGTGTCTGCATGGCTTTCCTCTGGGTGCTCCGGTTTCCTCCCACACTCCAAAGATGTGCAGGTTAGGTTGATTGGCAATGGTAAATTGCCCCTTATTGTCAGGGGGACTAGCAGGATAAATATGTGAGATTAGGGCCTGGTTAGGGCCTGGTGGGATTGTTGTCAGTGCAGGCTCGATCGGCCAAATGGCCTTCTTCTGCACTGTAGGGATTCAATGGTTCTATGATTCTTTGCGGAGAGATTCAGTAGAATGGACTTATGTTCTCTTCAGTTTAGAAGATTGAAGGCCGATCACAATGCAACACATACATATTGAGAGGGCTTGACAGAATAGATTCTGTGAGGCTGTCCCACGAGCTAAAGGGTCTAGAACTGGGGATAAAGGTCTCAGAATAAGAGAATGATTATTTAGGATTGAAATGATGAGCTATTTCTTCACTTGAACAGTTGTGATTCTTTGGACTTCTCTTTCCCTGATGGCAGTGGATATTCAGTCGTTGAGTATGTTCAAGGCTGACAGCAATGGGTTCTTGGACTTTAAAGGGCTCAAGGGGTGATCGGATTAGGTCAGAAAGTGAATTTGAATTCGGGATCTTATCAAAGGGCGGCATGGCGGCACAGTGGTTAGCACTGCTGCCTCACAGCGCCAGTGACCCGGGTTCAATTCCGGCCTCGTATGACTGTGTGGAGTTTGCACATTCTCCCCGTGTCTGCGTGGGTTTCCTCCGGGTGCTCCAGTTTCCTCCCACAGTCCAAAGATGTGCGGGTTAGGTAAATTGGCCGTGCTGAATTGCCCCTTAGTGTCAGGGGGATTAGGAGGGTAAATGTATGGAGTTATGGGGATAGGGCCTGGGTGGGATTGTGGTCGGTGCAGACTCGATGGGCCAAATGGGCTCCTTCTGCACTGTAGGGATTCTATGATTCTATGAAATAGCAGAGCAAGCTCGAGGAGCATTTGGTCCACTGCAGCTCTTGGTTCTTTTCTTCTGAAAAACTAAAATTGAAATTAATGTAAAGCTTAATAAGACCAACACTGAATTGGAAAATAATAAAATGTCACTGTGATAATCCCCAGGATTTGCATGGGAAATCACTGATTGACTTCCCTGTAGGACTCGTTGAATACGAACAAGTTCCCTGGGGATTGGTAATTAATTAACCAGGTGGAGTTCGTACACTGAGCCCTGTATAAAGCAAGCCCCCGAGAGGGTCCATTATTCTTTAGTCCCAGTTGGGACCTGTTGTGTTCACAACAAGCTTGTGATTTTTGCTTTCCTTTACTTTGTGCAGTAAAGCACTGTTCCTTTACAGCCAACTGCTGGAGCTATTATGGTCACATTTGAAAAAAGGCAGTGAAGCTATTTGAAACAAATGGCCTGAATTATCCGACCTCATGCGCGGCTGGGATTCTCCAGTTCTGCTGGTGGTGGGACAAACAAGGCTGGAGAATTCCAGCCTATATGCATTCACTATAAAGACACATGCAGAGAACAAGTGGAGTAATATGAGATTGGAAACTGCACTCACATTTTCATGATCAACCTGAAACTAAGCAATGTTTAATGGTTTTAATTTAAAGTAACATTCTCACTTGGTAAATGGTAAAATGAATATATAGTTTGAAAGAAAGTGGGAAGAAAAATTTGCTGTGTGGATATAAATAAGATTTTTAAAAATTAGTTTATGGGATGTAGGTGTCGCTGGCTAGGCCAACATTTATTGCCCATTCATAATTGCCCCGTGAGAAGGTGATGGTGAGCTGCCTTCTTCAACAGTAAGAAGTTTAACAACACCAGGTTAAAGTCCAACAGGTTTATTTGGTAGCAAAAGCCACACAAGCTTTCGGAGCCCCAAGCCTCTTCTTCAGGTGAGTGGGAATTCTGTTCACAAACAGGGCATATAAAGACACAAACTCAATTTACAGAATAATGGTTGGAATGCTTACAGCTAATCAAGTCTTTAAGATACAAACAATGTGAGTGGAGAGAGCATCAAGACAGGCTAAAGAGATATGTATTGTCTCCAGACAGGACAGCCAGTGAGACTCTGCAGGTCCAGGCAAGCTGTGGGGATTACAAATAGTGTGACATGAACCCAATATCCCGGTTGAGGCCATCCTCATGTGTGTGGAACTTGGCTATCAATCTCTGCTCAGCGACTCTGCGCTGTCGTGTGTCGTGAAGGCCGCCTTGGAGAACGCTTACTCGGAGATCAGAGGCCGAATGCCCGTGACCGCTGAAGTGCTCCCCAACAGGAAGAGAATAGCCTGGTGATTGTCGAGCGGTGCAAACTGCCGGCTCCAAGTGGAGAGGATCTCCAAGAAGATCGCGCATATCGACACAGACATCAAGTTTCTACCACATCATGACGTTCTTCAACAGCTGCAGTCCATGTGGTGTATGTTCACCCATAGTGCTGTGAGGGAGGGAGTTCCAGAACTTTCAACCAGCGGCGATGAAGGAGCAGGGATATAGTTCCAAGTCAAGATGCGATGCTGTGTGGCGTGGAGGTGAACTTGTTGGTGGTTGTGTTCCAGGTATCTGCTGCTCTTGTTCTTCCAGCTGGTAGAGATTGTGGGTTTGGAAGTTGCTGTTGAAGGAGCCTTGGTGAGTTGCTCTGGTTCATCTTGTAGATGACACACACTGCTGCTACAGTGTGTCAGTGATGGAGGGAGTGAATGTTTAAGGCGGCATGGTGGCACAGTGGTTAGCAATGCTGCCTCACAGCGCCAGGGACCCGGGTTCGATTCCTGGCTTGTGTCACTGTCTGTGTGGAGTCTGCACGCTCTCCTCGTGTCTGCGTGAGTTTCCTCCGGATGCTCCAGTTTCCTCCCAGTCCAAAAGACGTGCATTGGCCATGCTAAATTCTCCCTCAGTGTACCCGAACAGGCGCCGGAGTGTGGCGACTAGGGGATTTTCACAGTAATTTCATTGCAGTGTTAATGTAAGCCTACTTGTGACTAATACAAAAAAACTTTAACTACAGTGCAGATTCGGCCCACTGAGTCTGCACTGACCACAATCCCATCCAGGCCCTATCCCCATACATTTACCCTACCTAGTCCCCCTGATACGAAGGGGCAATTTAGCATGGTCAATCCACCTAACCTGCACATCTTTGGACTGTGGGAGAAAATCGGAGCACCCAGGGGAAACCCATGCAGACACAGGGAGAATGTGCAAACTCCACACAGACAGTGACCCAAGGCCGGAATCGAACCCGGGTCCCTGGCACTGTGAGGCAGCAGTGCTCACCACTGTGCCACTGTGCCGCCATTAGTTGAGCTTCTTGAGTGTTATTGGAGCTGCATTCCTCCAGGCAAGTGGAGAATATTCCATCACACTCCTGACTTGTGCCTTGAAGATGGAAGATGGGTTTTGGGGAGTCAAGAGGTGAGTTATTCATTGCAGAATTCCCATTTTATGTCCATTCATTTTGATCCGTCTCATGGACCTGTTTGTCTGGTACAATTCAGATAGAAATGCCCTGTATCTTGGATGCTCATTTGTGCCAACACCCAACATTCCACCTTGTATCTGGGCATCCATGCAGCAACTTTCAAGCTTTGCCCCAAGAGTTCCTCTTTCACCCATGCGACTTCTAAGCAACTCCTGAAAATATTAACGCTAGTTGCTTGGGCCATAGCTCCTGATGTTGTAGCCAAGACTTCAGCCTAACTCTGACCCGAGCCTGAGAAACCTCCTGCCTGATCTTTCTTTCCCCCTTCCGAGGATTCAGGACTTCACCCCCTCTTACAGGCCAAGGGAGCTTATATCATTTCTGCCAGAGTTGTAAACCCCAAGTTTGGCCCCCTTAGGGTGCTGCAAGAGATTACTGCGAAAGGAAAAAATATATACAAAGAGGCCCATTTTAAGTGAGAAAAGTTCACCTGCAGAAAGAGGGAGAAAGTATTGTTTCTTGCAGTGAAATGGAGGAAAGGCTTTTTCAGAGAGTGTTTAGATTATTATTGCCTCCTATAAATGACAAGATTTTTGTTTTAAATCATAGAATCCCTCCAGTGCAATAGGAGGCCATTTGGCCCATCGAGCCTGCACCAACAACATTCCCACCCAGGCTTTTTCCCCATAGCCCCATGTAATTACCCGACTGATCGCCCTGACACTAAGAGGCAATTTAGCATGGCCAATCCACCTAACCTGCACATCTTTGGACTGTGGGAGGAAACCGGAGCACCCGTAGGAGACGGGAAGAAAATAAATTATTATATTGCTTGCTTGTGATACATTTAAGAATAATTGAACCTTGAATGCCAGAAAAAGATAAACAGAAGCGGAAAAGGAGCAGAGAAGCAGTCATAGTGAAGAGATTTTTGAGCAAAGCCTTGGCAGCTCAAATAATGATACAAAGAGACTGTTGGACTAGCCACTGTATGTTCTATTAATTGCAGGGGAGATTCCTATCTTGTTATTAAACACCCTGCCAACAGTGGCCTCAACCTTTGCCCCGTTCACTGAATCCGGGAACCTCCAATTTCATTGCAACACAAACAATAATCTCGCTGGTTGGTGGTGAAATTAATATTCAACTTCCTGCACAAATTAAACACGCAGAGATTCTAGCCCACAGGTCCGTGTGGTCGGCTTGTTTCATGGGGCTGGGAGACACAGATGGGCAAAGAAATCAAGCAGTGGAATAAATGAGAGAGAGAGAGAGAAGGGAATATCTTTGGATGAAGGGGGAGAAATATCAGTAAAGTGTAAATACAGATCGTAGCACAACAAGTAAAGAGAGAGAGAGAGGAATGGAAGTTGCAGTGTCGTGTAGTTTTGTGTGTGTGTGTGTGAGAGAGTGGCTTTGTAACACCAGTTGCATTTCCCAGTGGGTGAGTGCATGATGCTCCCAGCACCCCAGTTCAGCTCCAGCTGTCTCTGTGTGAGTCCATGGTGCTTGGTGAAGATGCGGTGCCCACTCCCTGTGAGAGAAAGCCCACAGCAGGTTCCAGTGCAGTGCCAGTTTCCAATTGTACTCTCCATGTGCGTGTGTGTGTGTGTGTGTGTGTATATGCGTGTGAGCGAATATGTCCCAGTATTGCCCCCCACCCCCCACCAGTTCACTTAGAATCATAGAATCCTACAGTACAGAAGGAGGCCATCCGGCCGATTGAGTCTGCACCGACCACAATCCCACCCAGACCCTATCCCATAACCTCCTACATTTACCCTAGCTAGTCCCTCTGACACTAAGGGGCAATTTACCATGGTCAATCCACCTAACCCGCACATCTTTGGACTGTGGGAGGAAACCGGAGCACCCGGAGGAAACCCACGCAGACATGAGGAGAACGTGCAGACAGTAACCCAAGCCCGGAATTGAACCTGGGTCCCTGGTGCTGTGAGGCAGCAGTGCTAACCATTATGCCACCGTGCCGCCAGTTAGCTGCAATGTGAAGCGAGTGAGTTCTTGGTGCTCTGTGAAATAACTCCCACAAGGCTGGTGTCCCTTCACCGAATCCAAATTTATTCACAATAGTCAGTAATACTCAGACAGGTACTTCCCAGTATACACCCTGAGTGCCGGGAGCCGGACACTCTACATTGTATACCTCTGCAGGGCTCCCAGATTGGACTGCATTAACTGTCTCAATCAGGGAGCTCATACTCTAACAGGTCCACCTTGTGGATCTGGTTAAAGTCATTACAACCCTCCCCCTATAGGTCCGAGGAGCCTCGGCAGGTCAATCTACGAGTTTTGTGTGGCGGGCGTTTTAATGCCGGGTCTGGTTCTTCTGGCTCTGCGTCAGAACTCGGCAGATGTAGTGGGCCGGAGCTCGCCTCTTTCATCTCAAGTGTCGAGTCACGGGTTCACTCTCTTCATCGGGCGGCAAGGTGGTCAATGCGGGCAAGTGTGAGGCGTGTCCATTTCAGACTCCGAGGTTCCAATAACCAGAGACGGAGAGGGGGAGCCGGTAAGTCCCTTTCAAGGCTCCCGATGTGCTGGGTACAGATTGTTCCACAACGACCTGGGGCTGAATGGCTTTACATTGTCTAGGTTATTTTGTAGGATGGTATCTCCCACGCGGACTTTATAGGAAACCAGTCCTATGTCCTTGATCCAACCATGCCTTCCAGTGATCCAACCATTCCAATGATTCTTGAATAACACCCTATTGCCCACATGTAGGTGCCTCTCCTGGCTGGGTTCGGCCAGGTCTATTCCGGTCATTCCATGGGGAGTCGTCCTGTTACCAAAGAGGAATCTGGACAGTTTGGTGTCCAAGGAGGCTGCTGGCTGTTTCTTTAAACCTGCTTTTAGTGTCTGAACCGCTCTCTCTACTAGGCCGTTAAATGATGGGTGATATGGCTCCTTCCTGATGTATTGAATTCTGTTCAACTTCATAAAATAAGCAAATTTTCATGGGTATCGCTGGCTGGCCAGTATTTATTGCCCATCCCTAGTTGCACAAGGGCAGTTGAGAGTCAACCACATTGCTGTGGCTCTGTAGTCACATGTAGGCCAGACCGGGTGAGGACGGCAGATTTCCCTTCCTAAAAGACATTAGTGAACCAGATGGGTTTTTCCAACAATCGACAATGGTTTCATGGTAATCAGTAGATTCTTAATTCCAGATATTTTTTATTGAATTCAAAGTCCACCAACTGCCATGGCGGGATTCGAACCCGGGTCCCTGGAACATTAGCTGAGTTTCTGGATTAATTATCTAGCGATAATGCCCCTAGGCCATCGACTCCCCCTGGCTGGGAAAGGACGATCCATTGTCAGAAAACAGCACCTCCGGGATCCTGTGTGCCGCGAAAGAGGCACAAAGTTTCTCCACAGACATTCCTGAGCACGATCTTACCGGCTGTTCACGCCACGCTCCCACTACAGCGAGGTCGGAGAATTTGGTGCCCAGCCAAATCTCCGTTTACACGGCGGGATGGGAAAATACCACTGGTATGAATGGCCATAACATTCCAGCCCTTGTAGAAACATAGAAACTAGAAGCAGGAGGAGGCCATTCAGTCCTTCCAGCCTGCTCCACCATTCATTTTGATCATGGTTGATCATCAAATTCAAAATCCTAATCCCCCCTTCCTCCCCATATCCCTGGATCTCTTTAGGCCCAAGAGCGATATCTAATCATTGTTCCCAGTAAATAAGAAAAACCAAGGAGCATGCCTTCATGATTATCGGCCGGTGGCTCTGACATCCATCATTATGAAGTGCTTCGAAAGGTTGGTCATGGCATGAATCAATTCCAGCCTCCCGGACTACCTGGATCCACTACAGTTTGGTAACCGCCGCAACAGGTCCACAGCAGACGCCATTTCCCTGGCCCTGCACTCAACCCTAGAACACCTAGCCAACAAGGATACCTATGTCAGACTCCTATTTATTGACTACAGCTCAGCCTTCAACACTGTTATTCCCACAAAACTCATCTCCAAACTCTGTGGCCTGGGCCTCGGGATCTCCCTCTGCGACTGGATCCTGAACTTCCTAACTCACAGACCTCAATCAGTAAGGATAAGCAACAACACCTCCTCCACAATCATCCTCAACAACGGTGCCCCACAAGGCTGTGTTCTCAGCCCCCGACTATACTCCTTCTACACCTATGACTGTGTGACCAAATTCCCCTCCAATTCGATTTTCAAGTTTGCTGACGACACCACCATAGTGGGTCGGATCTCAAACAATGATGAGACAGAGTACAGGAATGAGATAGAGAATCTGGTGAACTGGTACGGCAACAATAATCTCTCCCTCAATGTCAACAAAATGAAGGGGATTGTCATCGACTTCAGGAAGCGTAAAGGAGAACATGCCGCTGTCTACATCAATGGGGACAAAGTAGAAAGGGTCGAGAGCTTCAAGTTTTTAGGTGTCCAGATCACCAACAACCTGTCCTGGTCCCCCAATGCTGACACTATAGTTAAGAAAGCCCACCAACACCTCTACTTTCTCAGAAGACTAAGGACATTTGGCATGTCAGCTATGACTCTCACCAACTTTTACAGATGCACAATAGAAAGCATTCTTTCTGATTGTATCACAGCTTGGTATGGCTCTTGCTCTGCCCCAGACCTCAAGGAACTACAAAAGATCGTGAATGTAGCCCAATCCATCACGCAAACCAGCCTCCCATCCATTGACTCTGTCTACACTTACCGCTGCCTCAGCAAAGCAGCCAGCATAATTAAGGCCCCTTGCACCGTGGACATTCTCTCTTCCATCTTCTTCCATCGGGGCGGCACGGTAGCACAGTGGTTAGCACTGCTGCTTCACAGCTCCAGGGTCCCGGGTTCGATTCCCGGCTCGGGTCACTGTCTGTGTGGAGTTTGCACATTCTCCTTGTGTCTGCGTGGGTTTCCTCCGGGTGCTCCGGTTTCCTCCCACAGTCCAAAGATGTGCGGGTTAGGTTGATTGGCCAGGTTAAAAAAAAAAAAATTGCCCCTTAGAGTCCTAAGATGCGTAGGTTAGAGGGATTAGCGGGTAAAATATGTGGGGGTAGGGCCTGGGTGGGATTGTGGTCGGTGCAGACTCGATGGGCCGAATGGCCTCCTTCTGCACTGTAGGGTTTCTATGATCAGGAAAAAGATACAAATGTCTGAGGTCATGTACCAACCGATTCAAGAACAGCTTCTTCCCTGCTGCTGTCAGACTTGTGAATGGACTTACCTTGCATGAAGTTGATCTTTCTCTACACCCTAGCTGTGACTGTAACACTGCATTCTGCACTCTCTCATTTCCTTCTCTATGAATGGTATGTTTTGTTTGTATAACGTGCAAGAAACAATTCTTTTCACTGTATGTTAATATATGTGACAATAATAAATCAAATAAATCAAATCAAATCAAATAAGTTCTTCTTGAAATCACACAACGTTTTGTCCTCAACTACTTTCTGTGGTAGTGAATTCCACATATTCACCACTCTCTGGGTGAAAACATTTCTCCTCACCTCAGCTCTAAAAGGTTTACCCCTTATCCTCAAACTATGACCTCCTAGTTCTGGACTCCCCCACCATCGGGAACATTCTTTCTGAATCTACCCTATCTAACCCGGTTAGAATTTTATAAGTTTCTATGAGATCCCCTCTCACTCTTCTAAATTCCAGCACATAGAGTCCTACAGTGCAGAAGGAGGCCATTCGGTCCATTGAATCTGTACCTACCACAATCCCACCCATTCCCTATAACCATAACCCCATGCATTTACCCTAGCTAGTCCCCCTGACACTAAGGGGCAATTTAGCATGGCCATTCAACCTAACCCGCACATCTTTGGACTGTGGGAGCAAACCAGAGCACTTGGAGGAAAGCCACACAGACATGGGGAGAATGTGCAAACTCTACACAGTCAGTGACCCAAGCTGAGAATTGAACCTGGGTCTCTGGCGCTGTGAGGCAGCAGTGCTAGCCACTGTGCCACCATGCGCAATCCTAACCAACTTAGTCTCTCCTCATATGACAGAACTGCCATCCCAGGAATCAGCGTAGTAAATCTTCACCATACTCCTTCTACAACAAGGACATCTTTCCTCAGATAAGGACACCAAAACTGCGCACAATACTCCAGGTGTGGCCTCACCAACGCCCTATACAATTGCAGCAAAACATCCCTATCCCTATACCCAAATCCTCTTACTGTGAAGGCCAACATACCATTTGCCTTCTTTACTGCGTGCTGTACCTGCATGCTTACTTTCAGCGACTGATGCATGAGGCCTCAAGGTCTCGCAGAGTATCCACCTCTCTCAATTTATACCCATTGAAGTAATAATGTCTTCCTATTATTGCTACCAAAGTGGATAACCTCACATTTATCCACATTATACTGCATCTGCCATGCAGATGCCCACACACTCAGCCTGTCCAAATCACGCTGAAGCATCTCTGCATCCTCCTCAAAGCTCAACCTGATAAATTCACTTTGTGTACGTCCATTCATTTTGAGTGGGCATCTACCATTACCAGGAACACGGAACCCATGAACAGAGCGGCGTAGTTGACATACTAGCGGCGGCACGGTAGCACAGTGGTTAGCACTGCTGTTTCACAGCTCCAGGGACCTGGGTTCGATTCCTGGCTCGGGTCACTGTCTGTGTGGAGTTTGCACATTCTCCTCGTGTCTGCGTGGGTTTCCTCCGGGTGCTACGGTTTCCTCCCACAGTCCAAAGATGTGCAGGTTAGGTTGATTGGCCATGCTAAAATTGCCCCTTAGTGTCCTGAGATGCATAGGTTAGGGGGATTAGCGGGTAAAATCTGTAGGGATATGGGGGTAGGGCCTGGATGGGATTGTGGTCGGTGCAGACTCGATGGGCCGAATGGCCTCTTTCTGCACTGTAGGGTTTCTATGATTCTATGATTCTATGATGACATGTAGTCAGACCTGCGGTCTTCCCGGCCAATCCCAAGGGTGCGTAGGAGCTATTGGTGACAGCTTCTGCCCGTGTTGACTCATGAGCATGGCTGTGTCCATATCCATTCCTGGCCACCAGGCAGAGGGTGAGAATTGTCACTCCTGGGAGGCCAGGGGGAAGTTCAGCCAGGATGGGACGGAGGCCCAGGCTCGGGATGACAACTCCAGAGCCCCATAGGAGTATCCCACCTTCACTGTCACTGAAATAACTCCCACAAGGCCAGTGCCCCTTCACTGAATCCAGATTTATTTACAATAGTCAGTAATACTCAGAAAGGTACCTCCCGGTACAGAGTATACACCCTGAGTGCCAGTAACCCGGACATTACACATTATGGACCTCTGCAGAGCGCCCGGATTGGACTGCATTAACTGTCTCAATCAGGGAGCTCATATTCTAACAGGACCGCCTCGTCAACCTTGTTAAAGTCATTACATTCTGTACCAGCCCCCAGTGAGTACCCAGTGTTGTCTCAGCTCCAGGTACAACTCCCCGTGAGTGAATGAGGGAATTTCCCATGCAGATTCAGCTGTTGCTCCCAGTGAGGTAGTGCCCAGTCCAACTCCAGCTCCCAGTGAGTGTGTGTGAGTACCCAGCGCAGGATCAAGTCCCAGTCAGTGTCTATTGCATTATTAGCGCTGTGAGTGTCCAATGCTGCATCACTGCCAAATGAGTGAGAACCCAGTGCAGCAGTCGTTCTAGCTCCCAGTGATTCTCCAGTGCAGTAATAGCTCTGTAGGTGCCCAGTGCAGATTCACCTCCATCTCCAAGTGACTGAGTGACAGTGTAGATTCAGCTGCCAGTGAGTGTGCCCAGTATAGATTCAGCTCCCAGTTAGTCCCCAGTGCAGAATGAGCTCCGAGTGAGTGCCCAGTGCAGAATGAGCTCCAAGTGAGTGAATGCCCAGTGCAGAGTGAGCTCTCAGTGAACATTGAGTTCCCAGTGAGTGAGTATCCAGTGAGTGCCCAATGAAGATTGAGCTCCAGCTCCCAGTGAGTGAGTGCCCAGTGCAGACCCAGCTCCCAGTGAGTGAGTGCCCAGTGCAGACCCAGCTCCCAATGAGTGCCTAGTGCAGAGTGAGCTGCCAGTGAGTGAGAACCCAGTGCAGAGTGAGAGGCCAGTGAGATGCCAGTGAAGATTAAGCTCCCAGTGAGCGCCCAGTGCAGAGTGAGCTACCGGTGAGTGAGAACCCAGTGCAGAGTGAGCTGCCAGTGACTGAGAACCCAGTGCAGAGTGAGCTGCCAGTGAGATGCCAGTGAGTGAGAACCCAGTGAAGATTGAGCTCCCAGTGAGTGAGAACCCAGTGAAGATTGAGCTCCAGCTCCCAGTGAGTGAGAACCCAGTGCAGAGTGAGCTCCAGCTGTCAGTGAGTGAGAACCCAGTGAAGATTGAGCTCCAGCTCCCAGTGAGTGAGAACCCAATGCAGAGTGAGCTGCCAGTGACTGAGAACCCAGTGCAGAGTGAGCTCCCAGTGAAGATTGAGAACCCAGTGAAGAGTGAGCTCCAGCTGGCAGTGAGTGAGTGCCCAGTACAGAGTGAGCTGCCAGTGAGCTCCCAGTGAGTGAGAACCCAGTGAAGATTGAGCTCCAGCTGTCAGTGAGTGAGTGCCCAGTACAGAGTGAGCTGCCAGTGCAGAGCCAGTGCTGCTGCATCCAGTGAGCGGCAGTGCGGAGTGAGCGGGCGGCTGTGCTGCGGCTCAGTTGCCGGAGCAGCGAGCGGGGAGAGGGAGTGAGGAGCGGAGCCTCCGCCCGGGTCCCCCGCTCCCGCCGCCCCCGCTCCCAGGCTGTGCGCTCGGATCCGGAGCTGCTGTCAACATGGCGACCGAGGGGCTGCTCCTCACCAACCACGAGCACCAGATCCGGGTGGGGGTGCTGACCGGTAAGAGCGGGGCCCGGGGGGGGGGGGGGGGGTGTGTACACACACCGGGACACAGAGACCCCCACCCCCCGGGGCTGACACTCACACCCCCCCCCCCCCCCGGGCTGACAGACCCACCGCCCCGCCGCGACCCGCGCTAGGCCCCGCGCACAGCCCCGGACTTGCCTGGCGCCGCCGCCCGGGGATAGAGCGCGGGGAGGCGGGGAGGAGGGTGTCAGTGCCCGGCCTGTCTGAGGGAGAGGGGTGTGTGTGTCCCTGTGTGTGTCTCACTATGTGTGTCCCTGTGTGTGTCTCACTATGTGTGTCCCTGTGTGTGTCTCACTATGTGTGTGAGAGGGGGGGGGGGTGGTCTCTCTGGATCCCCCACTGGAGCAGCAGCTTCCCCGGCGGAGATCCAGCCGCTTCCCCGGGCTTCTCCCAGTCCGAGGGGGCGATGCCAAGGCCAGCCCTGGCTTCAGCCCAGTGGCAGGGACCCTGGCTTCAGCCCAGTGGCAGGGACCCTGGCTTCAGCCCAGTGGCAGGGACCCTGGCTTCAGCCCAGTGGCAGGGACCCTGGCTTCAGCCCAGTGGCAGGGACCCTGGCTTCAGCCCAGTGGCAGGGACCCTGGCTTCAGCCCAGTGGCAGGGACCCTGGCTTCAGCCCAGTGGCAGGGACCCTGGCTTCAGCCCAGTGGCAGGGACCCTGGCTTCAGCCCACTGGCAGGGACCCTGGCTTCAGCCCACTGGCAGGGACCCTGGCTTCAGCCCACTGGCAGGGACCCTGGCTTCAGCCCAGTGGCAGGGACCCTGGCTTCAGCCCAGTGGCAGGGACCCTGGCTTCAGCCCAGTGGCAGGGACCCTGGCTTCAGCCCACTGGCAGGGACCCTGGCTTCAGCCCAGTGGCAGGGACCCTGGCTTCAGCCCAGTGGCAGGGACCCTGGCCTCAGCCCACTGTCAGGGACCCTGGCCTCAGCCCACTGTCAGGGACCCTGGCCTCAGCCCACTGTCAGGGACCCTGGCCTCAGCCCACTGTCAGGGACCCTGGCCTCAGCCCACTGTCAGGGACCCTGGCCTCAGCCCACTGTCAGGGACCCTGGCCTCAGCCCACTGTCAGGGACCCTGGCCTCAGCCCACTGTCAGGGACCCTGGCCTCAGCCCACTGTCAGGGACCCTGGCCTCAGCCCACTGTCAGGGACCCTGGCCTCAGCCCACTGTCAGGGACCCTGGCCTCAGCCCACTGTCAGGGACCCTGGCCTCAGCCCACTGTCAGGGACCCTGGCCTCAGCCCACTGTCAGGGACCCTGGCCTCAGCCCACTGTCAGGGACCCTGGCCTCAGCCCACTGTCAGGGACCCTGGCCTCAGCCCACTGTCAGGGACCCTGGCCTCAGCCCACTGTCAGGGACCCTGGCCTCAGCCCACTGGCTGATACACTAGCAATATCCCAGAGACTTTTAGCATCGGCCCATTGCTCCCTCCACCATCTACAGATGGTCATTGGGCAGTGTTGTTTTGAGGCAGAGAGATCACCCACCCATCCACTGTCCCCCCAACACTTATTTATCTCTGCTGCCCAGTGATCCCTTGCTGTGGCCAGTTAGCCCGGTGAGAGGGACATGTTTATTCAGTGATCTGGGTCTGAGTGTGAGGGCTATCAATTTGCAGCGTGCATTTCAGCGACGGGCGAAGTGGAGGTCTCTCTCTCTCTCATTGTAATTTTGGGCATGAGTGACCCCGGCGTTGGCTTTTTGCATATGTATTCTTGAGCTGGTCTTTCAACGTCGAGGTTTAATGATTGTGTGTGTGTGCATGGATACTTTGATTCTTTTTTTACAATTGGGAGCTTGGAATGGGCAGCTCTGTGTCGCTGTTCAGAGCTGTGGTGCTGAAACATAGGCAGGATGTACTCCAGTGAGATTTATGTACAGACCCGGGTTTGAGGGGGGATTTGTGATGGATACAATCGAAATGTATGTTTTATTTTTATTTAATTTTTTGCTGTCGTGCACCGTCCCTGCCCCTCTTCTGACACCACAGTCAGGGGGAAGAGGGAAGAAAAACTCATAAGTGATGGATGTGTTTTAATAAAATTCACACCCAAAGCTTTGGCATTCTGAGCAGGCATCAGGGAGAGACTGAAGCTGGCGAGCTGCGAGTGGGGGATTACAGCACTCTTTTTTCTTTCTTGATTTATTGGGGGAGAAATTGCATGAAGGGTTGGAAGATGTGTTGCACCCCCAGTCCTCTTGCACCCTAATCCTCTTTGACCTATTCCAACAGAGATAGGTCGTAAATATAAGCACTTTTTAGCTAAAAACAGAAGGGGGGAAAAATTAAGCGTATTGCTTGTTTCCTGCAGCAGAATGTTAAAAAAAACCTCCTGGAAAGTCCTCAGCACCAGCTCTTAAGGTTTAATAATTGAACAGCAACCAGCCAGTGCCCCCCCCATCCCCCCCCCATATCCCCCCCCCCATATCCCATCCCCCATAATCTCAAGTCTTCGCTTGAGATCAGCTGTACAGCAAATGTTAACACAGCATGGCCCATGTCTGGGAGAGTGTAAATGTTCAGAGTGAATTACATCCAGCCACTTTTCTCGGGCTTCCGAATTAACAGTGCACTCATCTCGGTGAAACTTAAACACAATTTATATTCTAAATTCTAACAGGGTTAGGCAGGATAGATTCAGTAAGAATGTTCCTGATGATGAGGGAGTCCAGAACTAGGGGTCGTAGTTTGAGCATGAGGGGTAAACCTTTTAGAACTGAGGTGAGGAGAAATTTCTTCACCCAGAGGGTGGTGAATGTGTGGAATTCACTACCACAGAAAGTAGTTGAGGCCAAAATGTTGTCTGATTTCAAGAATAAATTAGATATAGCTCTTGGGGCTAAAGGGATCGAGGGATATGGCGAGGAAGGGGGGAAGGGGATCAGGATATTGAATTTGATAATCAGCCATGATCAAAATGAATGACGGAGCAGGCGCGAAGGGCTGAATGGCCTCCTCCTGCTTCTAGTTTCTGTGTTTCTATTTACATAGGATAATTGTTCAGAAAGTAAGAGCAACTTGCTAATTATAAATTACCAGGATAGTTTCTTTATTCTAACCTTTTATTCTCTTTTGTTTAAATGTAGCTTCCTTAGTGTTTGGTGCTGAAATATTTTCATATTTGGGAGCTTGAATGAGTTACTTTCAAAACTCACAAGAAGGGTCTTTCTGTTGAGCTCTGTCAGGTTGACTTACTAACCCATCTCATGACTGCCCCCCTCCCCAAAAAACACACACATGTGAAATTTGATCTGAAAGTTTATTTTCGTAAGCCATGTTAGAGGGCGGCACGGTGGCACAGCGGTTAGCACTGCTGCCTCACAGCACCAGGGACCCAGGTTTAATTCCCGGCTTGGGTCACTGTCTGCGTGGAGTCTGCATGTTCTCCCAGTGTCTGTGTGGGTTTCCTCCGGGTGCTCTGGTTTCCTCCCACAGTCCGAAAGACCTGCTGGTTTGTTGCATCGGCCATGCTAAATTCTCCCCCCGTGTACCCGAACAGGCGCTGGAGCGTGGCGACTAGGGGATTTTCACATTAACTTCTTCGCAGTGTTAATGTAAGCCTACCTGTGACACTCACAAAAATAAAATAGATATCTCTAGTTTGTGAGTGTGAAATTAACCCCCTGTACAGAGAACAAACCCATACTATGATGCCGCCCAGAACAGCTTGTTCATGACTTGCTATCAGTTCTGGCATCTTCCCTACAGTCATCACTTGGTACACGGGTTGGTTTTCTTTTGAGCTGATGCCACAGCTCCACGTTATTGTTGAACAGATGGACCAGGCAGCATTTATTTTTTGTCAGTGTGTGTATTTTTTTTTGAAAATAAGCCTTTATTTGGCATTGAAGTGTCAACATGTTGGAGGCTCGGATGAAATTAAAACTTTGCAATGCCATACAGTTGAAGAGAAAGTGTTAACAGTGGTTACTTTATAATTTTGATGTGTGTGTGTGTTGGCCTGTGGATGTCGACTCTGAATTGGGGCATGGGACACAGGACAAACGAAAGTTTACTCTGCATCTTCCTGTGCTGTTCCCGGTGAGGAGGGTATAATTGACAGTCTGGTTACTCAGCACTGACACATTACCCAAGGCTGTATTGACGCAACAAACTCCCCCCCCCTCAAACTCTCTGAGATGCTCCTTACAACCTACCTGTTTAGCCATGCTTTGTGTCCCATTGCCTATTCGGTGGCTCCCTGTGTGATAACACCCCCCCCCCCCCCCCCCCCCCCGGGTGAAGCACCTCTGGAGAGTTCAATACAATCAATACAATATTCAATACAATCCAATACCAGTGAATCTCACTAGCTGTTCTGTCTGGAGACAATACACATCTCTTTAACCTGTGTTTAATGCTCCCTCCACCACATTGTCTGTACCTTTAAGACCTGGCTGGCTTTAGGGATTCGCATTCTAATCCGTATTCTGCAACTTGATTTTGTGTCTGTGTCCTGTTTGAGAGCACATTTCCACTCCATCTGACGAAGGAGTAGTGCTCCGAAAGCTTATGGTATTTGCTACCAAATAAACCTGTTGGACTTTAACCTGGTGTTGTGAGACTTCTTACTGAGTTCAATACAAGGCAGCTGTATTAAATGCACCTTATCATTGAGTGAGTTGTAAGTCAGCCTTACCCAATGAACAAACTACAAAATAACCACGGTGGTGTTTACACAGCTCAAGTCAGTTTACTGGAAGCGCTTGGGAACCGTTTTGTGTGTGTTTTTTTGTGTGTACACGAGTTAAGCCCTGTTCCTAAACTCCTCTGCACCTGGGCGCCAGAGAGCTGAATGTTAATTCAAGTTGTGAATTTGTCAGTGCCCAAGTTAAATGAGGGTGGGTCTGAAACCTCCCCTCTGCGAGCGGTGATTGGTAAGGTGCACCTTTTGCAATGCCGCATGAATGAGCAAAATGTGGAGGGGAAAAAGACATTGTACGTGCTGAAAGTTGGAAATAAGTGAGCCATAGTTTGGGGAGCATTTATTTGACCGTGGATTTTGGTCTTGCAATATTTATTCTGCAGGCTCTCGGCGCTGGTCAGGAAGGAGAAGTGAGGAGTTGAAGGAGTATGTAGTGTGGAGTTGGGGTGTTGATTCTGAAGAATTCTGTCCTGATGATACAGTATTTGGATAATCCTGTAGGCTGTTAGAAGGTTTTTTTTGGAGGATCAGCTTAATGCCGTTGATTTTTTTGTTCTATTTTTGTGGTGCTGACACTCAAATGCTTAAGGGAGTTACCGTGGTTACAGCTGACGCTTCCCTATAGTGGAAGTGGACAAACGCCCATTGATAAGTTGCTGGTGCCTTGCCCAGGATTATTTATAGTTTTTCCCCTCTCATTTCACTGTGTCTTGTTGCCTGGGACAGGTCACTGGCACATGTTAGGTGTTGCTGCATCTGTTTAATCTACACTGAACATCTTTTTTTTTAGCCACCCATTAACTTTTGTTAAAAGTCATTTCTCTTCCTCTCTTCGAAATAATTGCTCGCTCCTCGCCCATCAGGTTTCAGAGCCCCTGATGCCCGCAACTGCAAGCACCCTGCGAATGGCAGATAGTGCCGCTCCTCCCAGCCACGGTCTTGTGGTTCATGGACTCGCCCAGTCCACACCCACTGTCCAACATAGAGTCCCTACAATGCAGAAGGAGGTCAAATGGCCTATCGAGTCTACACCCACTCTCTGAAAGAGCATTTTACATTAACACTGCAATGAAGTTACTGTGAAAATCCCCTTGTCGCCGCACTCCAGCACCTGTTCGAGTACACTGAGAGAGAATTTAGCATAAAATAAAAGCAAATTACTGCGGATGGGAATCTGAAACCAAAAGAGAAAACGCTGGAAAATTTCAGCAGGTCTGGCAGCATCTGTAAGGAGAGAAAAGAGCTAATGTTTCGAGTCCAGGTGACCCTTTGTCAAAGCTGATCAAAGAGAATTTAGCATGGCCAGTGCACCTAACCTACACATCTTTTGGACTGTGGGAGGAAACTGGAGCACCTGGAGGAAACCCAGGCAGACTCGGGGAGAATGTGCAGACTCCGCACAGACAGTGACCCAAGCCGGGAGTCGAACCTGGGTCCCTGGTGCTGTGAGGCAGGAGTGCTAACCACTGTACCATCCTGCATATTCTGTTCAGCCTGAAAGGTTAGCTCTGTTTCTGCCTCCACTGATGCTGTCAGTGCAGCATTTTCCGTGTTTTATTTCAGATTTCCAACATTTGCAATATTTTGCATTTTTGTTAAGTGTTCGACTCTCCACTTCACAGGAGTTATTTCCGCGATTCATTCATATTGCACACAACATTCCACCAAGGTGCTGTTCATGCTGCAATCCTGTTACAATGAAACGCATGCTCTAATTGTAAGTGAGAGAAGCTCTCCTAAGCATTAATGTAATCTACTTTTTAATTTATTCCGGCCTCAGGTGACTGTGCGGAGTTTGTGTGGATTTCCCCAAGTTGCTCTGATTTCCTCCCACATTCCAAAGATGTGTGGGTTAGGTTGATTGGCCATTGGCCAATGACACTAAACTGCTCCTTCATACCGGGGACTAGCAGGGTAAATAAGTGGGGTTACAGGGATAGGACCTGGGTGGGATTGTGGTCGGTGCAGGCTCGATGGGCTGTATGGCCTCCTTCTGCACTATAGGGATTCTATGATTCAATGATTTTTTTTGTGTGCATGACTGTGTGGTATCCCATTCCACCCCCCATCCTCAACTAGGCAGCAACAGGCACTAAATATCCAACTTGGACCCAGAGGCAGCCACCGAAACACTGCTCTGGGCCACATGGACTAGGCTATAATGACTCTGGAGTGCACAGAGGTTGAATATGTTTTTAAAAATCAAGCTATTGTGTGAATTGTGCTGTGGCAGGAATGAGTTAGTTGTAGCTTTGAGCAAAAGTGAAGTCCAACTATTTATTCACGGGATGTGGGTGTCACTGGCTGGGCCAGCATTTATTGCCCCATCCCTAATTGTTCTTGAGAAGGTGGTGGTCTGCCTTCTTGAACCACTGCAGTCCAAGTGGTGTAATTACATGGGAGGAATTTCTGGGGTTTTGTCCCAGGGAGAACAAAGGAATGGTGATATATTTCCATATCAGAGGATATTGGAGAGGAATTTGCAGGTGGTGGCGTTTCCACTTGTCTGCTGCCTTTTTTTCTTTTCGGTGGTAGAGGTTGTGGGTTTGGAAGGTGTTGTCAGAAAAGCTTCGGCGAGTGCTGTATTGCATGTGGTAGATGGTATACACTGCTACCACTGTGCATCTTTGGTGGAGTGAGTGAATGTTTGTGGATGCGGTGTCATCAAAGGGGCTGCTTTGTCCTGGTGTTGAGCTTCTTGAGTGTTGTTGGAGCTGCACTCATCCAGGCAAGTGGAAAGTATTCCATCACACTCCTGATTTGTGCTTTGTAGATGTTGGACAGGCTTTGGGGAGTCAGGAAGTGAGTTACTTGCTGCAGAATTCCCAGCCCCTGACCTGCCCCAGTATTTATGTGACCTTCGGGATTCAGCAATGGTAATGTAATTGAATGTGAAATTGAGATCGTTAAATTATTTCTTGTTGGAGATTGTCATTGCCTGGCACTTGTGTAGCATGAATGTTACTTACTGCTTACCAAGACTGAATATTGTCCAGATCTTGCTTCATTTGGACAAGGACTGTTTCATTATCCATGCCACAAATGGAACTGAATACTTTCTAATCATCAGCAAACATCTCAATTTCTGACATGATGGAATAAAGGCTATTGGTGAAGTAGCTGAAGGTGCTTGGGCCAGAACTTGTGCCTGAGGATCTCTTGCAGCCAAGATGATTGACTGCAGTTTTACTCGGGCTTCTTGATACCACACTCAGTCAGTGCTGCCTCGATGTCAAGGGTAGTCACTCTCACCTAAACTCTGCAAGGCTGGAACGACATTAGGAGCTGAGTGGTCTTGGCAGTCTAAACTGAGTATCGGTGAGCAGGTTACTGTTCAAAAAGTGCTGCTTGATAGCACTCCCCATGACACCTTTCAATCAACTGTTTGCTGAAGATTGAAAGTAGACTGATGGGGTGGTAATTGGCCAGATTGGGTTTTGGACAGGATGTACTCGAGTTATTTTGTCGGACAGGTTCCAGTGTTGTAGCTGTACTGGAACAGCTTGGCTAGAGGTGTGGCGAATTTTGGAGTGGAAAGCTTCAGTACTATCGTTAGGAAATTGCCAGGGCCCATAACCTTTGGTGTATCCAATGCATTCAGCCATTTCTCCATGTCATGTGAAATAAATCAAGTTGTCTGGCTTTGATTAGGGGGAAGAGGCTGAGATGGATCATCCATCCGGCACTTCTGGATGAAGATGGCTGTTGATCTTTCAGTTTTTATGTTGCTCCTCTGCTGAGCCCCATCGCCAGTGAGAAGCTAATGCTCATGGGGCCTCATCCTCCAGTTATTTGTTTAATTGTCCACCACCATTCATGACTGGATGTGGCAGGACCGCAGAGCTTTGATCTGATCCATTGGTTGTGGATTGCTGTAACATGCTGCTTCAGCTCTTTAACATGCAATATTCCCGTTTTGTAGCTTCACCAGACTGATTCCTCGTATTTAGATATACCTGGTGCTACTCCTGGCATAAGAATATGAAAGCATAAGAACTAGGAGCAGGAGTCAGCCATCTGCCCCCTCGAGCCTGCTCCTGCCATTCAATAAGATCATGGCTGATCTTTTCGTGGACCCAGCTCCACTTGCCTGCCCTCTGATGTCACGTCCTTCTGTCCTCCTTATTGAATCAGCATTGGTCCCAGGGTTTGATGTTGGGTTTGATGTTGGTGGTAGAGTTAGGGATATGATGGGCCATGAAGTTACAGATGTGGCTGATGGCTCAGCTTTATGCTGCTAGACCAGTGGGGACCAAACCTGGAGTTACCGAGAGTCATTTTGGGCAGGACACTTTAGTAAGGCCTTGGCCTTGCAGGGTACATTGCATAGATTTAGCAGTGCAATAGCTGGACTCTCAAGCGTTCAGTTCCGTGGAGAGATTAGACTAACTAGCCTTGTGTCCCCTAGGGTGATTTGATTGCAGTTTTCAAGATCTTAAGGGAACAGATGAGATAAATGCAGAGAGACTATTTCCGCTGGTTGGGAAGTCTAGGGTTTGGAAACATAGTGTAAAAATTAGAGCCACGCCTTTCAGGAGTGAAATTAGGAGACGCTTTAAAGACAAAAGGAGATACACGTTTGGAACTCACTTCCACAAATGGCAGACAATAGAATTACAGAATGGTTAATGCATTGGAGACCATTCAGCCCATTGTAGCTGTGCTGGATCTCTTCCAGAAACGTTCAGTTATAGACATTCCTCACTCAGTAATCCCCTCACTCATTCACCCGTGTGTAATCCCCTCCTGTTCCTCCGTGTGTGATCCCCTCACGTTTTCCCCGAGTGTAACCCCCTCACGTTCCCCCGCCGAGCGTAGCCCCCTCACTCATTCCCCCATGTGTAACCCCCTCCCGTTCCCCCCCGCGCGTAACCCCCTCACGTTCCCCCGCGCGTAACCCCCTCACGTTCCCCCGCACGTAACCCCCTCACGTTCCCCCGCGCGTAACCCCCTCACGTTCCCCCGCACGTAACACCCTCACGTTCCCCCGCGCGTAACCCCCTCACGTTCCCCCGCGCGTAACCCCCTCACGTTCCCCCGCGCGTAACCCCCTCACGTTCCCCCGCGCGTAACCCCCTCACGTTCCCCCGCGCGTAACCCCCTCACGTTCCCCCGCGCGTAACCCCCTCACGTTCCCCCGCGCGTAACCCCCTCACGTTCCCCCGCGCGTAACCCCCTCACGTTCCCCCGCGCGTAACCCCCTCACGTTCCCCCGCGCGTAACCCCCTCACGTTCCCCCGCGCGTAACCCCCTCACGTTCCCCCGCGCGTAACCCCCTCACGTTCCCCCGCGCGTAACCCCCTCACGTTCCCCCGCGCGTAACCCCCTCACGTTCCCCCGCGCGTAACCCCCTCACGTTCCCCCGCGCGTAACCCCCTCACGTTCCCCCGCGCGTAACCCCCTCACGTTCCCCCGCGCGTAACCCCCTCACGTTCCCCCGCGCGTAACCCCCTCACGTTCCCCCGCGCGTAACCCCCTCACGTTCCCCCGCGCGTAACCCCCTCACGTTCCCCCGCGCGTAACCCCCTCACGTTCCCCCGCGCGTAACCCCCTCACGTTCCCCCGCGCGTAACCCCCTCACGTTCCCCCGCGCGTAACCCCCTCACGTTCCCCCGCGCGTAACCCCCTCACGTTCCCCCGCGCGTAACCCCCTCACGTTCCCCCGCGCGTAACCCCCTCACGTTCCCCCGCGCGTAACCCCCTCACGTTCCCCCGCGCGTAACCCCCTCACGTTCCCCCGCGCGTAACCCCCTCACGTTCCCCCGCGCGTAACCCCCTCACGTTCCCCCGCGCGTAAGCCCCTCACGTTCCCCCGCGCCTAAGCCCCTCACGTTCCCCCGCGCCTAAGCCCCTCACTCGCTACCCCGCGCCTAAGCCCCTCACTCGCTCCCCCGCGCCTAAGCCCCTCACTCGCTCCCCCGCGCCTAAGCCCCTCACTCGCTCCCCCGCGCCTAAGCCCCTCACTCGCTCCCCCGCACCTAAGCCCCTCACTCGCTTCTCCGCGCCCAAGTCCCCGACGTTCCTCCTCACGAAGCTAGCTCAACGCTTCCTCAAGGAAAATTAGGAATGGGCAATAAATGCTGGTCTTGCCAGTGACACTCACATCCCAAGAACGAATAAACGCAATGTTCATTTTGAATTGGTAAATTTGAAAGTAAAGTAAGTTTAAAGTTTATTTATTAGTCACAAGTAAGGCTTACATTAACACTGCAATGAAGTTATTGTGAAGCTATTAAGGGATACAGAGCAAACATGAGAAATATGAAGTTAGGTACAGATCAGCTAAGATCTCGTTGAGGTTCAAGAGGCTATATGGCCTACTCCTATTCCTAAATTGGTGACAAAAGAGCCTTCGCCGCGTCACCAAGAGGAATGGGATTGCCAGGAAATGAGCTAATCTTGAACTGACCGATTTAATATTATTTGTCTTGCTTGTAAATTGGCTTCAATTGACGGCTTTGATCTGCGTTTGGTACATCAGACCTGTGACCAGCGGTCAATTGAAGCCACACAGATCTGTCCTGATCTGCTGTAATTGACTGAACCTGGACCAAATTAAATTGAGTTTATAAACAATTGCCACCACAGCAGGAGAAACAGACCTGGGTTGATTGCTGGACACTGCGATTACAGGTGATTAATGCTGGCCCACAGGTGCCCATGCTGCAGTGTGAAGAAATTCCCTAAACGGATGCAAATGGTGGCAACGCAACATTCCAACCAGTTCTGAGAGAGGGGGCTGCTTCGGGTGAATGGACTGTTGAACTTTCAGAAAAGATGGCTGATGCCCCCAGGATAAAGTTGTTACGGGCGCAACACACTTAGAAGCTTATAATTCTGCAAGTTTTCGCACTGTTTCATCTGACTGCACCCAGACCATGCTGGGCGGCACGGTGGCACAGTGTTTAGCACTGCTGCCTCACAGCGCCAGGGACCCGCATTCGATTCCCGGCTTGGGTCACTGTCTGTGTGTGGAGTCTGCACCTTCTTCCCGTGTCTGTGTGGGTTTCCTACGGGTGCTCCGGTTTCCTCCCACTTTCCAAAGATGTGCGGGTTAGGTGGATTGGCCATGCTAAATTGCCCCTTAGTGTCAGGGGGACGAGCAAGGGTAAATGCATGTGGTTATGGGGATAGGACCTTGGTGGGATTGTGGCGGGTGCAGACTCAATGGGCTGAATGGCCTCCTTCCACACTGTAGGGATTCTATGTTTGGGTGCAAGTCATGCAGAAGCGCCTTGCCTTGTACGTTCCTTTCCATATAAATTCAAGTAGGATAACCTCGATTTATCGCAGCTTTCGTACTTCACTTCCAACTCAGTACTTAGAAATGTCGGACTTTTGTATTGAAGATTGGGAAAAAAACAACTTGCAAATTATATAATACCTTTCACTAGCTCAGGGCAGCCTGAAGAGTTTTAACAACCAATGAAGTATTTTTGTTTTTGAAGTATGGTCAGTGCTGTAATGTAGGAAATGCACAGCCAATTTGATTGTGGGGAGTTGGGTAGCACAGTGGTTAGCACTGCTGCCTCACAGCTTCAGGGACCCGGGTTCGATTCCTAGGCTCGGGTCACTGTCTGTGTGGAGTTGGCACATTCTCCCCCGTGTCTGCGTGGGTTTCCTCCGGGCGCTCCGGTTTCCTCAGACAGTCCAAAGATGTGTGGGTTAGGTTGATTGGCCATGTTAAATTGCACCTCGTGTCAGGTGTTTAGTAGGGTAAATATGTGGGGTTGCGCGAATAGGGCTTGGGTGGGATTGTTGTGGGTGCAGACTCGATGGGCTGAATGGCCTCCTTCTGCACTGTAAGGGTTGTATGATTCTAAGATCTCACTGATAGCAATGGAATAATGAGCAAATAATCTATTTTAGTTGCTAACTGAGGGATACATATTGGTCGTCCTGGCAGTCCCTCGGGTGGGGGGTGATATGCTTCCACACGAAGTTCTCAGGCGTCCGAGGAGCCCAGTGTGCAACCTATAACTTGTGTCACCGGTGGGGCAGATGTTGTTTGGAGGAGTGCCCGGGTGGGTGTGGTGCCCGGGTGGGTGTGGTGCCCGGGTGGTGGGGTGCCTGGGTTGCCACGCGCTCCTTTTGCTGTTGACGTTTGGCTTCAGCTTGTTTACTGCGATCGAACTCGCGAAGCTCCTTCGCGGTGCTTTCCCTCCACTTGGGGCGGTCTTGGGCCAAGGATTCCCAGGCTTCAGTGGAGGCATTGAGGATGCCCTTGAAGCATGCTGGTTAGGTACATTGGCTATACTAAATTCTCCCTCAGTGTCCCCGAACAGGCGCTGGAATGTGGCGACGAGGGGAATTTCACAGTAACTTCATTGTAGTGTTAATGTCAGCCTTACTTGTGACTAATAAATAAGCTTTAACTTTAAAACTTTTCAGTACTTCCTCAATCCCACACTGAAGTGTCAGTCTGGATAATCTGCCCAAGTCACTGGAGTGGGGGCTTGAATTTAGAACCTTCTGACCGAGATCACTGAGCCAAGTCTGACACCCAGCACAGTAGGGGCGTGACTTGCTTTCACACATCAGTGACAGAAATAATTCCATTGAATTTCAGCCAAAGTTGTATCAGGACAAGGAGTGGTTGCAAAGTTGACACGCAATTGCTCATCTTGTTCATTAGTAATTACAGCCTCGATCCAAAATAAACTGATTTATTCGGTAGGGTCTTTCATCAGAACCCTTCAACAGTACGCCAAAGGAAAGGATGATTAAAAAAAATACTAAAGAGACGCTGGATGCCTGGCAGTGAATCCTGGGTTTCGGCTAAACTCCTCCTTCAGCCTGATCATTGCCTTGTCATCTGTTGCCAGCTCTCCAGTGTCCTCCATGTAATATCTGCTTCATACATGCCTTGCTTGACATTCTCCTGCGAGTATGTTTTCTAATTTAGTGGGATGGCTCTTTACCGTGCTGTGGAGATTGAGACAGTGAACATAATTTATCTGAAGTGATCCATGTAACATTTCCCTCAATCTCCTCTTCTGTAGAGGTCTTTATTAATTGGAATACCTGTGACAAATGTCCTTTTGGGTTACATATATTAGCAGTCTTGCTGGTTGTTTAGTTAAGGTCACATAGTTGATTTGTGCCAGATTAATGCCAGTGCAGCAAACAAATGTTCAAAACAAGTCATTCCTTTTGCGCCACTTTGATTGATGGAAGAGGCTGTGTTTCCTTGATAGGGTTTTTTTTTATTTTTGTACTGAATGCTTTTAAATGCAGTTTTACAAATGTCAAACTGCGAGAATTGGGATATTTTAAAAATGAAATCTGTGTCTGATATGACTTAATTGTCTGAAATTTGGATTATAGGATAGGAATTTGACATGAAGTTTAATAAATTGGCTGCGTCATTCTGGGGTGTAAGACATAGGAGCAGAATTAGGCCACTCGGCCCATCGAGTCTGCTCTGCCATTCAATCATGGCTGATATTTTTCTCACCCATTCTCCTGCCTTTTCCCCATAACCTCTGATCCCCTTATTAATCAAGAACCCATCTATCTTTGTCTTAAAAACACTCAATTACCTAATAATAACAATAAGCTAAGTTTGTAATCTTGGGTTGTATCTGTGGCATTGTGGTAGTCGCAGTGTTTTATTTGCCGCCTTCTGACCTCAAGTTCAAAATCAATTTTTAAAAAAACTTAATTTGTCCAATGTAAGTAAAATATTGAGCAATTAGCTTCTGAAAAATCTCCATATGTTCATAAGGATGTTATCAAAGCTTTAGCGTTTCTCTCTCAGTATTGGATATCACAATCCGGTACGCCTATTTTAGTTGGACTCGTAGAGGTTGACTCCATCAGCCATGGAGAGTATTTCATGGAACTGTCACGGAAATACTCTCCATCAGAAATCCACAAGTGCTCCCTGTAGGAAAACAGCACTAAAAAAAACTAACCAAGGTCTTATTGAACAGGAAGAAGCTGAATATGAACTAAATCGATTTTTTAGAATTGTGATCGATCGTATAATTAATGTCCTGTGGTGCCCACCTGTCTCAGAAGACCTTGGATTTGTAATATTGGACACCGCAGGTCCCTGGAGAGTGACAGACAGCTAGATTTGATTTGATTTATTATTGTCACACGTATTGGTATACAGTGAGAAGTATTGTTTCTTGCGCTATATACAGGGTACATAGGGGAGAAGGGAAGGAGAGAGTGCAGAATGTAGTGTTACAGTCGTAGCTAGGGTGTAGAGAAAGATCAACTTAATACGTGGTAGATCCATTCAAAAGTCTGATGGCAGCAGGGAAGAAGCTGTTCTGGGGTCGGTTGGCAGGAGAATGGGGATGAGAAAAATATCAGCCATGATCGAATGGCGGAGCAGATTCAATGGGCTGAGTGGCCTAATTCTGCTCCTAAGTCTTATGGTCTCACACCTAATAACAACAATAAGCTAAGTTTGTAATCTTGGGTTCTATCTGTGGCACTGTGATAGTTGCTCATAAGTGTTTTATTTGCCTTTTTCTGACCTCAAATTCAAAATCAAATCTTTTTAACTTAATTTGTCCGAAGTAAGTAGAATGTTGAGCAGTTAGCTGATCTCAGACTTCTGTATCTTTTTCCCGACGGAAAAAGGTGGAAGAGATTATGTCCAGGGTGCGTGGGGTCCTTGATTATGCTGGAATGACCCTTCCTGTGAGTTCCATGCATTGTAGACATCTAAACTATTGATGTAGCCAGGCGCAGGAGCATTTGCACAAATATACCCTCTCACGGTTAGAGGATGGAATAGGGGAGTGCGACATGGATAAGGTTAGGGTCTAACCTACCCATGTCGCACTCCCCCACCCCATCCCATCCCAGCCATGTGCTGGGTGACTGAGGATGATAAGTGTGGGATGAAAATGGAACCAGAAGCCAAGGAGCAACCTGCGATTCAAATTTTGTTTGATAATGCCCCTGTGATGCATCTTTTACAGGAGCTTTTTACTACATTAATGATATCATGGTTGCTATTGTTTGGTAGCAAGTACAGGCCACAGCCTCTTGTATTCCATAAAACTGTGGAATACCGTTCCTTCCAGGTTGCAGAAATTGGCTGTGGACTCGATGCTACATTATTAGCTGTGATGGTTCCATGTAATACTCTCCACGCCAGATTCCTGGTGATGTAGGGAAGAACCTTCCAGTAGAGAGCCTTACGCTGGGGACCTCCAACTTCCAGACGGCAAGGTGATACACCTGGCTGTGTTTGGACAGAAAACAAGAGCAAGGAATTGGAGAACTTGCAGGAGGTACAGATGTGCGCAATTCCCTCTATGCAAATAGAAATGACACAGAGGGAACCTCCCAGGTTTCAAGTCAGAGGCTCCTGAGGATGGTTTCGGGGCCACATGCTGAGAAGAAGGTTCCATCCAAACAGGTATTGCTTGGAGATGCAGGCACCCAGGGAACAAGATCCAGGCCTGTCAGTTGAATAAAAAAAGAACCAAAGAATTATTTATGACAGATTACCAACTTGTGGCCCATTCAATGAAGGGGAAAAAATCCTGGGATGTTATCATCCTCTCTTCCCAGAATGTGTTAATTAGACTCAGAAAATCTATAGCTCAATTCTGATTGCTCCAGTGCAGAGTCACTGTATCATGATAGAGTAGTTCCAGTGCACAGCGAGTTGCATTCTGATGTTCCAGTGCACAGTTTAGCTGCATTCTGATGTTCCAGTGCACAGCTAGCTGCATTCTGATGTTCCAGTGCACAGTTTAGCTGCATTCTGATGTTCCAGTGCACAGTTAGCTGCATTCTGATGTTCCAGTGCACAGTTTAGCTGCATTCTGATGTTCCAGTGCACAGTTTAGCTGCATTCTGATGTTCCAGTGCAAAGTTTAGCTGCATTCTGATGTTCCAGTGCAAAGTTTAGCTGCATTCTGATGTTCCAGTGCACAGTTAGCTGCATTCCGATGTTCCAGTGCAAAGTTTAGCTGCATTCTGATGTTCCAGTGTACAGTTAGCTGCATTCTGATGTTCCAGTGCACAGTTTAGCTGCATTCTGATGTTCCAGTGCAAAGTTTAGCTGCATTCTGATGTTCCAGTGCAAAGTTTAGCTGCATTCTGATGTTCCAGTGCACAGTTTAGCTGCATTCTGATGTTCCAGTGCATAGTTTAGCTGCATTCTGATGTTCCAGTGCACAGTTTGGCTGCATTCTGATGTTCTAGTACACAGCTAGCTGCATTCTGATGTTCTAGTACACAGCTAGCTGCATTCTGATGTTCTAGTACACAGCTAGCTGCGTTCTGATGTTCTAGTACACAGCTAGCTGCGTTCTGATGTTCTAGTACACAGCTAGCTGCATTCTGATGTTCTAGCACACAGCTAGCTGCATTCTGATGTTCTAGTACACAGCTAGCTGCATTCTGATGTTCTAGTACACAGCTAGCTGCATTCTGATGTTCTAGCACACAGCTAGCTGCATTCTGATGTTCTAGTACACAGCTAGCTGCATTCTGATGTTCCAGTGCACAGTTTAGCTGCATTCTGATGTTCCAGTGCACAGTTAGCTGCGTTCTAATTCAGTAGTTCCAGTGCATTTAGCTACAGGAGCTAAGTTCAGACAGAATTGCCCCACTCCCATGAACCACCTCAGCACAGCTCTGTGCAGTCAGGGTCAAGTGTGGCTTTCAGCATCTGATTACTTTGACTGTAGGGTGGAAGGAGCATTAAGATTTCTGGACTGATTACACATTGGACGACACTGCTGGTCCACGCCACCGCAACCTAGTGCGTCCCAGGCTCCGGTTAACCACAGCCAAAATGCTACAGACCACCAGCCACATGTCATCGAAGCTGACAATCCAGAAGTGTGGATTATCAGAATGAGAAGCTGCTTCAACCGAATGGCCGTTACCCCTGACAGGACTGAGCCCGTTGAGCCTGCATTGACCACAGTACCCATCCTGTAACCCCATGTCTTTATCCTGCTAATTCCCCTGACGCTAAGGGGCAATTTACCATGGCCAATCAATCTAACCCACACATCTTTGGACTGTGGGAAGAAACCGGAGCACCCGGAGGAAATCCACGCAGACACGGGGAGAATGTGCAAACTTCACACAGACAGCCACCCAAGGCCGGAATTGAACCCGGGTCCCTGGCGCTGTGAGGCAGCAGCGCTGGCCACTGTGCCACCGTGCAGCCCAGATAGCATCAGGCAACCTGTAACTTCTTACCCTGTTATGAATAGTGGCTGTTTTGTTGGATTTTACCTTCAATAACTATTTGTCTTTTGAGAAACTCTAAAAATAAATGGTGGGGAAAATTATACGGCTGGCATGAAAGTTGCTGGTTTTGCTTCCTGAAAATGGACAACGATCCATGGAACAAGTAATGTTCTCCAACAGATTCAATGTGGGTTTCCTCCAGGTGCTCCGGTTTCCTCCTACACTCCAAAGATGTGTGGGTTAGGTTGATTGGCCATGCTAAATTGCCCCTTAGCGTCACGGAGATTAGAAGGGTAAATACATGGGGTTACAGAGATAGGGCGGTGATGGGATTGTTGTCGGTGCAGGCTCGATGGGCCTAATGGCCTCCTCCTGCACTGTAGGGATTCTATGATCTGGTTAGACCCTATTTGGAGTATTGTGGGCAGTTTTGGGCCCCATATCTAAGGAAGGATGTGCTGGCCTCCAGAGGAGGTTCACAAGAATGATCCCTGGAATGAAGAGCTTGTCATATGAGGAACAGTTGAAGACTCTGGGTCTGGACTCGTTGGAGTTTAGAAGGATGAGGAGGAATCTTATTGAAACTTACAGGATACTGCGAGGCCTGGATAGAGTGGACGTGGAGAGGATGTTTCCAGTAGTAGGAAAAACTAGAACCAGGGGGCACAACCTCAGGCTAAAGGGACGATCCTTTAAAACAGAGATGAGGAGGAATTTCTTCAGCCAGAGAGTGGTGAATCTGTGGAACTGTTTGCTGCAGAAGGCTGTGGAGGCCACGTCATTGAGTGTCTTTAAGACAGAGATAGATAGGTTCTTGATTAATAAGGGGATCAGGGGTTATGGGGAAAAGGCAGGAGAATGCGGAAGAGAAAAATATCAGCCATGATTGAATGGCGGAGCAGACTCGATGGGCCGAGTGGCCTAATTCTGCTGCTATGTCTTATGGTCTATGATTCAGCTTTCAGGATGATGAAATGAAAAGCTTTAGCTACATCACACTGCCGATGAAGTATTCCGTATGGGCTGTTGTTGTTTGAGTTTATTTTCCAAACACAAAGTTGTGTCAGCTTTTCACATCTGCAGCTGTTGATGATATTTTACATTTTGAGCATTTTTTCTGTGCGAGGTTTTGTTCACTTGGATGCTTTTGTATCTTTCTCAATCTTGACGGCCACTGAAAGTGTAGGTGTATTTGTGTTGGAGTGCTCAAGTGAAAATGTTTCAGATGGGCAATGTCACTAGTGTTTTGCAGTGAAGGATTTTTATTGCAGTAGGTGGTTGACATTCTGAGCTATATTTCCGACTGGAATATTTGCATTACTTTGAAGTATCGCTGGCTGAAATGTAGAAAATGACAGTCAAGGACATGGGATAATGGACGGGTGGTGGTGCATTACTTGTCATGTTTTCTAAGTGAGAAGAATCATAATTCATGAGTGTCACGGGTAAAAGTGAATTATTTAGCTCCAGATAAAAGTCCTTGGAAATCTAACAATACATCACCTCTGGTCCAGTGTCCTGCTGGGCGTCCATTATGGTCGAAAGAGCATCCTAAAGTGTGAGGACAACATTTTCCCTGTCTTTTCATGCCACCTAAACCTTGGGATTGCTGACTTTGCTGACGTCTTGGGGAATTTCACCTTTTCTTGGCGGGCCTATTTTCACGCCCAAAAGGAGTATCACGTGTTATACTCTCGTGTTTGTATCAAGGGCGGCATGACGGCACAGTGGTTAGCACTGCTGCCTCACAGCGCCAGGGACCCAGGTTTGATTCCCGGCTTGGGCCACTGTCTTTTTTATTCATTCGTGGGGCATGGGTGTCGCTGGCTGGCCAGCATTTATTGTCCATCCCTAGTTGTCCTTGTTCAGAGGGCAGCTGAAAGTTAACCACATTGCTGTGGCTATGGAGTCACATATAGGCCAGACCAGGTAAGGACGGCAGATTTCCTTCCCTAAAGGACATTAATGAACCAGCGGGGTTTTTCCAACAATCGACAATGGTTTCAGGTCATTGGTAGATTCTTAATTCCAGATATTTTTTATTTGAATTCAAATTCCACCATATGCCGTGGCGGGATTCGAACCCAGGTCCTCAGAACATTAGCTGAGTTTCTGGATTAATAGTCTAGTGATACCACTAGGCCATCGCACCCCGTGTCTGCGTGGTTTGCTTCCGGTTTCCTCCCGCAGTTCGAAAGACATGCTGGTTAGGTGCATTGGCCATGCTAAATTCTCCCTCAGTGTACCCGAACAGGCGCCGGAGTGTGGCGATTAGGGGATTTTCACAGTAACTTCATTGCAGTGTTAATGTAAGCCTACTTGTGACTAATAAATAAACTTTATTTTTATTTAAGATCTATTGAAATACATGTAACAAAGAAATGATCTATCAGACAAGTGATCGACTGAATCGCAAAACTCAAAATATTGTGGTTATCCGTTAACATGGCCCATCAGGTTGTTAGAACATGAAATACTGGCTACCCCATCAAAAATGAAGTAGCAAGTCCCATATAAAATGAGTGAGCAATTGCCAAGGAAGGAAAGTGTTGTATAAAATGTAGTTATGCTGACTTCTCTGTATGTCCAAATTAAATAGAATATTTTTTTGATGTATGGAAAATTTATATCTATAAAAGACTGAAGGAGATGTTTGGTGTACATAAGTAAAAAGAATGTGAACTATTTGCAGCGTTTAGTAAACATTTATTCAGAGGAGGTGGTGGAAGCAGGCACATTAGCAACATTTAAGAGGCATCTGGATGAGTACATGAATAGCGAGAAGTGTGGAAAAGTGTGAGGTTATGCACTTTGGAAGGAGGAATGGGGACATAGACTATTTTCTAAATGGGAAAATGCTTAGGAAATCAGAAACACAAAGGGATTTAGGAGTCATTGTTCAAGATTTTCTTAAGGTTAACGTGCAGGTTCAGTCGGCAGTTAGGAAGGCAAATGCAATGTTAGCATTCATGTCGAGAGGACTAGAATACAAGAACAGAGATGTACTTCTGAGGCTGTATAAGGCTCTGGTCAGACCCCATTTGGAGTATTGTGAGCCATTTTGGGCCCCATATTGAAGGAAGGATGTGCTGGCCTTGGAAAGGGTCCAGCGGAGGTTCACAAGAATGATCCCTGGAATGAAGAGCTTGTCATATGAGGAATGGTTGAAAATTCTGGGTCTGTACTCATTGGAGTTTAGAAGGATGAGGGGGATCTTATTGAAACTTGCAGGGTACTACGAGGCCTGGATAGAGTGGACGTGGAAAGGGTGTTTCCACTAGTAGGAAAAACTGGCACAACCTCGGGCTAAAGGGATGATCCCTTAAAACAGAGATGAAGAGGAATTTCCTCAGCCAGAGAGTGGTGAATCTGTGGAACTCTTTGCCGCAGAAGGCTGTGGAGGCCAGGTCATTGAGTGTCTTAAGACAGTGATACATAGGTTCTTGATTAATAAGGGGATCAGGGGTTATGGGGAAAAGGCAGGAGAATGGAAAAGAATGAGAAAAATAACAGCCATGATTGAATGGCGGAGCAGACTCGATGGGCCGAGTGGCCTAATTCTGCTCCTATGTCTTATGGGAGGGAATAGAGGGATACGGTCTGAGTAAGGGCAGAAGGTTGTTTTTTATGATCGGCATGGGCTTGGAGGGTTGAAGGGCCAGTTCCTGTGCTGTACCTCTCTTTCTTCTACACTCTTGACACCTCTTCAGTGATGAACCAAAAACATGTTGGAAGGAGGAAACCATTAAATATATTTGTTCCAGTTCCATTAATAACTTACCTTTAAAACTATTCTGCTTCGGTTGCCAAAGAAACACTTCAGCTAAATCTTCCAACGCTGTTGCTATCCCATTTGTCGTGGAGTTTTAGCTGAGCAAATTCCATCTTGCTGTTACATATTTTTCTGAGTTCTAAGTGAAATCCTTTCAGTATAGAACTTAACAGAACTCCAGCCTGCGTAAAATCCTAACCCTGTTTGACAACTGAAAGGTCTTGTTTCAAAACAGTTACTTCAACTTTGTCACGTTGAAATTGAAGATGCCTTGACCCGGAACAGAAAATCTTAACAGCACCGTTGAAGTCTTAAATTGTTGTGGAGTGGCCGGCGTTGGACTGGGGTGGGCACAGTAAGTAGTCTCACAACACCAGGTTAAAGTCCAACAGGTTTATTTGGTAGCACGAGCTTTCGGAACGTTGCCCCACTCACCTGATGAAGGGGCAACGCTCCAAAAACTCGTACTACCAAATAAACCTGTTGGACTTGAACCTGGTGTTGTGAGACTACTTACTTTTAAATTGTTGACAGCACTAAAACTAATATTAATGTACAATAACTTTCATTTATTGTATCACAGCTAAATTAAAATGGTGAAATAATTGTATATTGTTACAGTTGAGATAAATGTATTGCAGCTATAAATAAAAACAAGGGTGGCATGGTGGTTAACACTGCTGCCTCACAACCCCAGGGACCCGGGTTCAATTCCGGCCTCGGGTGATTCTCTGTGGAGTTTGCACATTCTCCCCGTGTTTGCGTGGGTTTCCTCCGGATGCTCCGGTTTCCTTCCACAGTCCAAAGATGTGTGGGTTAGGTGTATTGGCCGTGCTAAATTGTCCCTTAGTGTCAGGGGGATTAGCAGGGTAAATGCGTGTGGTTACGGGGATAGGGCCTGGGTGGGATCGTTACCAGTGCATGCTCAATGGGCCAAATGGCCTCTTGCACTGTAGGCATTGTATGAATTGTTTCTCTATTGTACTTCAATATCCTGATATTGTTTATTGTTTAATATTATATGGTTTTGTGATGAACACATGCCTCTGTTCATTTTAGGACTGGCATCACTTACTTTAGAACATAGAACAGTACAGCACAGAACAGGCCCTTCGGCCCACGATGTTGTGCCGAGCTTTATCTGAAAAGCACTTCATAGAAACCCCACAGTACAGTAAGAGGCCATTCGGCCCATCGAGTCTGCACCGACCACAATCCCACCCAGGCCCTACCCCCATATCCCTACATATTTACCCACTAATCCCTCTAACCTCCACATTTCAGGACACTAAGGGCAATTTTTAGCACGGCCAATCAACCTAACCCACACATTTTTGGACTGTGGGAGGAAACCGGAGAATCCCGGAGGAAACCCACGCAAACACGAGGAGAATGTGCAAACTCCACACAGACAGTGACCCAAGCCGGGAATCGAACCCAGGTCCCTGGAGCTGTGAAGCAGCAGTGCTAACCACTGTGCTACCGTGCCGCCCTTTATAATCTGATTGGATTCATGAAATAGCAACAAATCACACCTGAAAGTCTGACAATGCCCCAATAAACAAGCTACACACAGGGATAGAAACTAGCGATTCAGCAGGCTCATTTTGAAAGGGACAATTAGCAAGAGGTTACCAGTGTTACAGGGGTGAAAGAGATCTAGTGAGATCTGCCTAATTGTGTTTGGGGCTTGTTTCTGGTCAATCTTTTGCTTTCTCTCTAAGTTTTGTGCTGGAAATAGGACTGGTAAAATAATAAGACATAAAATGACATCACCTGCAGAAAAGAGATTAAAGTTGCCTGCATAACAGGCTTTCCTATGTTGCAAATGCTTACTATACTTTCATTGAAGCCCAGAGCTCAAACTCATGGAGACTATGGCAACTTGTTAGTTGAGTGAAAGCATTAGAACCCCGAAAATGCATCAATGTCACTCTCTGCAGCTGTGCACTGGACCTACAGTATCAGAATGCAGCTAACTCTACACTGGACCTACAGGAGGCAGTCCAGGGGGCGGCACGGTAGCACAGTGGTTAACACTGCTGCCTCACAGCGCCAGGGACCTGGGTTCAATTCACGGCTTGGTCACTGTCTGTGTGGAGTCTGCACATTCTCCCTGTGTCTGCGTGGGTTTCCTCCCACAATGTGAAAGACATGCTGGTTAGGTGCATTGACCCAAACAGGCACCGGAGTGTGGCGACGAGGGGAATTTCACCGTAACTTCATTGCAGTGTTAAAGTAAGACTTGCTTGTGACTAATAAATAAAACTTAAGTATCAGAATGCAGCTAACTGCTCACTGGACCTACAGTATCAGAATACAGTGAACTCTGCACTGAAGCAATCAGAATTGAGCTATATATTTTCGCCGCTTCCGAGGCTAGGAATACTGCGGTGAGTAACTCGCCTCAATCTCCCCAGAGCCTGTCCACCGTCAACAAGGCACAAGTCAGGAGTGTGATGGAATACTCCCCACTTGCCTAGATGGGTGCAGCTCCAACAACACTCAAGAAGCTTGACACCATCCAGGACAAAGCAGCCTGCATGATTGGCACCACATCTACAAACATCCATTCCCTCTACCACCGACGCTCAGTAGCAGCAGTGTGTACTATCTACAAGATGCACTGCAGCAATTCACCAAAGATTCTTAAACAGCACCTTCCAAACCCACGAACACTTCCATCTAGAAGGACAAGGGCAGCAGATACATGGGAACACCACCACCTGCAAGTTCCTCTCCAAGCCACTCACCATCCTAACTTGGAACTATATCGCCGTTCCTTCACAGTCGCTGGGTCAAAATCCTGGAATGCCCTCCCTAATGGCATTGTGGGTCAACCCACAGCACGTGGACTGTAGCGATTCAAGAAGGCGGTTCACCACCATCTTCTCAAGGGGCAGCATGGTGGCACAGTGGTTAGCACTGCTGCTTCACAGCGCCAGGGACCTGGGTTCGATTCCTGGCCTCAGGTCACTGTCTGTGTGGAGTTTGCACGTTCTCCCTGTGTCTGCGTGGGTTTCCTCCGGGTGCTCCGGTTTCCTCCCACAGTCCGAAAGACGTGCTGGTTAGGTGCATTGGCCATGCTAAATTCTCCCTCAGTGTACCCGAACAGGCACCGGAATGTGGCGACGAGGTGATTTTCACAATGACTTCATTGCAGTGTTAATGTAAGTCTACTTGTCTCTAATAAAGAAATAAAACTAGGGATGGGCAATAAATGCTGACCAGCCATCGACGTCCATGTCCCACGAATGAATAAAATAAACACCAATCAGCTGTCCCTCTCAAAGGGGAGAGCAGCCTATGGTCATCTGAGACTATGGTGACTTTACCTTTTAATTTTCCAGCAATGTCTCACCCAAATATCAGATCAGTATTTTGTCACTTCTCTCCCATCCATGCAATGTGCGATCACAATCTTAAACTGCCCTTCATTCTCTCTGATCTCCTCTTGTGCGTGTAATAATTACTTGCCTGCAGTAGATAAGGAAAATTTAATTTTTCAGGAATCAATTAAATATTTATTTTCCTGTATGTGAACACAAATCTCACAGGCCTCTTTCCAAACCCCTTCACTGCTGCATGAAACATGTTTGTCGAAACCGTGAACTAACTGGAACATTGGGCTTGTCATTTGATTTATTATTGTCACATGTATTGGGATACAATGAAAAGTATTGTTTATTGCATGCTATACAGATAAAGCATACCGTTCATAGAGTACATACGGGAGAAGGAAAGGAGGGGGTGCAGAATGTAGTGTCACAGTCATAGCTAGGGTGCAGAGAAAAATCAACTTAATATATGATAGGTCCACTCAAAAGGAAAGAAGCTGTTCTTGAGTCAGTTGGTGCGTGATCTCAGACTTTTGTATCTTTTTCCCAATGGAAGAAGGTGGAAGAGAGAATGTCTTTCCTTAATTATGCTGGTTGCTTTCCCGAGGCAGCGGGAAGTGTAGACGGAGTCAATGGATGGGAGGCTGGTTTGTGTGATGGGTGGGGCTTCGTTCACGACTATTTGTAGTTTCTTTGATCTTGGTCAGAGCAAGAGCCATGCCAAGCTGTGATAAATCCGGAAAGAACGTGTTGTAGGGAAATATCCCTTACCAGTGCAGAATAGACGTTGAGTCGCAAATCAAGGTTCAAAGCGTGTCTTTATTGTACAATTACTGGGATCCCAGGGAGACCCCCGTAGCCAGCTCAGAAACAGTGGCTTGGCCACGTTGATCTCAATTAAATCACATCAGCTCTGGATCTTTATAGGGATCCAAAATTCGCGCGGGAACATTTGATTATGCCTTTTTTTACACAATGTATAAAGTGGTCTGTCAGTTTCAAAAGTCCCTAGGAAGTTTCATGGATTAGCATTTGTATGGTGTGTGTTCGTGTTAATGGGATTACTTGGTCCTGCCCCGGTGTCTAAATGCGTTTCCCATTACTATCTCTATGTGTCCTCTTATTTAAATTGGTCCTATTGTTCCGTGTCTGTGTTTCCTGCTTGTGAGATTGAGTGTTAATGTCATCCTGTCCTGTTGGGTGTCTGGGGTATTTCATTCTTAACCTTTTATCCTTATCTCTTAGTTTATCAGATTTTTATGTCTGCCTTGGCCGAATTGGTAATATTTCAGTGATAGCTTGGTTTTGATAACCCACTCTCTGTCTCGTTTCATAGGGATCTTGATCTTCCTTGGCCAGTTTAAAATGCAGCTATGCGCTGTTGCTAGGCAGATTAGGGATCTTCCGTAGTTTCTGAAATTCGTGAGTCTCTCAGCTGTGCAGGGGGAGACCCGATCGAATATCCATCCGGGGGTGCCCCTCTGCATTGTTGGCCCGTTATGAGTGGTGCCAATTAGTCCAATAAAAATATGTTTGATGATACAAATATGGTTTTCTGGAAAATTTCCTCCTTCAGTCCCTCCTCTCGTCCAGGGGGTGCCATTCATGGCTGACCCCCCATGGACGACCTTCAGAGGAACTGTGATTTGTACAGCTGTTGTCCTTGCCGTTGTTCCTCCTCTTCTGGGTCGTTGTTAAGTTCTTGCATCTGGATACTGGCAGTGGGTAGCATTCTTGATGTAATATTTGCACATATCACTTTAATACAGGTTAGGCCAAGGCAGAGTGTGAACAGGATGGCTACCACTAGGATTAATCCCTTCATAATATATGCTCCCCAAACTGTGTTAAACAGCCATCCTAACCACCCATCAGTCCCTGTTAACCCCTGTTTAAAGTTATCCAATTGCTTTTGTATCCCGGACATGGCTGCTGTTATGTTTAGTGTCTTGTCGTGTACGTATGTGATGCATTTTTCCTTGATGATGGTGCATACCCCCCCTTGTCTGGCTAGCTGATAGTCCACCGCATATCTCGTTTGTTGTGTGTATAGTCTGAGTTCTGCGAGTTCTTGGTCAATTGCGCCTAATGCTTGTAGGGTGTTGTTTCCTAAAATGGTCAGTCCACATATGAAGAAGTTCCTATTACTGGCACTGATCACCCCTGCGGCGCCTCCCAGGGATAGTGTCCCCAGAAATCCATATCCTAAAGAAGACCCTAGTGTGACAGGGGCCTGCCAGTCGGAGCAAAATTCTGCGCTGATGGCCCTGGTCACTATGCGTTTCTGGACATGCCCTTCACTTGGGCATGGAACCGTGAGAGGTCTGATTGTCCCTACGGAAAAGAACCTTGGAGGCCTGTCTGTGGCCGTCATATATACATTTTTAAATAAAACACGTACCCGTCTTTAACCCGATAACATGCATTACCCCGGTGTCGTTTGACCGCATGGCCCCATCTTGTGGAACCTTCCCTCCCCCTGGACTGTCCACTTGATTGTACCTCTTGGTGAGAATCAAATGGATATGTCCCTGAGGCTGAGCTTACGTGGGTGCTGTTGCACTTGCCACACATAAGCTGCCTGCCCGCGGTGACTGCAATGCATTTTTGTTGCTTGCAGTCACAAGTGAAGTGTCCTTCCCGGACCCGGCACTCCTGGAGAGCACAATGTGCCTCAGCGCATGAATCATTTTTAGGGACAAAGGCATGCACGCACCCCCATCCCTCTCCCTTAAAACATTGTGGGTAGTTCCCATGTGTCTCCTCCGGTTGGGGTCCCGTCCCCCTTAGAATTCCCGGCTCAGTGAGCTCTACACACCTTCCTTGTATCCCTTGCTTAAAGTACCCAATATGTTCTTTGCAGGGTGCCCCCGATGTGTCAATAGTGAATAACTCTTGTGGGAGCCACCCTGGTGTTGCGATGAATAGGGAGTTTACTGATCGCGCTGAGGGGTAACAAGCGGTCCTATTCCCATAGATCTGGATGTGTGTTTTCAGGAATAGGTTTCCTTCCATGATTGGTGGTTCTGCTCCCCTAACCCCCATATGTTGGAGTGTATTTACAATGGTCAGGGTTATTATCAGATATGTCCCTGTTCCCATATCGCTCTTTTTTTTTTTTTTCAACAGTATTTTACAATTACAGTATATACAGAAAATAAACAGGCAATTAAATTAAAAGTAGTTGGTTCCGACGTCTTGATAGTAGATCTGGTCCTGGTTCCTGTGGAAGTTGAATGAGCAAAACGGTATTTTTTTAGTTCATTTGTCCTCATATAGTTTCAATTGGGTCCAGTGTTTCCAGACCCCTTGTCCCCTTATATCTATACAGGCACAGGTATCTCCGCTAACAATGACCTCGTAAGGTCCGTGCCATCTTGGGGCAAATCCTGGTTTTGCAGGAAGCACTTTTGTTAATACCCGGCTCCCGGCTTTTGGGACTTCTGGTAATATTTCTGAGTCCCCCTCTGCGTCGACCTGTGCCTGATTAGAAATTACGGACCGGCGCATCCCCTTCAATTGGGTGCTAAGGTCTCGGATGTATTGTCGGATCCTATCTTTTATCGGACCCACATCTGTCCAGCCTGTAATAATGTTTTCGGGTAAGTGCATTGCTCGCCCGGTCATCAGCTCGTATGGAGTCAAGCCGGTAGTTCGATTTGTGGTCGCCCTAAGCCTCATCAGAACTGCAGGTAGGACTTCTGTCCAATTTCTACCTGAGGATTGCATTGCTTTTGCCATTGTTGTTTTTAGAGTCCGATTCATCCTCTCCACCATCCCGGAACTTTGTGGGTGATAGGGGATGTGAAATTTTTGTTTTATTCCTAATAGTTGGCAAATGTTTTTCAGAACCTTTCCTGTGAAATGTGTTCCCTGGTCCGAATCAACTTGGAATTGGCATCCCCCATCCATAGCAAGCTTAGTGTGAATTAAATAACACTTTGTACTGGCCTTTTTTGGCTGCAATTGGACATCCATTCATTTGTCTGTAATCTTATCAAAAGACATCGCTTTCCCCATTAAAATCACATGCCATACAGTTCCGATCTTTATATGAGTACTCTTACACTATCTCTAATTTGATCATTTGTTTGCGTGCAAGCGCTACACCACAGTACTTCACAAAATAATTATGTCTTTATCAATACCCAATATAGTATATGAATATATCATACAAAGTTGGTTAAGGCTTTTCAGGATTTGATGTTATTCTTGTGTCTATATGGCAGTGCTATACTGTATAATAAAAATAATCAAGCGGCAGTTGTATCATACCACTTTACACATCGTACCCGTGATATCCAAACCCTTTTAATTTAAGCCGTTTCTTTTTTTTAAACTGAGCTCCAGATCGAAACCCCCGCACTCTAGGAAAAGTAACAGGCGCCGAATCAAAATCAAAGCAGGTACAATACATACCAGTTATTTGATTAGGAACATTTTGGTTTCTTAACTGGCTAGGTTTTAAGCTTTGCAGTGCTTTTATATTTGGCAAACCTTGAACCTTGATGGCTCATGAAATTCCGACGGCAGTACATAATTTTAACTAGTTCAGAATACTAAACTATCTGACGTTCGCAAATCGCGATATTCTGCGATTAATACTGTATTTCACTGACTTGATATACTTTAAACTAATTCATAGACCTCAGTCTTTTGTTCCTGCTTTTCTACCTTTCCACAAAATAACTTATTTTCTTCTCTTAACTCCTCAACTAACTCTTATAATTTCTACTTCAAGACAAAGGAAAGAGCACATGCTTCCTTCCAAGGTTTAAATCCTTTCTTAACATTAAAACAAACAACAATAAAGCATTCACGCAACCACTTTGTTTAAACACACACACATATATACACATGGAAGCTTCCAAAAGTCATTCCACAGTACATCCTTTTTCATTCAAACTTATCATTTCAGACTGGGATGAGTGTAAAACATTCAAAGAGAACACTGAACATTGATTAAGACAATCGCTTTTATTCTTCTTTCTTCCAAACTGTAATTGACTCAAAGCAGAAGTAAATTCAAGAAATCCTATCACTTGAATCTTTACAGTTTTAACACTCTCCCAGCCCCCCTGAGGCTAAACCAAGGTGCAATGTACTGCACCTACTGCCTGTAGCAAACATTCCACAGGAACAAAGAGCTCCCTGCTCTCAATCTAATTACAACAACAACTACCTACATTCGACAAGCTACCAGATCTCACAAACACACTGAAATACAAAAACTAAGATCTCTCCTATCCATCTGCTGCCTTTCCCCTGGCGTAAAAGGCTTATAGGTTGCCTTTGGTTGTGCTAACGTCCCTCCTCTCGTGACTGGCGCTAGATTATAATTGTCTATGTTTTCTTTTGATGCTGGAGTGGCTGTATGTTTCTGCACTGACTCGTATGGGCGCCGAGGGTCCGTTTCCTCTGATCTCTGCGTTATCTCCGCAGTGTGGTTTCTGTATTCTAATTCCCTCACTCTCTCCTGTAATACTTTAATTTGCTCTGTCTCTTTGTGTCTCTCCTCCATAGAGGCATTTACTTCCTCAATTAGTCCAGCTAACTGGGTCACTAATATTACTCCCATTACTTTTGTTTTGTCCCGTTTAACTCCGTCTACCCACTTTCTTTGATCTTCTAAAGTTTGTGATGCGTTCCACCCGTTCCGTTTCATCTTTGCAACAATCGCTTCTCTGGCTAACAGATACTTCAAAATGAGAGCTACTGCAGTTTCTCCCTTAACAACGTGGTCTGCCATTTTTCTGTCTAGCAGTCCTGCAACCCCCGCATGCTGGCTGCTACAGTAAAAGTGCCTCAACTCCTGTCACTGATACTGCCCCAGCACCGTCTGTATTGCTGTAGAGCCTCGTAGTGAGGTTCCAGTGGGTCTCTTTCCCCTGGGCTCCCCCAACTATTCCTGACACCTCACGCTTGGACTATTTTGTGTTGTCTTATTGGGATGTGTGCTGGTTGTTTAGTGGGTTTGTCCGCCCCTGTTCCCAGCCCCTCTAAGTACAACGCCTCCCGCTCGGCCACCACCCCCACTAGCAGGGTTGATCCGTTACCCCCCAAAACCGGGTATCCTGCTATGGGCTGTGGTGTTCCCTACAGACGAACAAGGTTATCAAACTCCGCCCGGGTCCCTAATGGATCCTCCGTCGTCGTGTCTCTTGGTCAGGATGGATCGGGTCCACTTTTCCTCAACACTTACACACCTGTACTCTGTTATCAAAGCCCCTGTTATAGTTAGTAACTGTATCGACTCTGAGGTTGTTCGTCCCTTCAGAGTCAGTGTTGTTACCCGATTTACACTGTCCGTGCCTTGCACCCTGAGTGCCTGTCCCTCTTAGCGCCCGCTTCAAAACCCAACCTTAGCGTGGGAGATTTCTCCTCTTAACGTCCAGTTTAGGGTAGGGCACCTTGAGTCAAGCACTCCCTTGTCCTATTGCCTTGGCACAGACAGCGGTTTCATTTACAATCCTGGGTTAGTTACACCAATTAGTTCTGCATGCGGTTCTTATCTTTATATTAGTCTTAATTCCTGTTATCAAATAGCCCAAAACCTGTTATCTTTACCTCTGGTCCTTTACTCCTATTAAAGTTAAAAGTTACTTACCTTCTTCCACGCGGTTGTTCTGACCTGTACCTCTTTAGTGCGGACTTCTGTTTCAATTTAAAACTTAGGCAAGATTATACAGTTCTACAAGACAACAATACTCAAAACAGACAAACCCTAACCCTTAAAGGTACCTCACTTTGAACGGAGACCTGCACTCGCCTCTGACTGCTCTGGATTTGTATCAGATTCGTTTAAATTTGATCCCGACTTTCAAACTGTGGCCATCAGTCAGAAGTCAGATATCAAATCCTGCCGTGACTACGCCATTTTGTTGTAGGGAAATATCCCTTACCAGTGCAGAATAGACGTTGAGTCGCAAATCAAGGTTCAAAGCGTGTCTTTATTGTACAATTACTGGGATCCCAGGGAGACCCCCGTAGCCAGCTCAGAAACAGTGGCTTGGCCACGTTGATCTCAATTAAATCACATCAGCTCTGGATCTTTATAGGGATCCAAAATTCGCGCGGGAACATTTGATTATGCCTTTTTTTACACAATGTATAAAGTGGTCTGTCAGTTTCAAAAGTCCCTAGGAAGTTTCATGGATTAGCATTTGTATGGTGTGTGTTCGTGTTAATGGGATTACTTGGTCCTGCCCCGGTGTCTAAATGCGTTTCCCATTACTATCTCTATGTGTCCTCTTATTTAAATTGGTCCTATTGTTCCGTGTCTGTGTTTCCTGCTTGTGAGATTGAGTGTTAATGTCATCCTGTCCTGTTGGGTGTCTGGGGTATTTCATTCTTAACCTTTTATCCTTATCTCTTAGTTTATCAGATTTTTATGTCTGCCTTGGCCGAATTGGTAATATTTCAGTGATAGCTTGGTTTTGATAACCCACTCTCTGTCTCGTTTCATAGGGATCTTGATCTTCCTTGGCCAGTTTAAAATGCAGCTATGCGCTGTTGCTAGGCAGATTAGGGATCTTCCGTAGTTTCTGAAATTCGTGAGTCTCTCAGCTGTGCAGGGGGAGACCCGATCGAATATCCATCCGGGGGTGCCCCTCTGCATTGTTGGCCCGTTATGAGTGGTGCCAATTAGTCCAATAAAAATATGTTTGATGATACAAATATGGTTTTCTGGAAAATTTCCTCCTTCAAACGCTTTCTGTGTTGCATCTTTAAAAGTTGGTGAGAGTCGTAGCGGACATGCTGAATTTCCTTAGCCTCCTGAGAAAGTAAAGGCGTTGGTGGGCTTTCTTAACTATAGTGTCAGCGTGGAGTGACCAGGACAGGTTGTTGGTGATCTGGACACACACAAATGTGTCAATCTGGGCTGAATGTTTAGGCCCCAATGGGGGTGGATGGACAAATTTGTGCTGTCGGCTGACTTGCGGTATACTGGCTCCATCCCGTTCTTGGTGCAGCAGCGCTACCTGCCCCCAAGCAGCAAGTATTCAGCTAACCTTGTTAAAGGCCTGTTCAGGCCTATCTGCAGTGCCGGATTTAGGCATAAGCTAAACAAGCTACAGCTTAGGGCCTCACAATCCGCAGGGGCCTCACAAAATTTCAGAAGGTTTACAATGAAGAGAACATTTAAGAGCGGATACCAGAAAAGAAAAAGAAAGCACCAGCTTGAAGAGCAACTCAAAAAATTACCAAAATCTATGAGAGAGATCAAGCCAGCCAAATGATAAATATGTAATCAGTAAATGCATTCATTTGAAAATAATTTGTATTTTTCACTTTAAATACCTTGCTATTAAATAATTAAAAGGCATAATTATGTTTTCAATTTTTTTGTGGCGACCCAAGGTCCTGTTTTGGTTCGCACCTTTGTGAGACCTTTTGGTGTAACTTTTTAACAAGCTTTATATAGCTTAGGGCCTCACCAAGTCTAAATCCGCACTGCCTATCTGTGGGGGCTGACTGGAGACAGTGGCTGAGTGCCAGCACTCCAGGTGGCCTGGAAGCTCCTCCTTGCCAGTCTGGCTTCAGCTGCAGCCAGAGGTCACCCTATGAAGAGGTGGTAGCCTGGCAGTTAAGGCCCTTTTTTAAGTTGAAGTTCAAGAAGTTGGCCAGACAGTTCCTCCATCTTGGGATTCTCACACACCAGTAAAGACAGCTGGCGTTGTCTTCAATGCTGGAGGCTGTCCTGTTGGCTATCCAATTTCGAGAAGCTGCCTGATGTCATTAATTTGTTTACCAACTGCTGCCCACACAGTGTGGGCTTCTGACCCCCATTTTACCATGACAACGAGTCCTGAAGCCAGCGAGGACAATCCTGCCCCTGATGCCTGGGTTGAAATTCGGCTAAAATCGATGGAGATGATTGCTTTCTCCTTTCATTGCTTCCTTCCTGTATATGATCGCTGATATTTGTAGGCACCCCACATTCCCTTGGATGAAGGCCCATTATATCAAGATGATTTTCTCGCAGAGAGGCTGTCGGTTGGCTTGTGTAGGAATCGCCACCGTGGTTAGCACTGCTGCCTCTCAGCACCAGGGACCCAGGTTCAGTTCCCAGCTTGAGTCACTGTCTGCACAGTCTCCCCGTGTCTGCGTGGGTTTCCTCCAGGTGCTCCGGTTTTCTCCCACAGTCCGAAAGACGTGCTGATTAGGTGCATTGGGCCGTGCTAAATTCTCCCTCAGTGTACTCGAACAGGCGCCGGCGTATGGCAATTTCATTGCAGCGTTAATGTAAGCCTACTTGTGACACCAATAAATAAACTTTAAACAGAAGTTGCACATTCATAATGTAGATAACCTCGCAAGAATGAGATTAAGATGTGTTATTGTCGCAAATTAGAAAAAACCATTACGTTGTATGCATTGCTTGATGTTGAGAGTAGGTCTGCATGAATGTCCCTTGTCACGTCAGTAGAAAAGAACCAATAACAAACATTTGCTCCGAAAATGGATAAAATATTGTGGCTCTAAGGCTGTTTATGCATGCATGTGTGTGTGTGTGTGTGTGTGTGTGTGTGTGTGTGTAGCCCTTTAATATGTTCCATTAGTTGAGTTTGCTTTTGGGAGAACTGCAATAAAATTTTCCTGACTCATGGTGCTTTGGCTTAATGTTGAGGTTAAGGAGTTCAAACCTGTGCTGAGCACCTGAGGATTCATTCAGGAATTCTGCAACATCCCAGCAATTAGTCTAGTTCAGCAGGTCTCAAATGTCTTAGCAAGTGGGATGTATTAAAATAGAAAGTCAAATATATGCCTGGCTAAAGCTAAAGATCAAATATTTTCCATTTTGGGAAAAGCCTTATAAAAACAGCCGGAATATTTCCTAAACGCTATCGCGCCATCTGTTAGTTCTTGTAAACTGTGCTGAAGCTGTACAAATCATTTTAAATTATTGTAGCCATTTGCGTGGAGAGCTTCATTAAACGAAGCCAGAATCGTAATCTGCAACCCATTATCTGCTGATAATTTTAATTCAGGATAATTGCAACTTTCATAATGCTGCAAGATTTCTTATATTTTCACTGAGTGAGTGGTTGATGCCTGGTTGGCTACGTTATCTTGTTGATTGGAGATTTTGGAATGTTATTAGAAGAAAACTTAATGTTGACCTGTTGGAGCATCGTGTTATTTGATTGAACTTTAGAATCATAGAATCTACAGTGCAGAAGGAGGCCATTTGGCCCATCGAGCCTGCACCAACAACAATCCCACCCAGGTCCTATCCCTGCAACCCTACATATTTACTCTCCTAGTCCCCCTGACACTAAGGAACAATTTATCATGGCCAACCAACCTAACCTGCACATCTTTGGTTTGCAATGTGACCCAGAAGTTTGGACATTTATATATCCTATCTCATTCAGGGTGACTTCTATACAGAGTGACCTGTGTGATGATAACCCATTACAAAGATGATATAATTGAGGCAAAAACAGAAAATGCTGGAAAATCTCAGCAGATCTGACCATTTCCCTCCAAATATAATTGAGGGATGCAGATGATCGAAGGCAGGAGATGTAAACCTTAATGTCATAGCGAAACCCTATGTAGCGAGGAGGGAAACATGATAAAATAATGTTTCACACCACTGAGAAATGTTTGGTGATTTCCAAAGGAGTTAGAGAGCTCTCGCCCAGTAGAATACACTCTCTCTGTCCAACACCTGATTTGTGTATTTATTAAAACATGTTGCAGCTTGTTGTATGTTCTGCACTGGTGGCATATAGACTGACCATTTGTAATTACCCACTCACACACACAAACTTAACAACTGTAAGGCATTCTGAGCAGAGAGGGCTTTTCCCCACAGTGGCACAAACATCGAGGGACTATCTAAGTGTCTCTGGTTTCAGAACTGTCGTGATGGATATCTGAAAAGGGTTTTGAGTTGAGGACAGGGTGTGAAAGGCACCTGAGGAAGTACTTTCATTTCAATATTATTGTGAAACATGGTATTTCTGATACTGCAGTGGAATCCATCACAGTTAATTTACGTGATAGGAATGATAACACAATTTGTAATTTGACAGTCATGTGATTTAAGATTGCTTGTGCAGCTTTTCTTTATAAAGTAAAATGTTTATATTTAGGGTCAAAAACAAGAAAATTCAGGGAATAACATAGTGCCTGGTTTATATAACAACAGGCATCATATACCCTCTACTTCTACAGCACAATGAATCCATTTTAAGAGTGTAGTGCCCTTTATTTAGGCTTGTAGCACACGCCTCTCCTGCACCATTAGTCCCACGCAAACATCAGATGAATGACTAATTGAATCATCTTAATTTGCTGATCTTGGAAGAATTAGGAACATTGGCTATGACTCCATGGGAATAACGAATAATGTGGTGGATTTTTTTTAACGTTCTCTTAAACTTTTTAAAATTCACTCATGGGACATGGGTGTCGCTGGCTGGCCAGCATTTATTGCCCATCCCTAGTTGTCTGAGGGCAGTTGAGAGTCAACCACAATGCTGTGGCTCTGGAGTCACATATAGGCCAGACCGGGTAAGGACGGCAGATTTCCTTCTCTAAAGGACATTAGTGAACCAGGTGGGTTTTCCATCAATTGACAATGGTCATCAGTAGATTCTTAATTCCAGATTTTTTTTATTTACTGAATTCAAATTCCGCCATCTGCCGTGGCGGGATTTGAACCTGGGTCCCCAGAACATTAGCTGAGAGTGTGGATTAATAGCCTTGCGATAATACCACTCAGTCATTGCCACCCCAAACCGATGTCCATTCTGCCTGTTAACTTTTTAGCCTAAAACCAGGCATCTCAGGCAATGCAGTATTCCCTCCCTACTGCCCTGGAGTGTCCGCCCACTTTGAGTTCAAGCTCGTGTGTGAAGTTCCATCCCCTAAGCTTTTGATCTCGAGACAGATTGATATCAGATGAGCCCAAGCTGCACAGAATATCTTGAATAAATAACATAGCAAAGAGGAATTTTAGCGATCAAATAATCCACATTAAACAACTTTGAATTATGAGGGGTACACAAATTATCATTATGCAATAAATAAACAGTGAACATGTCTTTTTGTTTTCCCGAGGCATCTCCATTTTCCAAATATTAATCCAAACAGAATGCAAGGGGTTTTAGGCCTGTGCAGCATTTCGAGAGAAAACATTCTCCGAAAACAGAACTGAAGGCATGAAATTTAGGTGTTGCACACCACTTAACTCTTCAATGATTTAAATTTCTACCTGACTCCTCATGCAATCTCAAAATTGCCTGTGGGGTGGAGGAAAAATCGTGGACAGGAAGCGATCCAAGAGCTTAGTCTGAGAATGTAGCCAGAGAAAAGGGTTTACAAATGGAAAAAAAAGGATGAAAGGGAGAAAGTTCAGAGGGCAGGGGCATAATGGTTGAAATAATGGCAGTAGAGGGTGAATTGGAGAAAGCTAGGCATGAGGTATATTCAGCTTGGATATCAGAAAACCCTGAACGGGTTCTCTTTTTTTTAAACAATGTACCAAAAGCTAAATTTACGAGCAGAGAAATGAGTGTGTTAGTTAAATTTCAGGTTCTGTTGCATTAGTGCCAATTCAATCTGGCATTATGGACCTTTCAACAGTTGCATTGCCAATCAGTCATCTAATTCTGCTCCTTTTCAAATTGCATTCCCGTCCGCTTGTCAGTAAATCATTAATGACTTATATTCTTTTTAAAGAATGCACTGCTTTGTCTCCAGTAAGTGAATAATTTTGCTTTGTGTTAACATCTTCCTGTTACAATGCTAGCTCTTATCAAGATTTTTGATTTTAATTGGTTGGTGGAAAAGCCTCGAGTGAAGCAGTGATTACAGAACGGTGGCACAGTGGTTAGCACTGCTGCCTCACATCGCCAGGGACCCGGGTTGCCTCGGGTGACTGTTTCCTTGGAGTTTGCACATTCTCCCCGTGTTTGTGTGGGTTTCCTCCGGGTGCTCCGGTTTCCTCCCACAATCCAAAAATGTGCGGGTTAGGTTGATTGACCATGCTAAATTGCCCCTTAGTGTCAGGGGGATTAGGAGGGTAAATACGTGCGGTTACGGGGATAGAGCCTGGGTGGGATTGTTGATGGTGCAGGCTTGATGGGCCGAATGACCACCTCCTGCACTGTAGGGATTCTATTCAGTGAGAACATTTTTATTTTCAATATGTCAGACATGCAAACAACATGGGGTTAGGCCAATCAATGGGTGGACCAGTTTTTCTTTTGAGTGTATCTTCACATATATTTTTTTTCCCGTTGAAGAATCGCGAGGAGGCGGTGGATGGATTCCCAGGCTGTTTATCAGAACTGTCATGAGCGCCTCATGCATGGCCAGCAAGTCCTGGCATGGGACTTGAACCCGGAGCTTCTAGCCCAGAGGTACAGATGCTGCCCACTGCTCCACAAGATCCACTGCTGGACCAGTGGACCAATTTGATCAATTATCAAATGATTGTATGTGGGTAGTATTATGTATGGATATCACGATGCAGAGTGTAAGCAGGACCACATGGTAGGCCATGAAGACATAACAACGGGAGCTCTTTATTGAGGGTGTGTATTGTTCCACACTCAATCCTAGACTGACCAACTCTGGGGTCACATGACCAACACTCTTAAAGGGGCAGCACACACCCCAATTTACATATATCACAAGTAGATGCCGCTGAACAGAGAGTTCCTGATTTAGCTGGGATGGTTTTGGGTAAGACAAGGCAATTATGAAGAAGTGCAAGATATATTTTGGAGAATCTTGCTACTTTGGTTCAGAGATGTTAGGAGACAATTTTAAATAGGAAGGAAATGGAACCCACAGAGGTCTTGGCTACGGAGATACTCACGGTTCATCTTGTTCATGTTCCTGTTTAATTGCAGTGTGATCCACATAATGTCTGGTCTGACATTACAATAACAATAGACTAACTTTCCCTTTAAACTTTGCAAATACAGCCAGACTGTTTAGAAGACATTTACACTAAAAAATAAACTTTGTGAAAACAATATTTCACTTTAATTTCACTCTAGCTTTTAACAAAGTCAGACATTTTGGTCTGTTTATTTTATGAAATGAAGTTCACGCTTCCAGCAAACCGGTCCAGAATTCATTCTTGGCTTCATTAGCGGCAGATCTGTTTTTAGCCAAAAACATTTCAATAGTGAGCCTTGGCGATGTTGCCAATTCTGGTGTCCACTGGCTGGCCCTCAGAAGGGCTATTTTGTGGAGGATACATAAGTTCCACAATTGTTGGGGCCAGAAATTTCAGGATTCATCAACACCCTTCCACTGTGAGCTTGATATTTTCTGGCCCGAGATGGCATGTACCGTTCAAAAATTGTAGAAGTGAGCCAAAGTCACTGATTGAAACAGTAATTGATGCATCAAAAGAGGCTTCAAATATTTTGGAAACAGCTTAATCTCTCTTTGATTTGAGTTATTTATTGTCACGTGTTGGGAGAGAGTGAAAAGTATTGTTTCTTGCGCGCTATACAGACAAAACATACCGTTCATAGAGAAGGAAATGAGAGAGTGCAGAATGTAGTGTTACAGTCACAGCTAGGGTATAGAGAAAGATCAACTTAATGGAATGTAGGTCCATTCAAACATCTGATGGCAGCAGGGAAGAAGATGTTCTTGAGTCGGTTGGTACGTGTTCTCAGACTTTTGTATCTATTTCCCGATGGAAGAGAGAATGTCCGCGGTACATGGAGTCCTTGATTATGCCGGCTGCTTTGTTGAGGCAGTGGAAAGTGTAGACAGAGTCAATGGATGGGAGGCTGGTTTGATGGACTGGGCTATGTTCACAATCCTTTGTAGTTTCTTACGGTCTTGGGCAGAGCAGGAGCCATACCAAGCTGTGATACAACCAGAAAGAATGCTTTCTATGGTGCATCTGTAAAAATGCACTCATTGATGACTTTGTTAAGGGCACTAAACAAATGCAAGTTGCTATTATCGACGAACAAAGGAAGCAGCTTCTCAGAATCATCCATATTAGCGACCAGAAAAAGCCATGCACTGTTGGCTCCATTTTCTTCAATGCGCATCCCGAGTGGCCACTCACCTGAAGAAAGGGCTTGGAGCTCCGAAAGCTTTGTGTGGCTTTTGCTACCAAATAAACCTGTTGGACTTTAACCTGGTGTTGTTAAACTTCTTACTGTATTTACCCCAGTCCAACGCCGGCATCTCCACATTATCGATGTTTAACCAGAGATATTAGTTGATCACTTTGGGAGTCACTTCATTGGCTTCTCTGGCCATTTTCTTCTCAGTTATGGCATGATTTTGTTTTTCCATCTTAGTTCAACTTCAGAGTAATTGCTAAACCCAATTTCCTCTGTGATTTTGATGCTTTTTCTAATAAAATGTTTTCAGAAGTTTCCAGGGAAATTTGCATCTCGTGCTGCCTTGAGCTATTCAAGAAGATTTGTTCCATCGTCATTGAGTTTGGAATTGCATAACCTTCATGACATTTCAAAACTTTCTATTTGCAATCCATTTCAAGGCCCAATCTGATGGGTCGTGCTAGATTTTGTTGATGGCTCTTTGAGTGACACCATATTATTTTGCTGGTTTTGTCTGTAACTTTGACCTTTTATTCAGAGCAATGAAGTCCAAATATTTTGTGTTAATTGTATTTATTTGCACACAGTTGGTGGACAGTAACTGAAGATTCACTTTTGCTTCTAAAATAGGAACAGACTAAAACTGAGCATGATGGGTTCGGAAGGGCATGCTTTGAATGTGTCTCGGTAATTAAATGCTTAAATAATGTCAATCAGAGTCAGTCTGCGAACCAATCAAGACTTCTTTCCCTGTAGTGTAAATTGTTGCGATCATTTAAACTTTGGTATTCTTGTGTTTGTCCAAGATGGAAGGTTTCAGCAACATGTGGAGGCGATAGCCTAGTGGTATTACCACAAGACTATTAATCCAGAAACTCAGCTAATGTTCAGGGGGACCCGGGTTCGAATCCCGCCACGGCAGATGCTGGAATTTGAATTCAATAAAAAAATCTGGAATTAAGAATCTACTGATGACCATGAAACCATTGTCAATTATCGGAAAAACCCATCTGGCTCACTAATGTCCTTTAGGGAAGGAAATCTGCCGTCCTTACCCGGTCTGGCCTACGTGTGACTGCAGTTCCACAGCAATGTGGTTGACACTCAACTGTCCTCTGAAATAGCTTAGTAAGCTGTTCAGTTCAAGGGCAAATAGGGATGGGCAATAAATGCTGGCCAGCCAGCAACGCCCATGTCCCATGAATGAATAAAACAAAGTCTCTCTTTTCAGCAAAAATAAGTCTGCATGGGGCCCAAGTATTGGGACAGCTTCACTTAAATACTGCCATTTGTTGGAAGCTTTGTATGAAGATGAAGCAGTTATAAGCAAACAAGCCTGCCAGACCAACGTCTGGGTATTAGAACTTGTAGAAGTCACAAAGACATCTGAGGAGGCAGCATTACTTGATCTTTTGTTCATCAGGACCACAAATTTGCATAACCTGAGATGAATTCTAATATATAAAAGCAAATTACTGCGGATGCTGGAATCTGAAACCAAAAGAGAAAATGCTGGAAAATCTCAGCAGGTCTGGCAGCATCTGTTAGGAGAGAAAAGAGCTGACGTTTCGAGTCCAGATGACCCTTAGTCGTCAAAGGGTCAAAGGACCCCTGTGGTCAAAAATAGACAAAGGGTCGTCTGGACTCGAAACGTCAGCTCTTTTCTCTGCTTACAGATGTTGCCAGACCTGCTGAGATTTTCCAGCATTTTCTCTTTCGGTTATGAATTCTAATGTTATGCGGCTACAATGAAATGCAATCAAATCGATTCAAAACATACAAAGTGAACCAGCATATAATGTACGGTGTATCACAATAGGCAACTTAATATGGTGAAAATTCGCTAGTGGTGAAGTAATGTTTGGATGTCAGAGGTACTGTTTATTCCAGGTAAGCCTATGACACATCGCATTTACAATCTTTTTATGTAGCCTTTTCATTTGGTTGGAGCAAAAGCAAGATTACAGAAAATGTATTTGTGCATATTGTTGGTTGATATTTTGCTTGCTGGTGGTCTCTGTAACATTGCAGCAGTGAATTAATTGTTCCTGCTAAAGGAAATCTGTTTTTTTTTCCACGTTACAAATCATCGTCCAAGAGTCTATGCTTGTCCTTCTCCTCGTCTTCATTTTGGCAACACGATCTGTAGACATCGGCTGGAATTCTCCGATGTCGTGCGCTCTGCCACCCAGAACGGAGAATTTGGTGCTCAGCCGAGTCTTTCTTTGCAGCAGCAGGACTGGAGAATCCCAGCTGCGGACGAGGTCGGAGAATCCCAGCCAACATGTCAGCTGCCACATGCATGCCGAGGATTCCCAGCTCCACTTCTCCGGCATGACTAGTGAAGCCTTCCACCCCTGTGCTGTCAGATCGCGTGTCCCACATCTGGTCTTGGATGTTGGGCAAAAACTTTGACAGACAAGAGGCATAATTGCCTCCAGTTGAAAATTGGGGAGAGTGAAGTGATTTGCATTGACTTCACCATCGATATGTCGAACATAGAACAGTACAGGAACAGGCCCTTCGGCCCATGATGTTGTGCCGAACATGATGCCAAATTAAACAAATCCCTTCTGCCTGCACTTGGTTCATATCCCTCTATTCTTTGCATATTCATGTGTTTATCTAAAAGCCCCTTAAACTCCTCTACCGTATCTGTCTCCACCACCACCCCAGGCAGCGTGTTCCTGACACCTACCCCTCTCTGTGTAAAACAATTTGCCCCTCACATCTCCTTTGAACTTTCCCCCTCTCACCTTAAATGCTTGCCCCCCTACTCTTGCTACCCAATTTCATTCCTCCCCCTGGCTATTGTCGCAGGTGAAAACAAATTGTTCATAACTTTGTGTCCAGTTGACTGTATCTCTTCAATGGCACAACGCCCTGACTGAAATATTCCATGGAGAGCTAACATAGACTTGATAGGCCAAATGGTAAATTGGTAATCCTGTGCGATAAATGACTCTGTGATTCTAAGATCTGCTCACTCGCCCATCCCTTTGTGTTTAAATCCATTTTTGATCTTGCCTTTTTCCAATCCCGTTATCAACAATGCTATCGCATTCCTTCCTTCCTCCGACCCCCGCCCCCCCGAGCTGTCTGTTCCTCTGACTCTTGTCTTTTGCGCATTCCACACTCCTCTGTCCCATTTATTGGTATTAATGTCCTCATCTGCCTAGACCCCATACTCTGAAATTCACTGGCCTGACCCTTTCTGTTTTGCAACTTAGCTCTGCTCCCTGTAGACCCTCCTTAAAACTAAACACTTCCAACAAAGCTTTTATGATCCCTCCTGATATTTCCTTTCTTTTGTTCCAGTGTCAGATATTTACTGATTGCACCTCATTGAAGTGACATAGTATTTTTCTAAGCTAAATAAATACACATTTGTTTGACTTGCTTTGTGCTTGCTGAGTTTTCACTTGAGCCTTGCTTTTATCACGCTAAGCAGAGAGCCCAATCACTACCCCATAACTCTGAACAGCCAGGTTAATGGCACTTGGCAAAATCAGTTCAAAGCATTTGTGAGCCACAAATTGCTGGAAGTGAAACTTGATGACAGCAGTGAGAGCAACGGGGCATCTGGTAAATGGGAAGACCAGCAGTCTGATTTGATTTGATTTGATTTATTACTGTCACATGTATTAGCATACAGTGAAAAGTATTGCTTATTGCGCGCTATACAGACAAAGTATGCCGTTCATCAAGAAAGAAGAGAGTGCAGAATGTAGTGTTACAGTCATTGTTAGGGTGTACAGAAAGATCAACTTAATGCAAGGTAAGTCCATTCAAAAGTCTGATGGCAGCAGGGAAGAAGCTGTTCTTGAGTCGGTTGGTACGTGACCTCAGACTTTTGTATCTTTTTCCCGACAAGAAGGTGGAGGAGAGAATGTCCGGGGTGTGTGGGGTCCTTGATTATGCTGGCTGCTTTTCCGAGGCAGCGGAAAGTGTAGACAGAGTCAATGGATGGGAGGCTGGTTTGAGTGATGGATTGGGCTTCGTTCACAACCTCTTGTAGCTTCTTGCGGTCTTGGACAGAGCAAGAGCCATACCAAGCTATGATACAACCAGAAAGAATGCTTGCCGTCTTCGCAACCAGAGAATTAGAGTCAAACCAAGTAGAAAGAGAAATAGAGAAGGAAAGAAAGAATGGATTTAGAGAGAGAAAATTATAAAATAAGAATGTTGCATTTAAAAAATCTCCGGTAAAAGCTGCAGGAATGGGGCCTCACGAGCTCTGACGAAGGGTGATCCAGACTCGAAACGTTGGCTCTCCTCTCTGTCAGAAGTTTAACAACACCAGGTTAAAGTCCAACAGGTTTATTTGGTAGCAAAAGCCACACAAGCTTTCGGAGCTCCAAGCCCCTTCTTCAGGTGAGTGGGAATTCTGTTCTTGATGCTCTCTCCACACACGTTCTTTGTATCTTAAAGACTTGATTAGCTGTAAGTATTCGCATTCCAACCATTATTCATGTAAATTGAGTTTGTGTCTTTATATGCCCTGTTTGTGAACAGAATTCCCACTCACCTGAAGAAGGAGCTTGGAGCTCCGAAAGCTTGTGTGGCTTTTGCTACCAAATAAACCTGTTGGACTTTAACCTGGTGTTGTTAAACTTCTTACTGTGTTTACCCCAGTCCAACGCCGGCATCTCCACATCATGACTCTCCTCTCTGTCCACAGACGCTGTCATACCTGCTGAGTTCTTCCAGCATTTCCTGTTTTTGTTTCAGATTCCTGCATCCTAAGTATTTTGCCTTTATCTCACTTTCAGTTGTTCACTTTCTTGACCAGCGAGTTTGAGCAAAATCATGGAATAGCTACAGTGCAGAGGAGGCTGTTCAGCCTGTCTGACTCTGCAAGAGTGCTGCTCCCTTATCTTTTCCCTGTAGCCCTGCAAAGTTTTCAGATAATGATCTAATTCCCTTTTCAATGCCACACTTGAATCTGCCTCCTCCACACGCTGAGGCAGTGCATTCCACATCCTGACCAATCGTTACATGAAAACGCTTTTCCTTTCATGTCACTCATTGCTGGAACATAAACTTCACCATTAAAATAATCCTTGCGCTGTTGAATACCAGCCCTAAGTTGCTGTGGTGAGTGTAATTAATGTTTAATGCACAAATGCATCAATTTCTTAACAGTCACGGAAGGTGAGTTTGCATTTCCACAAAGTTTATGGTGGTGTGACAGAAATCCAACAATTTATGGAGATTGGTAACCCATGGTGGAACCCTTCTCCAACCCAAATTGCTGGGTTATTTACATACTAATACCAGTGAATTAGAATCATAGAATCCCTACAGTGCAGAAGAGGTCATTCGGCCCAGCGAGTCTGCACCAGCCCTCTGACAGAGTATTTTACCCAGGCCCTCTCTCCCAGCCTATCCCCACAGCCCCACACATTTCCCATGGCTAATCCATCTAACCTACATACCTTGGGACAAATAGGGGGCAATTTAGCATGGCCAGTCCATTTAACCTCCATGTCTTTGGGCTGTGGGAGGAAACCGGAGCATCCAGCGGAAACCCACGCAGACACAGAGAGAATGTGCAAACCCCACACAGACAGTGACCCAAGCCGGGAATCGAACCCGGGTCCCTGGCGCTGTGAGGCGGCAGCAGCAGCACTGTCACCCAATTAGACTCACTGCCTTGTGGTACAGGGCAGGTCAAGGGTGGCACGTGGTTAGCACTACTGCCTCAGATCACCAGGGGCCCAGGTTCAATTCCGGCCTCGGGTCACTGACTGTATGGAGTTTGCACATTCTCCCCTTGTCTGCATGGGTTTCCTCCAGGTGTTCTGGTTTCCTCCCACAGTCTGAAGATGTGCGGGTTAGGTTGATTGGCCATGCTAAATTGACCCTTAGTGTCTGGGGATTAGCAGGGTAATATGTGGGGTTATGGGAATAAGGCCTGGGTGGGATTGTGATCGGTGATGACTTGATGGGCCGACTGGCCTCCTTCTGCGCTGTTTGGGCTTCTATGATTGATATTTCCCCAGCACTTTCTCAGCGTTGGTTTAGACAGAATGCTGGTTCTTTGTGTTTACTTGAGCTGCTGTTTTTGCAGAGACAATCAGGAAGTGCTTCAGATCATTTATGAAACTGTTCCCCATGTTTTAGTGGAATTGATTACGAGTTCTTACTAGAATGAGCTGGGGGGTTTGGAAATCAAATTGTGACTCTTCAGCTTGGCTTTGATCTAATTTTGTTGTGTGAATTTCACACAAAGCACTCTCAACCTGTTATGAACATGTTGCTTCCAGAAATGCACAGACCTTGGAAATAACATGCAAGTGAAAGCGACTGGTCGGGTATGCCGAAAATAGACCTGGGTGAACATTGTGGTATTTTAGCTCTATTTATCTTCAGGACAGAGGCGGCACAGTGGTTAGCACTGCTGTCTCACAGCGCCAGCGACCTGGATTCGATTCCCGGCTTGAGTCATTGTCTGTGTGGAGTTTGCACGTACTCCCCCGTGTCTGCGTGGGCTTCCTCCAGGTGCTCCGGTTTCCTCCCACAGTCTAAAAGACGTGCTGGTTAGGTGCATTGACCTGAACAGGCGCCAGAGTGTGGCGACTAGGGGAACTTTGCAGTAACTTCATTGCAGTGTTAATGTAAGCCGTACTTTACTTTTAGAACTTTGCCAGTCCTTTCTTGAGGGAAGAAAAAATGTTTGGCTATAGATCCGCAATTGTCCTTGGTGTGTGTATGAATGGCCGGCTTGGACTGAATGACTGCATCTTCTGTTTCACTGTTGCTGTTTAAGGATTTAAAGAAAATAGCATTTCTTTGCTGATCAGCGTTGCTGGAAAGCAGCAGATTCTCTCAGAATCCGATTGTTTTGAAGCCTTGTGAGGAATGTATTCACCGTGGAGATCATGTTCCTGAAAGGTCATTACATGGCTTTTCGATTGATGAAGTCATAAAGGAGCGAATGTCAAATCTGAAATCATGGAAGCACATATTGTACATGCCAGATGCTGCAGGACACGGAGCAAAACCTTGTGCTTTCTGGAACAAGGGAATGGGCTTCCAACAAGTTTGAGTCTTAATTTTCAGAAGGTTATAGATTTTTTCAAATTCATTTTTACTGGAAGTGGGCATCGCTGGCTGGGCCAGCATTCATTGCCCATCCCTAATTGCCGTACATTTGAAAGGGCAGTTGAGAGTCAACCACATTGCTGTGGCTCTGGATTCACATGTAGGCCAGACCAGGTAAAGATGGCAGATTTCCTTCCCTAAAGGATATTAGTGGGTTTTTCCAACAATGCTTTCATGGCCCCCAGAGCATTACCCTGAGTCATAAAATCATAGAATCCTTACAGTGCAGAAGGAGGCCATTCGGCCCATCGAGTCTGCACCGATCACTATCCCACCCAGGCCCTATCCCTATGATCCCATGATTTACCCTAGCTAGTCCCCCTGACACTAAGGGGCAATTTAGCATGGCCAATCCACCTGACCATGTTTTTGGAATGTGGGAGTAAACCGGAGCACCCTGGATTACTTGTCCAGTGATAATATTATTAAACAGGAATGCCATATAATCTAAAATTCAGGGGCCTGGATGTACACTCAGTTTAATTAGTGACACTTGTATCTTGTAATTGGAACAGGAGTGGGCCATTAACCCCCTCGAGCCTGTTCCACCATTCAATTAGACCCTGGTTGATCTGTATTCTAACTCTATTTACCTGCCTGGTTCAATACCCTTATTAGCCAAGTCAGAAACTGCCGATTTGCTTTGACTCCCCCTGAAATCATTTCCCCTTCATTTAGGGGTGGATCCTATTTAAATTGCCGTTTTTGTTTGTTGTAGGCAAATTGTGCGTTTTCTCAATTTGACAAAAATTTGTTTGCAGACTCTGCACATCACTGGCCAGGCGATTTCCCACGTTCACAGACAGGTGCCAGGGTTGTAGCTGGACTGGAACAGCTTGGCTAGGGGCACAGCAAGCTCTGGAGCACAAACATTCAATACTATTGCTGAAATGCTGTCAGGGCAGTTCAGTCGTTTCAATCCAATGCCTTCAATCGTTTCTTGATATCATGCGGAGTGAATCAAATTGGCTGAAGACTGACATCGGTGATGCTGGGAATCTCAGGAGGAGGCCAAAAGATTTAATATTGATTTATTCCAAAGCACAAATAGTACTGGATCTTATGGGTACTTGCAGTTGTGGAATGTGTGTTTTGTACTGATTGTAATGATCTTTATTAAAGATCTTCAGGTAAGGAAGGTAGGTGGGACATCTCTCAGCAGAATTGTCTAACAAGTCCTCTTCATTAAAAAAAAATGAAGGTTATACAAACCGCGATTCCTGTGCATCCTTTGTTAAACACACATTTTTTCATTTCACAATTCCACACTTTCAATCTTCAGCTTCTTTTCCCCATTGTTACTCTTTAACTTGAGTGTTGGGGTTGCCCTTGATTTATTTTGGTGCAAATCTGACTTTTTTCCCCAAAAATATACTTCATTCTTGAAATTTGTAAAAGTTGGACATCACGGGAAGTGCAATAAAATTCAACTTTTTTTTCTATGTAGTATTTTGCGTTCAGAGGTGCCTCGATACAGTTAAACCTGACATGATGCTTATTATATATATTCTGTGCCAAACATTCTGCCCGAGGGATTCTACACATTTTCTAGCCCCTTGGTGCATTATGGCTGAAAGGCCGGAAATGATGGCTTTGCCCCATTGCTCCTTTATGATGGCTGCCCCAAGTTTTAGTGCAGCCCATCAACATGCAGTCTTGGATCTAGCAATGTGCCAGTCTGTGACACTCATGTCATGGACAATTCTTTGCCCTGAAAGACTTGACAAGTTTTGGGCAAACCAAAGAGCATTTTTCACTGAGTTGACGGTCCTTCAGCGAGAGTTGACGTTTGTCTCGGTGTGCTGAGCCTGGGAACAGCCCATAGAGGACAAAGCCCTGCATCATGGAGCTGTTCTGGATGAATCGTAGAATCCCTACAGTGCAGAAGGAGGCCATTCGGCCCATCGAGTCTGCACCAACCGCAATTCCACCCAGCCCTAGCCCTGTAACCTTAACTAGTCCCCCTGACATGAAGGGGCAGTTTAGCATAGCAAATCCACCTAACCTGCACATCTTTGGACTATGGGAGGAAACCGGGGCACCCGGAGGAAACCTGCACAGATACAGGGAGAATGTGCAAACTCCACACACTCATTGACCCAAGCCGGGAATCGAACCCAGGTCCCTGGCGCTGTGAGGTAGCAGCACTAGCCACTGTGCCACCATGCCGCCCACCTTGACAAAACCTACTGTATCTCTTTCCAGGCTCTCTTTGCAAAAGCATACTCCAGAAGGAGGTTTAAGATGATCTCTTCGTCACCAAAGCTACATTTCATGCATTTACATATAAAGAACAGCACAGCACAGGAACAGGCCCTTCGGCCCATCAACTCTCTGTGCTGTGAACCTAATTTAGACTCTCTCATATTCTGTCTTAGTCCCCACCTATTATTGTTACAATTTACTCAAAAATACTACTTATATTCAACTCCTCTCCGACTCGAAACTTTAACTCTGTTTTTCTGTCCACCGATGATTCCAGATCTGTTGAGTATTTTTAACATTTGCTGTTTTTATTTTAGCATTTTCAGCACTTGCGGTATTTTGCTTTTATTCACCTCCCCTGTTTCTGCTCTCTGTCTCTCTATTCCTTTGTGGACCTTATTTCCTTTCTCATACCACATCTTGCTCCCTGTCTAATTACTAGCTAGCCACTCGCCTCAGGAAAGATATTTTGGCCAGAGCTGGTTAGTCTTCCCAAATAGTTGCGACCATGCTGATCAGTTACTGTGCTCCTATCATCTCGGCTTTGTTTTTAAGCCTTAGCTTTCTCTTGCCAATCTCCTGATCAATTATCAACTGCGCTGGACAGCCTGTGGCTTGGGATCCACATGCGGCTCATGTGGGTTCTGAGTGCGGCCCACGAGACATTTTGTTGACTGTCACCCTCGTACAGAGTTGCCATATTCCACTGTCCCCTACTTATATGTGCTCAAAGTACTTTTAAACAGTGCATTCAGCTGTGTGCCCTAACAATGTAATTAATATGCAATTAACACTGCCACAAGACCCCTGATTTACAGCCACTCCTGTCCCAAAGCCTTATTACTTACCTCAGCCTCAATCCCCCAATCTTCCCCAGTCACCAAAATCTTCAAACCTTGATCTCCAGTCTCCTCATCCCCAAGATCTTCTTTCTCCTGGCCTCGAGATCTCAGACCCCTGGCCTCCAGGGTTCCACACAGCTCTCAATGTCCTAGCGTGGGGAAGATATGAGCGAGAGTCATTCCAAAATTAACAAGTCAGCCTCTTCAAGAAACTTATGAAGAAAAAATATGCTAGGGTATATGTCAGTATATACCTGGCCTTTAGATTTGATTTGATTTATTATTGTCACATGTATTAGTATATAGTGAAAAGTATTGTTTCTTGTGCGCTATACAGACAAAGCATACCGTTCGTAGAGAAGGAAGCAAGAGAATGCAGAATGTAGTGTTACAGCCATAGCTCGGGTGTAGAGAAAGATCAACTTAGTGCGAGGTCGGTTCATTCAAGAGTCTGAAGGCAGCAGGGAAGAAAGAAGCTGTCCTTGGTACGTGACCTCAGACTTTTGTATCTTTTTCCCGACAGAAGAAGGTGGAAGAGAGAATGTCCGGGGTGTGTGGGATCAAAGAAAAAGAATAATTCCGTCTGGAACCAATCTGGGTCATAACCAGCACAGGTCATAGTTGATTCCCAAACCCCAGTACTACATAGTGTTTGCGAAGAATGTGGGGGGCTCTTTCTTGCCACGTTCATTTGCATCTCCTTATTGGAAACTGTGGCCACAGTCTCCCTTTAGCATCAGTAACAGCATGATTCACTTCAAATGCAGTAGGTAGCTGTGTGTTTTTTATATATATATATGTATACAGCCATCAAAATGGATGAAAACATTCACCTGAGTGATACTGTGCTGAACTATAATTCCCCATGTAGCCCCTGCAAAGCATACAAAAGGCAAACATGATTGATCAGTACAGTCAACCAAAAAAAGCCTATCTCGAATGTTGTTGCGTTTACTGCAGTAAAGGAGAGAGTGATAAATTGATTAATAGTCAGGGAAAATTCTCGGTAGTAAAATGTGAGTAATGTGCTTTGCAGGCCAGCCCTGCTGCTGCTTGCAGCGAACGGTCGGGAAGCACTCCTAATGTGTGTTTTTCCTGCAGCTTTCCTGAATGTCGTGGCTGCGGATTAGGGATCCCTCGTTTGACGTTACGGCCACCCAGCCTCCTTTCATACGTCTTAAGCAAAGGGTGCGTTCCCTAATGCCAGCTGCTTCAGCAGAATCTATTTCAGTGTTGTAACTCAGGGAAACCTCACCAGTCAGAGTCGTGCAGCCCATTTGTAAGATTTGCCATGAAATATTCATATTCAAGAAATAAAAAATTCATACTTTAATTAAGGGTGCAGCAAGGCAGCAAAGTATCCTGGTTTGATTTGAAAAGCATTAACATTATGTTGGAAGTAAATATTTAAAATGTAGTGATTCACTGATTGTTATTTTCCAAATATATTTGCAAGTCAGCACGTGACATTTGACATTACTCAATGTAATTAGCATTTTCTTTGAAGATCTTTAGGTGAGAATACCTTTGTAACAGTGAGTGCTGTAAAAGCTGTTCTTTCTTGGCTGTATGGTGGCACAGTGGTTAGCACTGCTGCCTCACAGCACGAGGGGCCCGGGTTCGATTCCCAGCTTGGGTCACTGTCTGTGTGGAGTCTGCACATTCTCCCCGTGTCTGCGTGGGTTTCCTCCGGGTGCTCTAGTTTCCTCCCACAGTCCGATAGAAGTGCTGGTTAGGGTGCATTGGCCATGCTAAATTCTCCCTCAGTGTACCCGAACAGGCACCGGAGTGTGGCGACTCAGGGATTTTCACAGTAACTTCATTGCAGTGTTAATGCAAGCCTACCTGTGACAATAATAAATAAACTAAACTAATTATGTTTTCTGTGAACGAGGTGATGTTAGTACTGAGATGAACACTTCTTTCCTGGGCACTTAGTTTGAGCTTTGAGCATTTGGTCATTTAGATGCAAAGTTAAGCTCCCTGTATTCTGTCTGAACAACGCAACCCAATCTCAAAAGCTTACATTAGTGTGGCACCTTTTACATTTCTTACACTAGTTGTCCTGTGACCCACGCCCGCTACAGACTGAAAAGAGACCCACTAAAGCGGCGTTATCAGCAAGGGACCGAGGTAGCTTTTCATCGCACCCATCTGGGCTGGATTTAAACACGATTCCTTCTCTGTCACTGCTGTAAAAATAGTTGATTACAAATCGACCAATACTTTTCCATTATTTAGAAGGAAAAGACCATATTGCACGTGTCTAAGTTCATCTGCCGCTGAAACTCTCATCCAATTATTTTTTGCCTCCAGACTTGACTTACTCCAGGCTGGCCTCCCATATTTTATAAAAGGCAGGGGGAGGGACACAGACTGTTCGCAGAATAGGGGCACGGAATCATGCAGCAAAACAACAAGTCAGAGGGAGTAACACAGCTGTGTTAAGTTTCAAGGGAGTAAGGCCAGGCTGGATGGTCTCTACTCACCTGAAGAAGGGGCTCAGAGCCTCGAAAGCTTGTGTGGCTTTTGCTACCAAATAAACCTGTTGGACTTTAACCTGGTGTTGTTAAACTTCTTACTGTCTCTACTTCAAAGCCAGGAGTGTTGCAGGCAAAACACATGAGTTGAGGGCAATGATTGACACATGGAAGTGTGACATAGCAGCCATCACAGAGACATGGTTGAAGGAAGGACACGATTGGCAACTCAACGTTCTGGGATGTAGAATCTTCAGGCGAGACATGGGAGGAAGTAAAAGAGGAGGAGGCATTGTATTGTTACTTAAAGATTCAAAGAACAAAGAACAATACAGCACAGGAACAGGCCCTTCGGCCCTCCAAGCCCACGCCGCTCCCCGGTCCAGGATTGAATCCTGAATCCAGGATCCCCGCCCAATTTTCCAGCCTATCTACATACCAATATCCTATCCACCGAGCTGTCCCTCACAGCTACGATGCTTTGTTCATTACAACCTATTAACTTACCCCCACCCCCCCATTCCAGACCATGTGATCTCCAGGGAGAGAGTAAGGAGTACTGCAGTAAGGAGAGATGATATCCTAGAAGGGGCATCAAATGAAGCTTTGCGGGTAGAGCTTAGGAATAAAAAAGGGGCAGCCACATTGTTAGGTGTTTACGATAGACCCTCAGATAGTCAGAAGGATATTGAGGAGCAAATATGTGCTCAATTCGCAGAAGTGTGTAAAACAATAACAATTGGGTTTTTATGTTAGGTGATTTCAACTTTCCCAACATTAACTGGGACATACACAGTGTTAAGGACTTGGATGGAGTAGATTCCTTGAAATGTGTATAGGAGAACGTTTTAAATCGATATGTGGTGGGTCCAACAAGAGAGGGAGTTGTGCTGGACCTGATTCTGGGAAATGAAGCCGGACAGGTGGTTGAGGTGGTGGTGGGGGAGCATTTTATTGATAGCGATCACAACATGGTCCAATTTAAGCTTGTTATGGACAAGGAAATAGACAAGCTGCAAAAAAAAATAGTTTTGGATTGGGGGAAAGTGGATTTTAATATTTATAATAAAATAAGACAGGATCTAGCCAAGGTAGACTGGGAAGAGCTACTAATGGAACAGTTTACAGGAGAGCAGTGGGGGGGCATTCAAAACGGAAATGGGGAGGGTGCAAGCCCAGTATGTTCACTCTGGGGTGATGGGTAGGAATAACAAGACCAGAGAACCATGTATGACCAGAGATATTCAGGATACAATGAGAAGGAAAAGAAATGCTTTTAAAAAGTACAGAGGGAGCAAATCAGTGGAGGCATTAGTGAGGTATAGAAAGCGCAGTAAGTAAGTCACTCACCTGAGGAAGGAGCAGCGCTCCGAAAGCTTCTGATTCCAAATAAACCTGTTGGACTTCAACCTGGTGTTGTGAGCCTTCTTACTGTGCCCACCCCAGTCCGACGCTGACATCTCCACATGATAGAAAGTGCAGGGTGGAGCTTAAGAAAGTAATTAGGAATCTAAAGAGAGGATATGAGAAAGCTCTGGCTGGTAAAAGCAGGGAAAATCCCAAGGTATTCTATAAGTATATCAATGGAAAGAGGATAACTAGGGAAAGAGTAGGGCCCATTAGGGATCAAGGGGGCAAACTGTGGGTGGAGCCTTAGGACACCGGAAGAGTTTTGAATGAATACTTCACATCCGCCTTCACCCAAGTGAATGAGGATGATATGGAATTCAGGAAGAGTGACTGTGAGGTTCTTGAGCAAATTGACGTAGGGAAGGACAAGGTACTGGAGGTGTTGGCAGCCTTAAAAGTGGATAAATCTCCAGGTCCAGATGAATTGTGTGCTAGGCACAATTGAGAGGCAAAGGAGGAGATTGCAGGGGCTCTGACCCAAATTTTCAATTCCCCTCTGAACACGGGGGAGGAGCTTGACGATTGGAGAACAACTAATGTGGTTCCGCTATTTAAGAAGGGTTGTAGAGATAAACCAGGGAACTGGAGACCAGTGAGTCTCACGTCAGTGGTAGTGAAACTACTAGCAAAACTTCTGAAGAAGAGCATCTATCTCCACTTGGAGAAGCAAAGCTTGATCAGGGATAGCCAGCATGGCTTCGCCAGAGGGAGGTCATGCCTAACAAATTTGAATTAATTTTTTGAAGAGGTGACCAGGTGTGTAGACGAGGATATGCAATTGATATAGTTTATATGGATTTCAGCAAAGCCTTTGACAAGACCCCATATGGGAGACTTGTAAAGAAGGTAAATTTACATGGGCTACAGGGTAATTTGATAGTCTGGATTCAAAGTTGTCTCAGTTGTGGGTGATGACAGAAGGCTGCTTTAGTGACTGGAAGCCAGTGTCCATTCACCCATCCCTAACCCAAACCACTCAACATTGCTTGGAAATTTTCTACTGTTAAAGGTGGTTACGTAAATACATATAAACTATATCAATTGCATATACTCGTCTACACATCTGGTCACCTCTTCAAAAAATTCATTCAGATTTGTTAGGCATGACCTCACTCTGGCGAAGCCATGCTGACTATCCCTGATCAAGTTTTGCTTCTCCAAGTGGAGATAGATGCTCTTCTTCCCTGGTTTATCTCTACAACATGTTGTTCGGTACGGTTTTATATTTCTAATAAATTTGGGAGAGGAGGTGGGAATGACAAAGTAGGTCTAGTTATGTATCATAATTAATTATAGTTTCTCTGAAATTACTTTATTGCCTTCGGCAATCTTATTTTTTTCTGAAATATAAATGGAGCTGTTTTGGTGGAGCTGGAATACGTTGTTAATTAAATTCCAAGCGGTTCTCGGGCAAGTACAGAAACATTGAAAGTCAGCTTGGTATCATTTTTCACTGCCTCACCTCCATTTTTGTAGCACGTAGGTTTGCGCCTGGGATTCCTCACTCGGGGCGGGGGGGGCGGGGGGGGGGTTTCCCCTCTGCTTCATTTAGCAGACACATGGTACTTCCCCACAGGCAGAGATTTTCCAAACGAAAGCTGCTCATTCATTGTCACCTCTTTTATTACGAACAGGAACATTCAATAAGGGACTGCAATTGGCGGGGGGGGGGGGGATATGATTTTAAAAGCAACTTACTCACGCAAAGTTGTTTGTTCTTCCATTGCTTTCCCTTATTTTCCAGGCATTGGTTTATGATTTTCCTGAAAGCAATTTTGTTGGAATTGCTTACTGTACTTTTTCCCCAGAGTTGAAACGTCAAATGCTAGGGGGCATGTGCTTAAGGTGAAAGGGGGGAAGTTCAAAGGAGATTGATAGACTGGATTCAAAGTTGTCTCAGCTGTGGGTGATGACAGAAGGCTGCTTTAGTGACTGGAAGCCAATGTCCTGTGGGGTACCACAGGGATCTGTAGTGGGCTGGTAGTGGAGGCAGATACGAAAGGGGCGTTTAAGGGGCTTTTAGATAAGCACACGAATATGCAAGTAATAAAGGGATATGGACCAAGGAAAGGCAGAAGGGATTAGTTCAATTTGATGTCATGCTGAGCACAACATCATGGGCCAAAGGGCCTGTTCCTGTGCTGTTCTATGTTCCATGTACTTACCAAACATCAGAATTTATCCCCTCATTCCATGTGTCTTTGATGCTAATTATAAACATATCACATCAAAGCGCAGTCCCCAAAACTGAGGAAGAATTCCTAGATTGGGATATAACAGAACAAAATTGCTTTCAACTCATTCATAAATCTGTGACACAACTCACGTCCAATCCTTGTTGCCACTGCTCTTAATGTAAATACAATCGGTAACTGAACTCATCAGCAGTTCAATGGAAATTGACCTTGACAGGATGGATGCTACAGTAATAGGTTTTTCTTCTGTCCAATGCCACTTTCGTTAACTGCTCAAATTTTCTGCAAATGTCGCTACTGAATTTTAAGTTGCAAGTTCCTCCATTGTGTCGATGCCATGCAGCATGTTTCAAGATAAATATTGTCCCATTGCTGACTTTCTGCAGTCAGTTCAACAAACAATAAGTTGAATCAAAACTATAAATATTAGTGCTGATAGTTGATATTTTCTGAGACTATTGTGTGGGAGAAATTTATTGTAATTGACTAAATAGCCTGTTCATTTCACCACAACAGTAGAATTATAAAATTAACTCCACTAAGGTGGGATATACCTGTATCCCAACCTAAACATTTAAAACAACGCCCACACAATCTTTTCAGCATATAAGCCATAATCTTTTGCACATTAATAAGCTGATTTGTACTTTTGACATAGAAATCGTAGAAACCCCACAGTGCAGAAGGAGGCCATTCGGCCCATCAAGTCTGCACCAACAACAATCCCGCCCAGGCCCAGTCCCCGTAACCCCATACATTTACCCGCCAATCCCTCTAACCTACACAGCCTGGGACACTAAGGGGCAATTTTATGGGCGGTGGCACAGTGGTTAGCACTGCTGAGTCATAGCGCAAGGGACCCAGGTTCAATTCCGGCCTCGGTGACTGTCTGTGTGGAGTTTGCACTTTCTCCCTGTGTCCGCGTGGGTTTCCTCCCACAGCCCAAAATGTGCAGGTTAGGCAGATTGGCCATGTGCGAGGGGGATTAGGAGGGTATATACGTGGGGTTACGAGGATAGGGCCTGGGTGGGATTGTGGACAGTGTAGGCTTGATGGGCTGAATGGTCTCCTCCTGCACTGTAGAGATTCTAAGATTCTAATTTAGCATGGCCAATCAACCATCTTTGGACTGCCGCTCTTGTGAAACAAAGATGATGAACATTTGCTGATTTCTGCCTATTAGGTCCCAAGTTTTGAACACTTTGATAGGAATGAAGAACAAGGCATCGTCCTGTATTCTGTTTGTCTCAAATTACTGTTGATCATTTTTGAGAGATGATAGTCAGCGTATGTGCAAAGTAGCAGCGCAAAATGTTAGCCTTGTTGAAACATGTTAGGGAGAAAGTAATCCTGAGGAGAGGGTCATATTCAGTTTCCAGAAAAGCAACCGGTAACTTGATAATGGGAAGCAAATGTATAAGAAATTCCCGGCACGTTGGCACTGCTGCCTCACAGCGCCAGGAACCCGAGTTCAATTCCCAACTTGGGTCACTGTCTGTGTGGAGTTTGCACGTTCTCCCCGTGTCTGCGTGGGTTTCCTCCCACAGTCCAAAAGACGTGCTGATTAGGTGCATTGGCCGTGTTAAATTCTCCCTCAGTGTACCCGAACAGGTGCTGGAGTGTGGCAACTGGGGGATTTTCACAGTAACTTCATTGCAGTGTTAATGTAAGCCTACTTGTGACAGAAAAAAATAAGTAAACTTAAGCTTGAAAAGAAATAACTCAGATTTATAACACACTTTTTAGGACCTCCGGCCATCCCAGGTAAAATTACAACCAATCAAGTAATTTTGAAGTACATTTACAGTTATACTTTAAAGAACTATGGATAACCAATATTTTATAGCTTCTCATGGGATGTGGACATCACTGACCTGGTAACTATTTATTGCCCATCCCTAATTGCCCTTGAGAATGTAGTGATGAGCGGTCTTCTTGATCCGCTGCAGTCAGTGTAGTGTAGGTACACCCATTGTGCTGTTAGAAAGGGATTTTGACCCAGTGACAGTGAAGAAACGGTGATATAGTTCCAAGCTGGGATGTTGTGTGATTTGGACGGAAACCTACAGACGGTGGTGTTCCCATGCATCTGCTGTCCTTGTCCTTCTAGGTGGTAGAGGTCATGGGTTTGGAAGATTCTGTTAAAGGAGCCTTGGTGAGTTGCTGCAGTGTATCTTATAGATGGTACAGATGGCTGCCACTGCGTGTCGGTGGTGGAGGGAGTGAATGTTTGTAGAAGGGGTGCCAATCAAGCGGGCTGCTATGTCCTGGATGGTGTCGAGCTTCTTGAGTGTTGTTGGAGCTGCATCATCCAGGCAAGTGGAGAGTATTCCATCATGCTCCTGACTTGTGCCTTGGGCGGACAAGCTTTGGGGAATCAAGAGGTGAGTTACTTACAGCAGAATTCCCAGCCTCCGACCTGCTGTTGCAGCCACACTATTTATGTGTTACCAGTTCAGTTCCTGTCAAAAGTAACCCCCAAGATGTTGATAATGGGTGATTCAGAGATGGTAATGTCATTGAAGATCGAGGGGAGATAGTTGGATTCTCTCTTGTTGGAGATTGTCATTCCCTGGCATTTGTGTAGGAGGAATGTTACTTGATACTTAACAGCCCAAGCTTGCACACAGCACAGTGTGATCCCATAAGCAGCACTTGGATAATAACCAGACCAGTTGTTATTGGTGTAGGTTGAAGGATAAACCTTGGCCATGACAGCAAGTATCAGGAATCTTTTATGCCTACCTGATTAGACAAATTTGGTTTAACATTTCATCAAAAAAAGGTACCTCTGATTGTGTACCCCTTCAGTACCGCATTGAGAAGTCCACCAGAAATGTGTGTTCAGGTCTTTACCAAGGAGCGCGGTACAATGACTTTCTGACTCAGTGGGGAGAGTATCGCAGAATCCCTACAGTACAGAAGGAGGCTATTCGGCCATCGAGCCTGCACCGACAACTATCCCACCCAGGTCCTGTTCCCGTAACCCCACATATTTACCCTGCTAATCCCACTGACACTGGGTCCCTGGCTCTGTGAGTGAAAGCAGAGCAACACATTTAAATATACAAGCAGTATTAGACCCCATGTGTTTACCGTGCTAATTCCCCTGACACTAAGGGACAATTTAGCATGGCCAATCCACCTAACCCGCACATCTTTGGAGTGTGGGAGGAAACCGGAGCACCCGGAGGAAACCCACGCCGACACAGAGAAAACGTGCAAACTCCACACAGACAGTCACCCAAGGTCAGAATTGAATCCAGGTACCTGGAATACTACCATTGAGCCAAGGCAGGTACCAGAGATAGATAGGAGAGGGTTTCTAAACTGGCAACCTGGTCAGGTTAGCACAATTCTAAGTTTAGGACATTCAGCTTGCAGCAATAAAGTACATTTATTCATGATATTACAAGCAAAAAAAAATTCAAGGTAAATCTTTCTCCAGATCTGATTTCTATTCCAGAGAGTATTCAAGCAAGGTTTAAAAGAAGATAGTTTTAGTTTTCATATTTTAAAAAGAATAATCAAATTGAGAGCAGTTGGTATTGATGTATTCATGAAGAAGGGAATAGAAACATGTTTGGAGGCCATTAAAAAAACTTGTCAGGTTTTAATATGGTATTCTAATTTTCAGCAGGAGTTTTGTTCTTTTTTTCCCCCCGAATAAGGGTTACACAATTGACCTACCATGCTAAAACGTCCATCTCAACAGAATCTATTCGGTTTCTCAAAGCCTATTTGGATGAGTTGGCTGTAAATGTGCCTCTGGAATAAGTGAATTAGGCTAAAGGTGGAGCCTGGAATAGTTATGGGATTTCATTGAATCCCAACAGTGCAGAAGGATGCCATCTGGCCCATCGGGCCTGCACCGACAACAACCCCACCCAGGCCCTATCCCCGTAGCCCCATGCATTTACCCTGCTAATTCCCCTGACACTAAGGGGCAATTTGGCATGGCTAATCCACCAAATCCACACATCTTTCGGATGTGGGAGGAAACCAGAGCACCCGGAAGAAACCCACGGGGAGAATGTGCGCAGACAGGGGAAGAATGTGCAGACTCCACACAGACAGTCACAGCGAGGCCGGAATTGAATCTGGGTCCCTGGCGCTGTGAGGCAGCAGTTTGTGGAAGGAGTGGATTGGATAGACCCTCTTTTAATCGTTTGGATTTTGTCAGTCAAAAATGGCTCTTGTTGATTCAGGCTGTCAGGTTGTAGATTCTTAAACAACTTCGGCTTGATGACAGTTCCATTGCGCGCAAAGCACCATAGAAACTTGTGATTTGATACGTAGTTTCGATTCGTAGCTTCTGACGTCTTATCAATCAGTGAACTTTTTGAGAGTCTTTGAAAAGAAATCCAGCCCAATGACTAGGGACTGATGCACGTGCAAACAGAAGGGCACCCTGACACTGGGTTTCTATTTAAGAACATAAATATCAAAAATGCGAAAAGCTGTTTTAAGATCTATGGAACCTAGCCAGCAGACTGTCTCTGCACTTCTACCCAGAATGAAAAAAAATAATTGCTGTTAATCAAACAGCAGTTTATCACTGTTAAAAGAACCTTGCACTTTGCAATGGCATAATTCCAATACATCTTTTAACATGCAAATGGAGGAGTGCAAACAGCAATACATTTGGACTGAGCAAAGTTCGCTTGTGACAAAGTTGGAGTGCACCAGCGAGAGCCTCGTGTGAACTGTATTCAGTCAAGGAGTCAAAAGCTAGAACTTACTGAACAATAAGTATAACTAGCATCGTTAAAGCACGAGGACCTCATATCGTAACTCTTTGGATGTCTGAAAATGCTTCGTTTACAACAACAATGTGCATTCGTATCACAGCAAAATGTTCTAGGCTAATTCATAATCAGTGGGTGGCACAGTGGTTGGCACTGCTGCCTCAGCGCCAGGGACCCGGGTTCAATTCCAGCCTCGGGTGAATGTCTGTGTGGAGTTTTCACATTCTCCCCATGTCTGCGTGGGTTTCCTCCAGGTACTCCAGTTTCCTCCCACAGTCCAAAGATGTGTGGGTTAGGTGGATTGGTCATGGTAAATTGCCCCTTAGTGTCAGGGAGATTAGCAGGGTAAACACATGGAGTCTAATACCGCTTGTATATTTAGATGTGTTGCTATGCTTTCAATTACCGCAGCTTTCTTAGCTCCTGTAGATAATCCTAATTCCAATTTTCTGCCAATTCCAGCAATTTAGCTTTGGATACATTTTTCATATTTGCTAAGGTTATATAGTCTGCTTCCAAATAATCCTGGGCCAGGACAAGAATTATATTCTGCAATCTCCTTATTTTAAATAACATGTTCTCATTTGTTGCCCGTGTTCCTCACTCTCATTACATTTAAAAAGTCACAAATCCCCTACACCCAAAAGGAATTACGGTTTTTAAAATCCCGGATCAGCCCCCAATTCTTTTGTTATGAACCTTGCTGACATTTGATGCGAGAGTGCCCTAACTTTAAATCCTGGTCTCGTAGTTGTGTCTATTGGTTTGGATTGATGTGAGGAGCAACGTACAACCCAGTGAGAAACAGTCCAGGCTTTAGGTAAACAATTAATAAAGAGTATTTATTAAAGTAAATTGTTGCGGTCTTTGATGTCAGCCTTTTAATTGATCACAACTTTACCCTTCAAGTAACCAGACTAAGTCATGGAGTTCTCTTAAACAGCTGTTTTAATGCAAGCTATAGCAAGGATGTTGGAAAGCTACAGTTCACATCTCTGTAGCTAGCCAGAAGGGCATATTCCGAGATACATGAGCAATTATAGTTTTCAATTTTGATTGCAAGTAAATAGCATATACCAATCACAATCACTTTATGCTTGCTTCATTATAATATCCAATTAGCGGTGGCACAGCGGCACAGTGGTTAGCACTGCTGCCTCACAGCACCAAGGACCCGGGTTCCATTCCGGCTTCGGGTGACTGTCTGTGAGGAGTCTGCACATTCTCCCCGTGTCTGCGTGGGTTTCCTCTGGGTGCTCCGGTTTCCTTCCACAGTCCAAAGATGTGCGGGTTAGGTTGATTGGCCATGCTAAATTGCCCTTTAGTGTCAGGGGTTTAGCAGGGTAAATATGGGGGGTTTCGGGGATCGGGCCTGGATGGGATTGTTGTCGGTACAGACTCAATGGGCCAGAAGGAGGCCATCCTTCTGCACTGTAGGGATTCTGTGAAAGCTTCATACATCATTGCTACAAGTTATCATATCCACATATCCCTGTGTCTGTGGATCACTCCTTTTTCCAGTTACAGGTGTCTGATTTAATGAGCTTTGCCCAGACTAATGGCCTTGGTGTCTACCTGTGAAGGCTCTTATAAGAAGATCTTTGTTTTTCATAACAGCTTGTGTGATTTTAAACTTGTGTGATTATTCACCCTTTCAAAATGAAAAGTAGAAAATACGTAACCAGAAAGAATATAATATACTATGACACTTAAGTATATGAATGATTAAACACAAATGATTTCCCTGAGATAATGTCTCATTCTCAACTACACCCACATTCCCTGGACTCACTGAGACACCCCCTTTTCTCAAACAACATTCAATTTTGTAACTCTAAGTCAAATCCAGCTCATAGACCCTACGCAGCACAGTTTAGGTGATCTGGTCTGGGAATCTATCTTTTGTTGGTTCAGCAAAGGTACGAAGATATGTCTTGTAGAGAAGATATGTCTGCAATCTGCTGTGGCTTTAAGTGTTAGATAGAACGGGCCACTCTGATGATTTTGACTTGTCTGGCTGTTGGATGAAAACTAGCCTCTCAAGTCTGTCGGATGGAACTAGCCTCTCGGGCTGCAGGATGTACTGGCCTCCTTTCCTCTGAGGGTGCTGGCAATTATACCATTCAGCCTCTTTGATATTTAATTCTGTTTATTTAGTTGTGTGCATCGCTCAAATTCCTTGACTTTAGAAATTAGCATCTGTATACCTCCACTGATCTCTCAGTCGTCTAGGTAAGTTGTTTCTACTTCCTGACTTTGTCTAGATGCCTGCTAATCTTGTTACTGGGCAAAATACATAGCATCATGCCTTTATAATGCTGGCTGCTGTTGTCACTAGACAGGTTTTTCCTACCTATTGCTGGGTAAATGGCATCCTATTGTGCCTTTTAAAATTCTTGTTACTGCTGTTGCTAGGCAGACCCCTGACACTGTGCACTGCACGGGCACGTACCTTTCCCCTTTGGGACAGTACCCACCAGGTTCTCTTTGCCAGGTCCCAGTTTGTCAGGACCTGTTATAAGCCCCACCTTGGATGGGAAATCCTAACATGGGGGATAATACAGTGGGGAGACCTGCGAATGATATTTAAATGTAGAGTAATGGGGTTCCCAACCTTTCATAGCAGGAACTCCATTACATCATTGGCAGGGGTGGGAACCAATCTGAATGAGAAACCCCACTGGCATGCAATCCATTTGGGGACACCAGTTGTATTCTCTGCCCCCGCCTGCTGAAAACAGGGGTGGAGAATCGCGGCCAATTTGTTTATGGGATGTGAATGTTCATGGTAAGGCCAGCATTTATCACCCATTTCGAATTGCCCTTGAGAAATGCTGTATAAGTAAGTACGTCTACAGCACTGTTAGGAAGGGAGCTCAAAGATCTTGACCCAGCGATGATCGAGCAACAGCAATGTATTTCCAAGCCAGGATAGTGTGTGACTTGAATGAGAACTTGCAGGTAGTTGTTCCCATGAGCTTGTTACTCTTGTCCTTCTAGGCAGCAGAGGAAGTGCTTTCAAAGGTAACTCAGGGAGTACCAGCGTATGTTGTGGATGATACACACTGGAGTGCGTGGGGGTGCAGGGTGTGAATGTATAAGGTAATGGATGAGATGTCACTTAAGTGGCCTGCTTTGGCATTGAGCTTCTTGAGTGTTATTGGAGCTGCACTCAACCAGGCAAGTGATTTGATTTGATTTATTATTGTCACATGTATTAACATACAGTGAAAAGTATTGTTTCTTGCGCGCTATACAGACAAAGCATACTGTTCATAGAGAAGGAAAGGAGAGGGTGCAGAATGTAGTGTTACAGTCATAGCTAGGGTGTAGAGAAAGATCAACTTAATGCAAGGTAAGTCCATTCAAAAGTCTGATAGCAGCAGGGAAGAAGCTGTTCTTGAGTCAGTTGGTACGTGACCTCAGACTTCTGTATCTTTTTCCCGACGGGAGAAAGTGGAAGAGAGAATGTCCGGGATGTGTGGGGTCCTTGATTATGCTGGCTGCTTTGCCGAGGCAGCGGGAAGTGTAGACAGAGTCAATGGATGGGAGGCTGGTTTGTGTGATGGATTGGGCTACAGTCACGACTTTTTGTAGTTGAGAGTATTCCCTCGCACTCCTGACTTGTGCCTTGTAGATTGTGGACAGGCTTTGGTGGGTCAGGAGATGAGTTCACAGAATTCCCAGCCTCTGACCTGCTCTTGTCCTATTGTGTGTGTGTGTGTGTGTGTGTAAAATACATTATACAAAATCTATGCAATGAGAAAATAGATTTTCCAGAATCCTCCTCAAATTGAGGAGGGTTCAAAGACCACTAATGTTCGTTTGAAGTTACAGTTATGAAAGCTGCATACAACATTGCAAAAATGACCTCAAATGAACTATTTCAACAAGTAATGATGTGCCCTCAGGATTCAGTCCCACATTATTAACCTTTCTGATGCAGCTTCACTCTGAATAGTTTAAACTTTATTTGTGTCACAAGTAGGCTTCCGTTAACACCGCAAAGAAGTTACTGTGAAAATCCCCTCATCGCCATACTCCAGCGCCTGTTCGGGTACACTGAGGGAGAATTTAGCACGGCCAATGCACCTAACCAGCACATCTTTCAGTCTGGGGGAGGAAACCAGAGCACCCAGAGGAAACCCATGCAGACACAGGGAGAACGTGAGATTCCGCACAGACAGTGACCCAAGTTGGGAATCGAACCTGGGTCCCTGGTGCTGTGAGACAGCAGTGCTAGCCACAATGCCACTGTGCCGCCCCTGGAATAGAGATCAGCCCAATCCTTACTTTTGGGGATGTTTCATGGTCCTTGTTCCAATGCGATTCTCCTTTTTATTTTTCTATGTTTAAAACATGGTGGCCAAACCATCTAATTATTTGGACCAAATGTCAGGAGTTCCATTTAATATTTATGTGCCTGATCCAGTTCATTTTCTGGTGCCTAGTTGCTTCCTGCCTCCACCCCCTAGATGTTAATGGTGCGCACTGAGAGTGGGCGAAGCATGGGGTGGCTGAGGGAGCTGGATACTTCTTCTCCTTTGATGAAATGTAACAATTCGTGAGGTCTCCTCAATGGGCAGAGTTTCAAAGACCGATTTAATAAAACATTGGGGAAGCTCGAAAACATTAGCAAACAGCTTGGGTGGACAATAATTATGCATCTTGAAATAGGGCTGGTAAAGGTGAGAGTACAATACAATGAGTTAATTGGAAGTGTCGTTAATATGGTATGATTTCTCACTCCGTGCTCACCCTATTATAGAAAGGATATTATTAAACTAGAAAGAGTGCAGAAAAGATTTACTAGGATGCTATCGGGATTTGATGGTTTGAGTTATGAGGAGAGGCTGGATAGACTGAGACTTTTTTCTCTGGAGCGTAGAAGGCTGAGGGGTGACCTTATAGAGGTCTATAAAATAATGAGGGGCACAGATCAACGAGATAGTCAATTTCTTTTCCCAAAGGTAGGGGAGTCTAAAACACGAGGGCATAGGTTTATGGTGAGAGGGGAGAAATACAAAAGTGTCCAGAGGGGCAATTTTTTCACACAGAGGGTGGTGAGTGTCTGGAACAAGCTGCCAGAGGTAGCAGTAGAGGCGGGTACAATTTTGTGTTTTAAAAAGCATTTAGACAGTTACATGGGTAAGATGGATATAAAGGAATATGGGCCAAATGCGGGCAATTGGGGCGAGCTTAGGGGTTTAAAAAAAAGAGCGGCGTGGACAAGTTGGGCCGAAGGGTCTGTTTCCATGCTGTAAACCTCTATGACTCATTCGTTTATGCAGTACTTTGGCCGGAGCTGAAATGAATATGTACATTCTGTGTAAGGGGTTGATGGAAGATGGTTGGGGGTGGGGAGAGCTCAGCGAAATAGATTCTGAGATTTCAAATTTTTAACTTAATGAAACATTTCATTAACTGTCCAAAGAGATTTATAACCCATAACTTGCTGTGCAGAGAGTTTAGATAATGTATCTTCAGCTGCATGATCTTTCCCAAGACAATTAGGAATCTACATAAACTGGACTAAAACCTTCAGCAGAGAATGTTGGGAGTGCTTCAAGACGAAAACTAGTGATTTGTCTTAGCCAATGAATAAAACAAATGGCAGAAACGTTATCGCGAATGCTGGCAAGCATACGGCAAAATGTTGTGGCATTTATCATAAACCTGCTTTCTCAAAGGCTACATGTTAAATCTGTTGAGGTCTTTGATTATTGTGCACACATGGCATGGGACGGTAAGCGTGCATTGTGATGTGGATGAGAAATGTCTGCTTTTGTATTAAGTGACAGAAGCCACCTGTTTCACAAGGAATACGTTTAAATAGAACTCCTGACATTTGAAGGAGTCTGGTCCAAATAATTGCATATGCAATGGTTTGGCCACTAAGTTTTAACAGAGTAAAATAAAAGGATATTCACATTGGAACAAGGGCCGTGAAATATCCCCAAAAGTAAGGATTGGGCTGATAACTATTCACAGAGTGAAGCTGCATCAGAAAGGTTAATAATGTGGGACTGAATCCTGAGGGCACTTCATTACTGGTTGAAATAGATCATTTGAGGTCAATTTGGTAATATTGTATGCGGCTTTCATAACTGTACCTTCAACAAAACATTAGTGACATTTGAACCCTCCGCAATTCAAGGGTGATTCTGGAAAATCTATTCTCATTGCATATATTTTGTATAATATATATACTTCGCGCACACTGCGCACATGCACCACCCACCACGCACACACCCCACACACGAACATATCCCACACACACCCCTCACACGCACACACCTCACACACCCCTCACGCGCACACACCCCACACACGCACACACCCCACACACGAACACCCCTCACACACACACACCCCTCACGCGCACACACCCCACACGTGCACACACCCCACACGCGCACACACCCCACACACGCACACACCTCACACACGAACACACGTCAAATGTTTTGCACATAAATCGAGGTGATGAAATGGATGCTGAATCTGTTTTATTTCTCCATGCATTCGATAATTTTAAATAACATAATTCCTATCTTAAAATCATTGTAAAAAGTGTTGAGACAAATGATTGGAATCATGCTGATAGTCTGGAAGAGTAGAGGCCAGTTAGCTCAGTTGGCTGGGTGGCCAGCATGTGATTCAGATGAATGCCAACAGAGTGGGTTCGATTCCCATTCCAGCTTGAGATAGACTTGGGACCATTGGAACCTCCAACGGAAAACCACTATTGACAAAGAGCTATCAAGAAAATGGTACAGAGTGAAGTATACTCAGACAATGAGTTAGGGACCTGCCTTTGAGTACAGCTCACATGAGGGAATGTGATATGAGTGGAAATTTGTGACTTTTTTTGCGATGAGCAGGAATGCTTTGGTATGCAGAGAGAAGTGATAATCCTTGGATACAGTCAAACAATTCCTTGATTGCAACAAGTAAATAGGATTGTTATTTGATGCCTTCCATCTCAAATGTTTGTCTCATTTATTTACTGGTATGGTTCTCCTACGAGAGGAGTTGTGCTCCTACCAAGCTTCTGGTACCAAGTGACCTCCCAAGAACAGTCCGCGTGATCCTCCTCATATCTATTTTATTCTTTTCAAGTTACTGTGGCAGAGGCAGTGGCACAGTAGTATTATTGCTGGACTAGTAATTCAGAGACCCAGGATAATGCTCTGGGGACCCCGGTTGGAATCCCACCACGGCGGATGGTGAAATTTGAATATGAAATAAACAAAATACAATCTGGAATTATAAGTCTAATGATGACCACAAAACCATTGTCGATTGTCATAAAAACCCATCTAATCACTGATATTCTTTAGGGAAGGAAATCTGCTGTCCTTATCCAGTCTGTGACTTCAGCAATGTGGTTGACTCTGCATTCTGAAAAGGGCAATACGGGACGGGCAACAAATGCTGGCCCAGCCAGCGATGCCCACATCCCATGAAAGCATAAATAAAACTGAGATTATTGCAATGATTCCATGATGCATTGTCATCAACGTTGACATCAGCAAAGTGAAGATTATAAGAAAAGGTAAACCTGGGTTTGCTGCCGTCCAGGTGGATAATGGTGTCACATCTCGTGTCTGACCAACTGCTTTTCACACAGTAATGTACCAATTACTCGGTGCTCATTGCAGATTATAGGAATGCTGTACAGATGTGGCGGTTAAGCTTTTTAAAATATGCTCCATGAATCTTAATTGCTGGCAGCAAGTTGTAGTTGGCTCTTTCAGGCCCCCGTAGCATCAGGAGTTCACCAAAACCTGAGCCGCTGTTGCCAGCTGGGTCTGTTTCAGGTTGATTAAGAATGCTAGTGACTTGTGATCATTGAAATAATACTGGGCAGTCAATTGCACAGTGTAGGGAAGCTGAGAACGGCAAAATCAATCAAGCAAGCTGCTGCCTCAGTTCTTTGCTGCAATGCATTATCGCTCTTCGATCGCTTTGAGTTACTCCCAGAATCGCCTTCTTGCCTTTCTGGTTGTCTGCAACTTTAAAATTGGTTGTACGGGTTTGAACACAAGCTGTTTAGTAACTTTCATCACAGCTGGAGAGATGTTAATTTGAGGGCATTGTCAACCTGAACTGCCTATCCTCGCTTGAGCTTTCAGCTTGAGCGTTGTGCAACAACAAACCCGCCTTGTGTTTCTTTTTAAATATTCTTCAGCATTTAACTTCTGCTATTCCAAAATAATTGTTTCTTTTTTTGAAAAAGCGTGACGGTTGGAGGGAAAGATTTGAGGATAAGTTGGTCCATGCAGCAGTCCTGGGGCTCCCAATGATTTTGTAGCCATCTTGTATCGAGTGTAATGCATTAATAAAAAAGATAATTTAAAGGTATGTAAGTGGGTTTGCTCATGAGTCAACCAGTGCAGGTGCTCAAGCTGTGCTAAAATTAATTATTTTTCCAACTGTGCTGCAAGTTGGAAAATTATTCCTATATTTATTCAGGGTGTCTTTTTACAATCTGCTATTTAGGTTTGCAGACAAAAGCTTTTGTGGATGGGGAGGATGAGATAAACCATAATGATAAAAAGATTTATTAGTCACAAGTCGGCTTACATTAACACTGCAATGAGGTTACTGTAAAGATCCCCTAGTCGCCACACTCTGACACCTGTTCGGGTACACTGAGGGAGAATTTAGCACGGCCAATGCACCTAACCAGCACATCTGTCGAACTGTGGGAGGAAACCGGAGATCCAGAGGAAACCCACACAGACACGGGGAGAACGTACAGACTCCACACAGACAGTGCCCCAAGCCAGGGATCGAACTCGGGACCCTAGGACTGTGAGGTAGCAGTGCTAACCACCGTGCGACCATACAGCCCCCCGATGGGATAAAATCAAAGCCCTTTCAAAGCTGCAAATTAAGTTGAGCCCCCACATTTACAGCTTTATCTTTGTTAAATACTAGCTCAATCTTGGGAATTCTTCACTTCACCTCAGGAATTTACTTGAGTTCTTTATTGTTGTTTTCCTACTCAAAGAATTCTGGAAGATTAGTTATGCAAATATAGCCTGCTGTTATTTGGGGTCTAGGATTTTTCTTTAGCATCTAGTAAGCTGCTCACCAGGTGGTGATTTTATCTGCATTCAACTTGTGACCAAAATAATTACAGATCGCAGATATTCTTCAACTCCTTTTCTCAAAATCTGATGCTAGTTTTCATCCCTCCTTTGTTTGGAAATAACTGTTTACAGTACTTAGCATTTAGAAGACTGAATTAAGGAATTGTAGTGAAATCGGGGATTCCCACAAAAGGCTTTTTTTAAAATGAATTTGTGGCACTCTGGTTGAGTCTCAGTTTCTATTGTGCTGTTATGAGAGACATAGTTTGGGGAGGAAGTCACAACTCTGTGCCCACCTTTCCCAGAACATCATGCCTGGGGTGGCACGGTGGTTAGCACTGTTGCCTCACAGGGCCACGGACCCGGGTTCAATTCCTGACTTGGGCCACTGTCTGTGTGCACTTTGCACATTCTCCCCATGTCTGCGTGGGTTTCCTCCGGGTGCTCTGGTTTCCTCCCACATTCCAAAGATGTACGTGATAGGTTGATTGGCCATGCTAAATTGCCCCTTAGTGTCTCCAGATGCGTAGGTTAGCAGGATTAGCAGGGTAAATATGTGGGGTTACGGGGATGGGGCCTGGGCGTGATTGGGGTCTGTGCAGACTCAATGGGCCGAATGGCCTTGTTCTGCACTGTAGGGACTCAATGATGATGATGAATCCCTCCAATCAGGTTTCTGACCTTGGCATCGTGTCCGAGATGTCTTTTCAGAATCACAAATTACATCTTATACGGCTGTGACAAAGGTAAACTGTCCCTGAAGAGAAACAGTCAACGTTTCAGGTCTGTGACCGCTCCAGTTCTGATGCGAGGTCGTTGATTCGAAACATTGACTGTTTCTCTCTCCTCAGACGCTGCCTGACCTGTTAAATATTTCCAATATTCTTTGCTTTTAGTTCAGATTTCCAGTATCTGAATTGAAGATATTGACCATCAAACACTGGCGGCGTCATGTTTTGTTCACCCGTGTGCTAAATGGAGTTGGCCCCAGCACCTATGCTGGAGAGAATGGGCTCTAAGCCCTGTGAGAATCTGGTGCCAGATTTATCTGTTGTCCTTGACTTGCACACAGTCTTTCTGGCAGTGTTGCATTACGCATCCAGTATTTCCTTGTGCATGCCCATTAGATTTCTTCCAGGGGCTTCCCTGTCAAGGTCATAGAATCTCTACAGTGCAGAAGAGGCCATTCGGCCCATCAGGTCTGCACCGACTCTCTGACCCAGTACCTTTCCAGTCCCTTTTCCTCACCCTATGCCTGTAACCCCACACATTTAACCATGGCTAATTGATCTAACCTACACATTTTGGGACACTAAGGGGCAATTTAGCATGTCCAATTCATCTAACCTGCACATCTAGAGTGTGGGAGGAAACCAGAGCACCCAGAGGAAACCCACGCAGACACAGGGAGAACGTGCAAACTCCACACAGACAGTCACCCAAGGCTGGAATCGAACCCAGGTCACTGGCGCTATGAGGCAGCAGTGCTAACCACTGTGGCTTTGCAAAAGAATCAAAGTAAATTTGCTTGTTACTTTGTCCTGCTGAATGTCATCTATCATAGTTCTTAGTTTTTAGCTCCACTTCTGAGATTTTGCCCAATTACATGAAATTAAACCTGTGTCTAGTTATGAAATTATCATATGGTGTTGGATAGTAACGGATCAGCCATAATCTAATTGAATGGTGGAACAGACATGAGGGGCTAAACGGCCTGTTCTTTCTTGCTCTGCTTCTACATTTTGCAGTGTAGATGTCTTTTAGAAAATCTAATGCTTGTGTGATGTTGCTTTTTGATTTTTGTCAGCTTTCCTGAGCATTACTTATTGGGACAGCTTCCCTAATCCCTCGCCTATGTTTAAAGATCTGCTGTCTTTGTGCTGGCCATGTTGTATGCGTTTGCGCCACCTGTAACAGTATTTGCAAACAGTAATTTAAAGACTATCATCCTTATTTTTCGCATAGAATTTTTTTTTAACAGCTCCCAACCTTTAAGTCTTTCCCCGGTGATACCTACTGTGCCCTTACCATTTTTAATAATATGCTGAATACTTGGCAAATGATGAATCAAGGGATAAGAATAGTGTTACCTCATGATTCTTCTCTTTTGCTCACCTGTTAAATTTTGACTGCTCTACTGAGCACTCCTAGACTCATATTAAGAGACACATTAACAGCTACATCGCTTTGTGCTGATAGATGCAAGTTATGTTCTGTTTCATTATCCCCAAAATAGGTAGCATAGATATAAGTAGTCATTTATGTAGCATAATATGGCTTGTCAAGCACCTTGCATGCTTTCTATATTTGATCAACATTCCCAGTGACAGCAGGATTAGATAGGTTATAGTTATTGTATAAGCTTACATTTTAATCAGGGACCTCAAAACGTACAGGGAAAACTTTTTTAAGTAAAATATTAAAAGTTAGCACTTTGATGAGGTGCAGCATGAATCGCAGACCCGTTAAAATGGGATGGTCCCAACAGCACGTCATTGTCGCAAGCTCAGAAAATGATTTTTAAAAATGTCAGTGCTGAAGGCCATTCAGCCGAATCGTATTGATGATGCAAAAGTCTGAGGTCACGTACCAACTGACTGGAGAACAGCTCCTTCCCTGCTGCTACCAGACTTTTGAATGGACCTACCTAGCACTAAGTTGATCTTTCTCTACACCTTAGCTATGACTCTAACACTATATCCTGCACCCTCTCCATTTCTTCTCCCCTATGTACTCTATGAATAGTATGGTTTGTCTGTATAGTGCGCAAGAAACAATATCTTTCATTGTATCCCAATAGATGTGACAATAGATCAAATCAAATACTGACTCTGTATCAGTGCCACCCACCCTGTTCCTACACCACTGCTCTTCCCTAATACACTTAAATACATTTCTTTTTGAGCCGTTTTTTCTTTAAATGTAATGGTTAACCAACCTTCAGTCGTCACTTGTGGCCATTGTATGTATTATTCTGACAAACCTTAGCATGAAAATAGTTCAGCAAATCTCTATCCACATACTTTCATTATTAGTCCCAGAAGTGTCTCCTAATTCACTGATCTGCAGAAATAATCTTCTATTCATGGTCGTCTCAAACTCTGTCAACACTTCTATTAGATGCCCCATTAACCTTATCTGCTTTGGCACATGCAGTTGCAGTTTTTCAACTGCCCTATTATTAGAGTATGGTCCAAATGATTTGCTGAGGAGCTTTGCCCCAGCTTAAATATCCTTCTTACAATAAACGTGGGAGGGAGGTCACAAATCTGACAGGCAATCTGAGCACAACACATTGCCTTAAAGAATAAAGGATTTGTATCTACCTCCAATGTAGTTCACAGCCAGTCAAGCACTTTTGAACTTTTGTCACTGTGGCAATGTAGGAGGACGCGGCAGTGGATTTGCACACAATAAGGCCTCACTAAGAGAAGTGAAATATGGATAACCAGTTAATTGTTTTTCAGTGGGGTGGTTGAGCGATAAATGTTGGCCAGGACTCTGAGAGACTTGACCCTCCATTCAATGGACAGCATCAAGGATTTTTTACATTTAGGCATGAAGACAAATAGGGTCTCATTTTATTGTCTCATTCTAAGGATGGTGACCTAAAAATTGGGTTGCGTTCCCCCCATTGTTTAGGTGCTTTGAGGGCTCCGAAGTGCCCAAAGTGATGTGCAGGAAGTGCATGTGCGTGTCGGAAAGCACGCCTTCCACAATATTGAGCAATCAGGCAATTTTTGCCCATGCGTGAAGCAAGAGTTAGTCCTTTTGCATATTCAAATATTCAATCTTACTGGCCAATCTCACCACCCTGATTGAATGGCAGCTTTTCTCACTATATTTGTTGTGTCTCTGACATGCCTTTATTCGGCACAGCATTATTTATTCAGGGTGGCACTGTGGTTAGCACTGCTGCCTCACAGTGCCAGGGACCCAGGTTTGATTCCCGGCTTGGGTCACTGTCTGTGTGGAGTTCGCAAGTTCTCCCTGTGTCTGCGTGGGTTTCCTCCGGGCGCTCTGGTTTCCTCCCACAGTCCGAAAAACGTGCTGGTTCGGTGCATTGGCCGTGCTAAATTCTCCCTCAGTGTAACCGAACAGGCGTCGTAATGTGGCAACTGGGGGATTTTCACAGTAACTTCATTGCAGTGTTAATGTAAGCCTGCTTGTGACTCATAAATAAACTTTACTTATTCTGTAATGTAAGCTGGCTTTCTTTGTCCATTTTGAGTCTTGCTCATCTTAGATTTTCATTTTGCTCTTTTGCGATGCAGAAACAAGGATTTGCTGTTATTGACAGCTGCTCTGTCGGTGCACATTCTCAGCCCACTCTGTTGCTGTCTTCACACGCTGTGGGCCTTCCTCTTGCTTTCCAAGCTGGGATTTCTTCGTGTGCCTCCCACCTCAGACTTCATTTTGGAGCTAATGTTTTTTTCATTTATCACAGGATTCGGGTCTCAGCAGCAACTGCTTTCCCCCTGGTTGAGCAAACTGACTTCTGCATCTGACTTCAGAGTGGATTTGCCACTTAATCAGTCATCCTGATTATCACTGAGAGGGGTTGCCAATGTCGTCATAATCTAATGAGAAGCATAAACTGCTCTGAAATTTATTGTGTGAACTGCTGTACATTATGAATGGATAATTTAATTATCTCGAGGCAGCTTTTACAATAGACTAGCGGAAATAATATGGAATGCAGTGTGAGGAACAGCTGGGCTTTGTTTAAAATTCCGTGCACAAAATTTCAAAGATAGGGTGATTTCTCTTTTACTTTTGTTATGAAAATGTGAGAGATACTATGAGGTACCGCAAAAGCATGTCACCTTTTCATCTAATGTACGGCTCTGGGAAATGCTGTATGGCATTCCTACTAACAACTCTCACTGTGCTCGTCATAGCAAAGCCAAGCGCTGTGTTTGGTTTTCTGATGGCTGAGGAATTCCAATGTCTTTTTATATTTCTAATCAAAAAAGCCAATTCAGCTCAAGTCCACTCATGGTCCCCCTGTGAGGGGGGAATCCAAGCTAGGGCAAGACATTGCACCCCACCTTGGGCTCAATCAAACAAGATCCAAGCTGACAGGGTGAGGTCCCCTCCCCTTCGTTCATGGGACATGGATGTCGCTGGCAGGCCAGCATTTAGTGCCCATCCCTAGTTGTCCTTGTTGCCCGAGGGCAGTTGAGAGTCAACCACATTGCTGTGGCTCTGGAGTCACATGTAGGCCAGACCAGGTAAGGACAGCAGATTTCCTTCCCCAAACGACATTAGTGAACCAGATGGGTTTTTCCAACAATCGACAATGGTTTCATGGTCATCAGTAAATTCTTAATCCCAGATATTTTTTATTGAATTCAAATTCCACCATCTGCTGTGGTGGGATTCGAACCCGGGTCCCCAGAGCATTAGCTGGGTTTCTGGATTAATAGTCTAGTGATAATATCACTAGGCCATCGACTCCCCATCTTGATCTAATGCTTGATCTTAGCCAACTGGCCGAGATGGCTTTGAAAAATTGCATCAGGTAAAGCCTCAATTTAACCTCATTGGCAACCCTGATCCTTTACTCTACCCTAGCCTGGGCAAACTACCATCGCAGGCATCAGCATCCCACCCCCCTCCTCCACCCCCCCAAGTGCAATAGGCTAGCCTCTCCTGCCTGATCATGGTTTCATCCTGGCAGGAGTATAAGACAAATGGCCAATTTAATTATCTTTGATTGGCTTTTATCTGTTATATTCTGTGTCATTGCCAGTTGACATGTTCCAACTGTTGGATTTTTCTAGATTTTTTCAGGGAGAAATTGGACAAGGCCGAAAAATAGGCATGGGGATAGGGACATGCAACCCATGCTTGTTCCTTTTGATGTGGGCAAGACGCAAACTGCCTGCTCATTTGCATGATATTGTTGAGTAGTTGCACACCTTAGCAGGGGACGTAACATTGTGAGAAGTTATCATGAGTTAAGCTAGCCTGTGCTACTTAAAGCAGGCCCTCATCTCTCAAAGGCAAGGTGCACTTTGAATGGAACAAGTTCTGGAAATTCATCGTGATCAATTCATTGACTTTGACCTGGGAAAGACGCAGGAACGACACAACATGTCATGTTGTGGGCTCCAGTATTCTCTGATGCTGCACTGGAGGCCTTGATGACAGGAGAAGAGAGGTCCTCTATCCACAGAGGGGGGCAAGGGGAGTAAGAAACTGCAGGTCAGGGCCTGGGTGCAGTGTCAAAAGCAGCACTCTGACATCATACGAATGGTCAAGGTCAGTCAATGTATGTCAGCCAATTCAAATGGCACATTCCACTGACTGCTTCATTAACCTCAGGCATTGCTCAGTGCACCACTCTCGCACCATTCAGCCAACAACAATCTCCATCAATCTCAACTCATACCTAATATTCAGAGCTTCACCTCATGTTCAGCACTGCTGCAAGCCTCACACCCACATCTCATACCTTACACACACTGCTGATTATTTTACCATGAAAGCCACACCAACTAAACCCATTGCACCATACTCACCATAATCATAGAATGCCTACAGTGCAAAAGGAGGCTATTCGGCCCATCGAGCCTGCACTGACAACAATCCCACCCAGGCCCTATCCTTGTGACCCCACGTATTTACCTTGCTAATTTACCCTGATGCTAAGGGGCAATTTAGTGTCCCCCCACCCCCAGTGCAATAGGCTAGCCTCTCCTGTCTGATGATGGTTTCACCCCGGCAGGAGTATGAGACAAATGACCAATTTAATTATCTTTGATTGGCATTTATCTGCTACATTCTGTCATTGCTAGTTAGCATGTTCCTACTGTTGGATTTTTCTTTGGACTGTTAATCGGAGCACCTGGAGGAAACTGACGCAGACACGGGGAGAACGTGCAAACTTCACACGGACAGTCATCTGAGGCCGGAACTGAACCCAGGTCCCTGGCGCTATGAGGCAGCAGTGCTAACCACTGTGCTGTCGTGCAAGAGACATGGTGCACAATCAGAGGCAGTAGCAGCTACCTGGAGGGGGATAGGTGTGTCTGTATGTCCTCACTCTGATGGTAGTGATGTGTTTTTCATCAGTGCAGTGGCCGTGACTGAGGCTGTGGTCAGTGACAAGATCGAAGGTAACAAAAAACTGCTCAAACCAACTCCTCCTCCTTGCTTCCCACTTCCCCCTCACCATACAATAGCTGCAACTGGTAACCGGCCGACATATATTGACTGTATGGAAGTGGAATCTGACTTTAACCTGGTGTTGTTAAAACTCTTACAGTGGAATCTGATAGCAGTGAATCACCAGGCATGAACAGCCTGTAGCTAGGACAGGGGGAAATGATACCTCGGGTGCCAGCTTGCTTGAGGATAAGGCCACAAATGAGCTGTGCTGCAGAGAACTCAGATGAGCTCTTTGATGGGAGAACATAGAAAAAAAGATTGTTAGGTTTGCCCATAGAAATAAAAACAGAAAGTGCTGGAAAAAGTCAGCAGGCCGAGGCAGCCTCTGTGGAGCGAGAAACAAGAGTGAATGTTTTGAGTCCTTACGACTCTTCAGAGCGGCACAAAAATGCTTGGTGCATTGACAGGACTGCTAGAAAGCTTCCGGTCACTGCAAAATGAGGGACGCGATGGCCTAGTGGTATTATCTCTAGACTATTAATCTAGAAACTCAGCTAATGTTATGGGTTCGAATCCCACCACAGCAGATCTTCAGACATTATTGACAGGGGAATTAACTGAATCATCTTCATTCTGTCCAGGAATGGTGGTGTCACTATATACAGCCATGTATTTTCTTTCTCCAGTGCAAAGAGAGGCCAAGTTCTATATTTTGTTGTCCTGCGCAAAAAACCACATCCCACAGATTTCCACCTGCAAGCTAATGCTGCAGAGATGTTTGACTTCACAAAGAGCAGAATGCTGGCAATGCAGTTTTCTTGGCATCACATCCCGTGTTGAGTAATGAAATTCATTGTGTGGCACTGATTGACTTTACGGCCGGAGGGAAAATTGAAATTTCTTCTTACCTGGTAGCGGTTTGCTTGTTTAAACTGTGCATCAGTCATTTATGGAAATTTTCTGGGTTTGTGCTGGTGTAATGTCCTGTAATATACGCCAAAATGCATATCTGTTTGGCTTCACCTAGATCATGATTTTCCTTTCGGTTAAATGTGTTTATCATCTAAATTTAGCTCTGTTCATTTCTACATGAATCACTTGATGAAGGAGCAATGCTCTGAAAGCTCGTGATTCCAAAGAAACCTGTTGGACTTTAACCTGGTGTTGTGAGACTTCTTACTGTGCCCACCCCAGTCCAACGCTGGCATCTCCACATCATTTCGACATGGACAGAGGAGTTTTTGTTAAATAAAAGAAGTTTGTTCTTTCTTGCTATTTAAAAAAAAAAGTCTATACCGGATTTTGTATTTTTACTTGTTGTGCAGAAGTTCCTGGTCATATTTGCTATAATATGTTGTTCGTTTTTAAGCATCAAAGTTTGTTGGTTTGAAACCATGTGGCACTGCTTTCAGTGAATGAGACTAACAGACGAGGGGGGCATCCTGATGTCCATGGAGAGAGCGACCGGTCATCCTCGCAAAGCAGCGCCAGAACGCTCAGAAGCCGGGCTTACCGGCGTGTTTAGCCCCCGCCCCCCCGGTACCTGTGTAAGACTCCCAACTCTCCAAAAAAGTGCCAGTGTGGGAGGATTGCGATGCGGAGTGTGTCTGAGAGACCGACGCAGATCACTCCATTGTTCTCGCCATTGTAACACTTAGAAATGTTTTGGGAGGATTCCACCCATTAACCCTTGTTTCTCTCTCCGACGGTGCTGCCAACCTGCTGAGTATTTCCAGCACTTGCAATTCTATTAATGACTGAAGCCATCTCACTTTAGACGCTGACAGAATTTTTGCATGTCAGGAGTCAATTCCCTTTACCTCTTTGCTCAATCTTCCTGACCCCTCCAGTGAAATCAACATCTGGTTTACAGCCAAAACCTACTCCAGAATATCGCCTGATATATCAGACAACTCACTCCTCTGTACGTGTGGAAGGTTCCATTTAATATCTGCTTAATTCGATCGTTCGGTTTAACATTGTGAAAGCGTAGTGGAGCAGTATTTACTCCTGCTCAGTTTCAAAGGTGGAAAGTTCACCAATATAAGCTTAAAACTCGATAAAACTGTTGCAGGTCAGAAATTAGAGTCTGGCTCTGGGTGACACACAACCAAAAGTTTATTTATTTATTAGTCACAAGTAAGGCTTACATTAACACTGTAATGAAGTTACTGTGAAAATCCCCTAGTCGCCACACTCCGGCACCTGTTTGGGTACACTGAGGGAGAATTTAGCACGCCCAATGCACCTAACCAGTACGTCTTTCAGAATGTGGGGGGAAACCAGAGCACCCAGAGGAAACCCACGCAGACATGGGGAGAATGTGCAAACTCCACACAGATAGCGACCCAAGCCAGGAATCGAACCCAAGTCCCTGGCACTGAGGCAGCAGTGCTAACCACTGAAACCAGCGGATTGAGTTTAATGCCAACGTCACTCTGGCTTATGAAAATAGACCTTGAACAACATATTGACACTAGGTCCAAAGCATTTAATTTTTTAATCTTGATAAAGAATTGGATTCTCTTCAATGAAACAAAGAAATTAAAGCATGAATTTGCGCTGCCCGGAGCTTTCAAAATGTCACTTGTGAGCGACGGAATTTGATTTGATTTATTATCGTCACATGTATTAGTATACAGTGAAAAGTATTGTTTCTTGCGTGCTATATAGACAAAACATACTGTTCATAGAGTACGTAAGGGAGAAGGAAAGGAGAGAGTGCAGAATGTAATGTTATAGTCATAGCTAGGGTGTAGAGAAAGATCAGCTTAATATAAGGCGGTCCATTATATTAGGTCCATTCAAAAACCTGATGGCAACAGGGAAGAATCTGTTCTTGAGTCGGTTGGTTAAGTGTTCCCAGAATTTTGTATCGTTTTTCAGACGGAAGAAGGTGGAAGCTAGTATATCCGGGATGGGTGGGGTCTTCGATTACACTGGCTGCTTTTCCAAGGTTGTAACAGATTGTGAAACGTGCCCATTAAGATGATTCTGCACTGCTTGTTCATCCCACTTTCCCTATCTGATATTTTAAGTTTCATGATGTTGTAACAGCAAAAAGACATGGTGGAGTGTATGTGGGCCATCGACCATTCCCATGTATCAGGTATTAAGTGGCAAACCTGTTTGGTTGAAAAATGTTACATGCCCATTACCTTTAGGCAATGCAGTGTCAACTGATGAAATCACAATAGGGGGAAAAATCAAACTCATGTTTTGAAATGGATTTTAAGGTTTAAATGAGGGTGGCACAGTGGTTAGCACTGCTGCCTCACAGCACCAGGGACCCGGGTTTGATTCCCAGCTTGGGTCACTGTCTGTGTAGAGTCTGCACGTTCTCCCCATGTCTGCGTGGGTTTCTTCCCACAGTCCGAAAGACATGCTGGTTAGGTGCATTGGCCATGCTAAATTCTCCCTCAGTGTACCCAAACAGGTGCCAGTGTGGCGACTCAGGGAATTTCACAGTAACTTCATTGCAGTGTTAATGCAAGCCTACTTGTGACTTATAAATAAACTTTAACTTTAAATTATTTTATGCTATACACTGAAATATTTGATTTGATTTATTATTGTCACGCGTACTGAGATACAGTGAAAACTATTGTTTTGCATGTTAGCCATACAAAGCATAGCATGTGTAGCTCGCAAAAAGTTGCTACACTATCTTGAAACATAAATGTGGTGAATCCGCAGTGAGATCAGTAATACATCCCCATACTCTACACTCCCTTTGTTGGGGGGACCGGCTGCAGGTATTTTAAGCCCTTGTATCAAGATCAGGTTTTAAAGGAACGCAACCAACAGGGGAAAGAAATGAAGTTTCAAAATGAACTAAAAAATAAAGGCATCAACTTGCACAATGGATTGTTGCCCTACCTTAACCTATCAATAGAGAGACAGAGATTGCAAACATGTCAGAGACTCAGAGACCCATAGTAACATTCAAAAACTGCTTGTATGTGTTTGGCTTTTGTGGCTTGGTGTTGGCGAGGCTCCTGGACTGCCCTGGGAAATGTTCTGGTGTTAAAGGTGCTGAGGGGCGGCACGGTAGCACAGTGGTTAGCACTGCTGCTTCACAGCTCCAGGGACCTGGGTTCGATTCCCGGCTTGGGTCACTGTCTGTGTGGAGTTTGCACATTCTCCTCGTGTCTGCGTGGGTTTCCTCCGGGTGCTCCGGTTTCCTCCCACAGTCCAAAGATGTGCGGGGTAGGTTGATTGGCCATGCTAAAAATTGCCCCTTAGTGTCTTGGGATGCGTAGATTAGAGGGATTAGCGGGTAAAATATGTAGGGATATGGGGGTAGGGCCTGGGTGGGATTGTGGTCGGTGCAGACTCGATGGGCCGAATGGCCTCTTTCTGTACTGTAGGGATTCTATGATTCTATGAATAGATATTTATTGGTGGTGTTCTTCACTCAACAAAAACCAGGCAAGTATTGGGTGGAAGAATAGCAGTGGCGTAGAGCAAGGAAATCTAGACCCAGTGTTGGACAGGGTAATTCTAAATAAGGAAGGACTTGATGGATGATGGGCTGTTGTGAACGAGACTGCAAGCTGGTCAGAGGAGAAATATTTCATTATGCTGTTGTTTGCAACTGTACAATATTTGATTAAACCTTTTCCTACTAAAGTGAGTTTAATTAACATGGCTTTTGTTGTCTATTGCCTTCAGGTCACCTTCTTGGTCTTTTTTACATGAGAAAGGAACCCCAGCCTTTTTCCCTGATAGCTGTAATCTCTGGGTTTTCTTATCACCCATGTAAATCTTGTCGTGCATATTTCCCAGTGCTTCTATATCATTTTTGTAATTTGGAGGCCAGAACTATGCACTATCCTCCCTACATGTGGTCTAGCCAATGTTTAAAATAAGCTTAACACACCTTTCAGTTCAACTCCAATGCTTTGTACACATTTTTATTTTTTTCCTAACTAGTTCATTTCACCTTGAATAGGTTATACATCTGTACTGCTAAATCCCCCTTTCCTATTTATATTCTTATTTTGCCAGGATTATGTAAACTGCTTTTTGGGCAGCATGGTGGCACAGTGGTTAGCACTCCTGCCTCATAGCGCCCGGGGCCCGGATTCAATTCCAGCCTCTGGTCACTGTCCGTGTGGAGTTTGGACTTTATCCCAATGTCTGCGTGGGTTTCCTCCAGGTACTCCGGTTTCCTCCCACAGTCCAACAATATGCGGGTTAGGTTGATTGGCCATGCTTAGTGTCAGGAAGACTCGTGGGATAAATACGTGGGGTTAAGGGGATAGTGCCTGGGTGGAATTGTTGTCGATGCAGGCTCAATGTGTCAAATGGCCTCTTTCTGCACTGTAGGGATTCTGTGATTTAATGATCCTTATTTCTTATTTATATTGAAATGTATTTCCATTCCTATATCCATTCTGCAATTTGTTAATGTTTCCTTCAGTATTAACTGCACATTGCAATGTGGTGTCATGTGCAAGTGTTGATGTTGTATTTCAGTTTCCCGAGTCCAATCATTTCTGTAAATGGTGAGCAATAACGATTCCACAGCCGATCCCTATGGAACACCGTTTTCCACCTGCCAGCATCTTTCTAACCTCTGCACACTTTTTTGTTTTGAAAACAGTTTGCTTTCTCTTCTGCTGCTTGTTCCCAAAACTCCACATGCTCTGACCTTAGAGTTGCCTATGTGGTGCGTTATCAAAAATCCTTTGAAAGTCCATATATATTGCATCCACTGCATTTCCCTTGATTAATCTTTCTGTTACTCTTACAGAGAATTCAGTATTATTGGTCAAGATTGGCCTCCCCTTTTGAAATGCATGCTGAGTTAGTTCCTTTTATTATGTTTCTCTATTACATCTTTGGGTAAAAATTTCCACTGCCGACAGCAAGCTAAATGATTTCTAGTTCCTTAATTTGTTCAATCTCTAATCTTGAAGGTAGGAATAAAGTAGCATTCTACCAGGCCTCTGGCACTGTTCCCTGTCCTAGTGCCTCTGTAATATCCAAGGGTGAGTCCTCCGGATCAGGGAGAAATATGTTTTGTGTGAAGACGATGGACCATGTTCAGGGAAAGAGGAAAACTGTACATGGAGGAACTAAACAAAGCAGAATGATCGGCATGGTGACACAGTGGTTCGCACTGCAGTCTCACAGCGCCAGGGATCCAAGTTCGATTCCTGGCTTGGGTCACTGTCTGTGTGGAGTTTGCACGTTCTCCCTGTGTCTGCGAGGGTTTCCTCCGGGTGCTCCGATTTCCTCCCACAGTCCGAAAGACGTGCTGGTTAGGTGCATTGGCCTTACTAAATTCTCCCTCAGTGTACCCGAACAGGTGCCGGAGTGTGGCAGTAACTTCATTGCAGTGTTAATGTATGCTTACTTAAGTGCAATGAAGTTATATTTCTTAACGAACTGCGTATCAATTAAGTAAAACCTTTTCAGTTTCAATAAATACCAATTTCTAGTCATAAGACAGTCTGTAAGTTCTCACTTAATTTCCTGTTTTATTTCCAAAACATGCACTGTGAGGCAGTACGTACCTCCTGTAGATTTGTTTGCATAGATTTCTACAATCTCTTTGTTTAAACCTTCCTTCACTGCGCCAAGTGCCAGAACCTTCATCACCGCCCTATGTACTGTTTTCAGTCTGTAGACTAATTGTTGGTATTACTAATGCAATCTCCACTTTTAAGTAAACTCGTGTGTACCTTTTCAAGATCTTAACCTTCTGTAGAAAAAAAAAGCTTGCATTTCCATAAAGCTTTTCCAGACGTCTCAAAGCGCTTTAATAGCCACGTAAGTATTTTTAAAGTGTAGTCAATTGTTTGAATGTAGGAAATTTGGAGGAAGGAACTGAAGGCACTGTTGCTAAGTTTGCAGATGGTACAAAGATATGTAGAGGGACAGGTAGTATTGAGGAAGCATGGGGGGTGCAGAAGGACTTAGACAGGCTAGGAGAGTGGGCAAAGAAGTGGCAGATGGAATACAATGTGGAAAAGTGTGAGGTTATGCACATTGGAAGGAGGAATGGAGGCATAGAGTATTTTCTAAATGGGAAAATGCTTAGGAAATCAGAAACACAAAGGGGCTGGGAGTCATTGTTCAAGATTCTCTTAAGGTTAACATGCAGGTTCAGTCAGCAGTTAGGAAGGCAAATGCAATGTTAGCATTCATGTCGAGAGGGCTAGAATGCAAGATCAGGGATGTACTTCTGAGGCTGTATAAGGCTCTGGTCAGACCCCATTTGGAGTATTGTGAGCAATTTTGGACCCCAGATCTAAGGAAGGATGTGCTGGCCTTGGAAAGGGTCCAGAGGAGGTTCACAAGAATGATCCCTGGAATGAAGAGCTTGTTGTATGAGGAACAGTTGAGGATTCTAGGTCTGTACTCGTTGGAGTTTAGAAGGATGAGGGGGGATCTTATTGAAACTTACAGGATACTGCGAGGCTGGATAGAGTGGACGTGGAGAGGATGTTTCCACTAGTCGGAAAAACTAGAACCAGAGGGCACAACCTCAGACTAAAGGGATGATCCTTTAAAACAGAGATGAGGAGGAATTTCTTCAGCCAGAGAGTGGTGAATCTGTGGAACTCTTTGCCGCAGAAGGTTGTGGAGGCCAGGTCATTGAGTTTAAGACAGAGATAGATAGGTTCTTGATTAATAAGGGGATCAGGGGTTATGGGGAAAAGGCAGGAGAATGAGGATGTGAAAAAAAATCAGCCATGATTGAATGGCGGAGCAGACTCGATGGGCCGAATGGCCTAATTCTACTCCTATGGCTTATGGTCTTAAATGAGGCAGTCAATCTGCGCACACAAAGCTCCCACAGATAGCAATGGTGACCTATTTTTTTATGATGTTGATTGTGGGATAAATATTGAGAAAGACATTGGGGATAGATAACTACCTTGTTCTTCTTCAAAATAGTGCCAAGGGATCTTTTGCATCCACCCAAGAAGGCAGGTGGGTCCTCGTTTTAACATTTAATCTAAACTATGGCAACTCCAACAGTGCAGCCTTCCCTCACCACGGCACTGGAGCGCTATGCTTGAGTTTTGTTCTCGAATCCCGGAGTGAGACTTGAACCAGGGACCTTGCCACTCAGAGGGGAGACTGCTCTCAGCTCAGCCCAGGCTGACAGAAATGTGGATGTTTCTCCTTATTTCCCCTCTTGTTCTTTTGCCAATTGTTTTAAAGCTATAAGCTCTGTCTACGAACTCATTTGCCAGGGGAGGTAGTGTCACCCTACTTGGTCGATTAAACCCCGTCATTTTCTTAAGTACTTAGATTAAAGTTTTAAAGTTTATTAAGGGTTATGGGGATCAGGCGGGTAAGTGGTACTGATCCACGTCAGATCAGCCATGATCTTATTGAATGGCGGGGCAGGCTCGAGGGGCTAGATGGCCTACTCCTGCTCCTATTTCTTATGTTCTTATGTTCTTATGTTCTTATGTTCTTATTAGTGTCACAAGTAGGTTTACATTAACACTGCAATGAAGTTACTGTGAAAATCCCCCAGTCGCCACACTCCGGTGCCTGTTCGGGTACACTGAGAGAGAATCTAGCATGGCCAATGCACCTAACCAGCAGGTCTTTTGGACTGTGGGAGGAAACCAGAGCACCCGGAGGAAACCCACGCAGACGGGGGAGAGCATGCAGACTCCACACAGTCACCCAAGCCGGGAATCGAACCTGGCTTTCAGGCGCTGTGAGGCAACAGTGCTAACCACTGTGCCACCGATTAGGTTCCCTCTTAACCTGCTCTGATCTAAGAAGATCCCCGCTTCTCCTGTTTCTCCACATGACTGATGTCTGTCATCCCTGAAATCATCCTGTACTCTCTCCAATACCATTCTTAAAAGGTGGTGCCCAGAATTGTATGCAGTTTTCCTGTTGAGCCCAACCAGAGATTTGTAAAGGTTTCACCTGATTGTTTAGGTATTCGGTGTCCCTATTTACAAAGCCTAGTATCTCATATGTGTTCCTAATTGCATGGTTAACTCTGTTCTCGTACGCGCTGCTCTCCTACCACCATACAGCCAATCTTATGACACTGCCCTTCCATCTTGTTTCTCCCAAAATGCGTCACCTCACACTTGTCCATATTATCTGCTGTGAGTTTGCCAGTTCACCAGGCTGTCTTATGTCCTCCTGAAGTCTGCTATTATCCTGTTTATTATTTACTATATTAACAAGCTTTGCATTGTCTGTAACCTTCAAAGTTGTGCCTCCTGTACCCAAGCCCATGGCATTTATATATGATAAGAAAACAATGATTCTCTTAGCTACCCCTGAGGGACCTCACTACGTACTTCTACCCAGTCAGAAAAGCATCCGTTCACCACTGCTCTCTACCTCCTATCCCTTAGAGTCTAAGGCTTAAACAATTTCATATGAGTTGCTTTTAATACCTTATGCTTTTCAAAATAAGTATGTTAGGAGGTACCTTATCAAATGCCTTTTGGATAAACAATTTCTGCTGTGCTACCATCATAGAATCCATAGTCCAAAGATGTGTGGGTTAGGTGGATTGGCCATGCTAAATTGCCTCTTGGTGTCTGAGAGACTAGCTGGGGTAAATTTATAGGGTTATGGGGATAGGTCCTGGGTGGGATTGTAGTTGATGCAGACTTGATGGGACGAATGGCCTCCTTCTGCAATGTATGATTCTATGATACTCCATACAGTGCAGAAGGAGGCCATTCAGTTCATCGAGTCTGCACCAACCCATTCCCAGGCGTACCCTTATTTAACCCGCCAATCCCCCTAACCTACACATCTTTGACACTAAGGGCCAATTTAGCATGGCTAATCCAGCTAACCTGCACATCATTGGACTATGGGAGGAAACCAGAGCACTCGGAGGAAACATGGGGAGAACGTGCAAACATCACACAGTCACCCAAGGCCAGAATTGGACCCGGGTCCCTCGCGCTGTGAGGCAACAGTGCTAACCACTGTGCCACCATCAGCATCAAAAAAATTCAATTGGGCTAACCAGACAATATTTTCCTTTAATAAGTCTGTGCTCTCTGACCTTGCTAACCCATTCTCCTCCTCTTGAGAATTAATGTTGTCTTTTGTCAATGCTGTCTAATGGTTTTCCCACCACTGATATCCATAAAAGCAAAATACTGCGGATGCTGGAATCTGAAACCAAAAGAGAAAACGCTGGAAAATCTCAGAAGTCTGGCAGCACCTGTAAGGAGAGAAAAGAGCTGATGTTTCGAGTGCAGATGACCCTTTGTCAAAGCCATTGGATGTTATCCAATTGGATGTAGTTACCTGGTTTACCCCCTCTCTCCTTAGTGTCGTGAGAAGTGAGAGAAGCTGCCAGACTTTATTTTTGTGAATCAGTTTTCTTAAAGGCAATAAGCTTTATGGATTGCTGGGGGAAATCTCAGCATTAAGTGCAATCATTTTTTTGGACCTCCTGCATTCATGCAATGAGTGACTAATGCAAGTGAACACTTGAGAATTATAATTTTAGAGGCAAATCAAAGACCTCATTCATAGGCAGGTATTTCATTAAGCAGCTAGCCTATTAACTGAGTCAAAACTGACATTAACATACCTGGTGTTTACAGCAAAATATCAGCAAGTAAACTTGTTTGTATTCAATGGAAACACCAGGTAATAGAAATTTAGTAATACTAGAATACAAAAGCAGGGGTGTACAGCTGATAGGACTCTGGTCAGACCGCATTTGGAGTATTGTAAGCAAATTTTGGGCCCCTATCTAAGGAAGGATGTACTGGCCCTGGAGAGGGTCCAGAGGAGGTTCACAAGAATGATCCCAGGAATGAAAAGCTTGACATATGAGGAGCGTCTGAGGACTCTGGGTCTGTACTCGATGGAGCTTAGAAGGAAGAGGGGGGATTTCACTGAAACTTACAGAATACTGAAAGGCCTGAATAGAGTGGACGTGGGGCAGATGTTTCCATTAGTAGGAGAGACAAGGATCTGAGGGCACGGCCTCAGAGTAAAGGGACGACCCTTTAGAACCGAGATGAGGAGGAATTTCTTCAGCCAGAGGCCACCTAAAATACAAAAAATAAATTGGAAGTGTTTCCTCTATTTAAAAGCTTAGAAATGAGAGTAAAATGCCTGATTATCTCAAACATTTTTAGTTTAAAAAAAAAATCAATACAATATTTTCCTGTGTCTATTATAGTATTGTGGAGGCCAAGTTACTGAGTATACAGAGATAGATAGGTTCTTGATTGGTAAGGGGAACAGAGGTTACAGGGAAAAGGCAGGAGAATGGGGTTGAGAAACATATCAGCCATGATTGAATGATGTGGAGATACCGGCGTTGGACTGGGGTAGGCACAGTAAGTAGTCTCTCAACACCAGGTTAAAGTCCAACAGGTTTATTTGGTAGCACGAGCTTTTGGAGTGCCGCTCCTTCATCAGGTGAATTTCAACAACTTTAGTTTAATGCTTCATCTCATGAAGGAGCGGTGCTCCGAAAGCTCGTGCTACCAAATAAACCTGTTGGACTTTAACCTGGTGTTGTGAGACTTCTTACTATGATTGAATGATGGAGCAGATGCGATGGGCCGAATGGCCTATTTCTGTTCCTATATCTTATGGTCACCTACAGTTATTTCTTTTCTCACAATAGCAGTTGTGAAACCTAGTAAATGCTAATATTGGAGAAACATTGACTATGGAGTCATTTTGAGATGTATTCCTACATAAATAGGGAATATGTAAATCCAGTATCGATCAAGATGGAGGAGGGAGTATTCTACAGACAATTTAGTTTAATGCTTAGCTCGGGGTGAGGCTTGACATTTCCTGCATTGCAAGCCTTTTTCCTTTGAAACCTAATCATAAAGACCCCATTTCTAACTTTGATTATTTAAAAAATAATTTAAGTGTAGATTGCGTATCAGATTAGCACTGCTGCCTCACAGCGCCAAGGACCCGGGTTCGATTCCCGGCTTGGGTCACTGTCTGTACGAAGTCTGCACATTCTCCCCATGTCTGCGTGGGCTTCCTCTAGATCAGTGGTTCCCAAAGGGTGCGGCGCGCCACACTGGTGCGGCGAGAGAGGATGGCAAGTGTGGCGGGAAGATTCAAAGACAATCAAAGAAACATTTAAACATGGTTTAAACAAGCATTGTTTTATACTTTCTGGATGTCCCATGATCATATTATAAAGTAGTTGTGTTCTATGTTATGAATCAAGCACTGCTAGGAGTTGTTTTTTTTTGTTTTTGATTGTATTTCTTATCAATAAAAAATTCGGTGTGGCACGAGTAAATTTTTATTCCGAAAGTGCAGCCCAGTGAAAAAAGTTTGGGAACCACTGCTCTAGATGCTCTGGTTTCTTCCCACAGTCCGAAAGACATGCTGGTTAGATGCATTGGCCTTGATAAATTCTCCCTCAGTGTACCCGAACAGGCACCGGAGTGTGGCAACTAGGCGATTTTCACAGTAACTTCATTGCAATATTAATGTAAGCCTACTTGTGACACTGATAAATAAACTTTAAACTGATGGTATTGAATACAGAAATAATCCCTCCTCTTGTCAACCTCCATACTTTTCGCCTCCCTTCAACTTTGAGGGGTTAATTGCTTGTTTTACTTTTCGTCTGTTTAAATTCTTGCAGAGGTCATGCCAAGCACCAAAGTGGGTCAAAATCCAATGTGTATTTAAGAGAAAATTTTCACATAACTGGGACCTTGTGCCTTCTCCAAAATGCAATGTGAATTTCATAAAGAGACAGGTGATTTATTTTTTAAATCCTCACAGCGATCAAAGTGTTTATCTATACGCTGGGATTGAATTACAATATACTGCAAGAATGGGGAAAGCATTGGTTATTTACCAATTAAATTTCACCCCAGTCTCATCACTGGAGCTATCAGTTCTTGAATTAAATTTGCGAAGGATTATGGATTTATTTAAGCATTTCTGTGAAGCGGTCTGTGTGTATTTTGAAGATGGCTCCAATAGGAAATTAAGTATATTTTTATTCTTTAAATGGGAAATTGTGTCCAACTCACTTTGTGTGAAGAAGTAATGGATTAGTCATATGGAAATGGAGCTTATCTAATTCACTCATCCATTTGATGATGTTCTGCATTTTAACATTCCAGCAGCATAATGTAATTCTACAAAATGGATGGCAATCCTAATTATTGAAGTTGCTCCTTCAGGTTTTTAGTAATGAATACGCTTTCATTATACAACTGATGCTGGAGAAATAAATGGACTAATAATAAAAACATAACTTCTCCATTTGAGTCTCGTCACATGATTGCATTTCACTCAATGACATTTGAGATATTAGCCTTGGGCTGTGATGAAAAAAATATTGTGCATGTTTTATTAATTTCTCTCAAATGTAATTCAGTTGTCAGGTGCCAGGATAAAAATAGAAGTTGCTACTTGATATTTTTGGGGATTCTGAAAGTGTTTATTTTAATCTGCTGAGGACTTGTTCCTTATTAAATGATGGCTGTCAAATCTGTTTTTGTAAGCAAGACCTAAGTTGATAAAGTATTGAAGGATAGTGGCATTCTACATATTGTTTGTATGATCGTATAATACAAGGTTTCCTTTTCTGAAACACAGTGGTAAAAGGCTGGAGAAAATTAGATCATGTATTTTGGAATAGAAGTATCCATGTCCAGCTTGTAGGGCAACATCGATTTTGCTGCGGTTTAAAGAAATGTACAATTCAGACTGTCTGTTTAGATAAAAATTTAATTTCTGTTTTCCTCACACTAGCCTTAGCAAGCTCAGGCGTCTGATCATGTCAGCCGTGCCTTGGAGTGGGTGGAAGGCAACAGCTCTGCTAGCAAGGCTGGGGGAATTTTATTTCCAGTTTCTAAGAGTTTGACTTCTATTCTTGAACTAGCGGGAAGCAATTCCGACCGTCTGCATAGGAAGGATAATGGAACCACAGTTTGCCTGCAGCAAGTTGCTTGGTGATGACGCAGTGTCTGTGTTTGGGGTCTTGCCCTTGATATTTTCTCGGTTCACTACTTTCTCAGTCTTCAAATGACGGGGATTGCTACCAAGGAAACTGCACTCCGCAAAATTCAGGGACATTTGCTATTCCACATTAAATTCCAATATTGTAAGGTGATGCTGAGATATTGGCTTGGATCTTGTGGTTGTAATGACTGCATGATTACCAGTGTTGGTCATTGCTACCCTTGGAACTGCAGCAACTTGTGACATCAACACGTGTGCAGTTAAATGTAGAAATCCAATGGTTGCTATTAATGAGATTCTCTTTTTCTCCACTTTGTGGTCTGTTATCTTTAGAAATCACTGAATTGACAAGAAGGTCCCCTTTAATGCTATAATATTGCTGTCACAAACCTTTGAAAATGTTATAGTTTAAGTTTATTTATTAATGTCACAAGTAGGCTTACATTAACACTGCAATGAAGTTACTGTGAAAATGCCCGAGTCGCCACATTCCGGCACCTGTTTGGGTACACTGAGGGAGAATTTAGCACGGCCAATGCACCTAACTTGCACATTTTTTGGACTAAGAGGGGAAGCCGGAGCACCCAGAGGAAACCCACGCAGACACGGGGAGTCTGCACAGATTCCTGTGGCAGGTGGGACGGGAAATTTCCACCCATAATCTCAGACAGTCTAGAAGGAAGATGGCGTGGCACAAAGACTGAATAGTTTCAGGTCTGGGACCTATATTTGTCGCAGCCAGATTAGTGGAATAAAACACCTTCTCTGCCTCCGAGGCATCGAAGTTGGCCGATTAAATTCAGATTTAATTCAGGGCCACAGCACAGATAATTTGAGATGCGGTATACACACATTTGTCTACATGGATGTTCAAGTGATGGGTAGGAATAAGAGAGACATGTAGTTCAATGGTACACACTATATTGTATAAATGTGTAGTGTTTGACCTAACAGATTTAGAACATAGAACATAGAACATTACAGCGCAGAACAGGCCCTTCGGCCCACGATGTTGTATATTGTATAAATGTGTAGTGTTTGACCTAACAGATTTAGAACATAGAACATAGAACATTACAGCGCAGAACAGGCCCTTCGGCCCACGATGTTTATCTACTGTCCTTGCAATTTCATAAACACTGGAGCAGTCCGACAATTGAACGCTGCACGGAATATTTTTCTGCTGCAATTTATGGAAGTAATTTATGGAAATTAATGAATTAATGCTAAACAAAATGGAGATGTAAGGTAGATGAGTTTCAAATTTTGTATGATTACCTCTGGGAGACCAAGTAGAAATTATGCAGCACTCTGCGTTTGAAGATGTAAGTGGGAGTTCATGTTACATTGGATTGTGCCTGGGTACCCTTTTCTCTTTGTATGTTTTCCTATAAACTAAGGAAGCCAAACAGAGGCTGGTGTGGTCAGAGGTCAGTAGCATACTGTCAGTTGTTGCTCTGAGGTTTGAGTTGTTGGACAGTATGTCTAAAGTCTCATGCAGTACCTAATCTTTGCTAAAATGGATTTTGACGCTGGATATGCGGGTGCCATGAATGGAAAATAATCTGTTTCCGAGCAAGTTGCTGAGGACAAAATGTCATCTCGGCCTCTCCCCCACAATAAACTTACTTGCCACAAATTAAATGACCCTTGGCTGCTATGGTGTTCACGACCTTCACACGGCAGTAGGTTTTGGTAAATCAGTGGTATAAAGGTAAAGTCGCCATAGTCCCAGATGTCCATAGGCTGACTGGTGGTGATTTAACCTGAGGATCACCATGCCTCAGGTGGGGGGTAAGGTTGAGAAGGTGGGGCCTTCATGAATAGGCTCAGCTAGTACGGGAATTGAACCCCGCGCTGTTGGCGTTGCTCTGCATCACTAACCAGTTGTTCAGCCAACTGACCTAAACAGACCCCATAAATCAGTGGTATAAACTTTATTCAGAACCCATGGTTGTCTTCACTGCTCAGTAATTGTGTGGCGTTGATGTAGTTTCATTTTTTTATTTGTTCTTGGGACATAGGCGTCACTGGGCTGGCCAGCCTTTATTGCCCATCCGCAGTCGCCCTTGAACTGAGTGGCTTGCTCGGCCATTTCAGAGGGCATTTCAGAGGCCACTGCTGTGGCTCTGGAGTCACATGTAGGCCAGACCAGGCAAGGATGGCAGATTTCCATCCCTAAAGGACATTAGTGAACCAGATAAGTTTTCCTGACAATCGACAATGATTTCATGGTCATCATTTGATTCTTAATTCCAGATATTTTTACTGAGTTCAAATTGCACCATCTGTCGTGGTGGGATTCAAACCCGGGTCCCCAGAACATTAGCTGAGTTTCTGGATTAATAGTCTAGCGATAATATCACTGGGCCATCGCCTCCCCATTTGCGGATTTTCAGGTCTCTTCTGGACTTTGTGTGGCACATTCCTGCTTTCAATATGGATGGAATACATGGCTAGATTTCCATGATCAATCCTAGTGACCCCGTTAAAATTGTTCCGATAACGATCAATATTTGGAAAATTTAATGGATGCGAAATGAAATGAACCGGAACAAAACTGGATTCATCTTATTGATTTGCAGCCTGATTTCTTTTTTCCTTGAAGGCTTTCAGAGTTTTGAGTTTAGAATCCTGATTTGTCCATTTCATTCTTAGTTTTGTGTTTAATTCGTAAGTGATTAAATGATGACATTCAGGTATTGACTTGAAAGTGGCACTGAACCTGATAGAAGGAAAGAACTGAATCAATATAGACACTAAATACTGCATCACATCAGATTTCAAACCTCTGCCTATACTAATGGTGAGAACTCAGCTTACCGCACCAGTAGCTTCTCTGAGGTCTGATTATTTCAACATTGAAATGATCATTGCCCATTGAAACAACAATAAATTAACATTTTGATTTTGATTTGATTTGTCGTTATCACATGTATTAGTATACAGTGAAAAGTATTGTTTCTTGCGCTATACAGACCAAGCATACTGTTCATAGAGAAAGAAAGGAGAGAATGCAGAATGCAGTGTTACAGTCATAGCTAGGGTGTAGGGAAAAATCAACTTAATGCGAGTTAGGTCCATTCAAAAGTCTGATGGCAGCAGGGAAGAAGCTGTTCTTGAGTTGGTTGGTACGTGACCTCAGACTTTTGTATCTTTTTCCTGATGGAAGAAGGTAGAAGAGAGAATGTCCAGGGTGCGTGGGGTCCTTAAATATGCTGGCTGCTTTTCCGAGGCAGCGGGAATGGTCACAGAAGAATAAACTATCTTATTGATGCTTTCTTTGGCACAAAACTAATCTTTACCGTGAGATCATCTTTTTAACAATCAGCACTGCCAAACACATTTCTGTCTTTTGCACACTCCTGCACCATTCTTTGGGATTGAAGAATAGGCAGGTGATCTTGCAGTACTCATCCAGAGGTGGTTACGAGAAGTGTGTGGCCTGGGATGATTTAAATGGGAAGGCAGCAATCGGACAATATGTACACCACCTCTCCTTAATGCCACAGTCAAGATTAAGCAGCGGATCGCCTGGAGAATTGGAAGTGTTGAGCTTCATCAGATTTGCGTGATAAGATTCTCTTAATGTGAGAAGTTAAATACACTAATTGTCGTGTGGAGTGTGGCAGATACCCTGAAACAGAATCTGCTGCTGAACTTAATTTGCCTGATAATTGTGTTTCAAGAAGGTTTGACTTACTCGTAAGATCCTGAAGAAGCAACCTCAAGACTTGTTCAGCCACAGTGAAAAAGGAGTTAGAAAGTGTTATGTCCTCCAGAAAGAGATTTGGTCTGTGATTAGCAACTTAAAAGCCCACCTAGTCTTTTCTACCAATCCTGAATTTCATATGATTTGATTTATTATTGTCACATGCATTAGGATACAATGAAAAATATTTTTTCTTGTGTGCTATACAGACCGAGCATACCGTTCATAGAGTACATAGGGGAGAAGGAGAGGGTGCACAACATAGTGTTATAGTTACAGCTAGGGTGTAGAGAAAGATCACCTTAATATAAGGTAAGTCCATTCAAAAGTCTGACAGCAGCAGGGAAGAAGCTATTCTTGAGTCAGTTGGTATGTGACCTCAGACTTTTGTAAATTTCTCCCGATGGGAGAAGGTTGAAGAGAGAATGTCCGGGGTGAGTGGGGTCCTTGATTATGTTGGCTGCTTTTCCAAGGCAGCTGGAAGTGTAGGCACAGTAAGTGGATGGGAGGCTGATTTGCGTGATGGACTGGGCTTTGTTCACAACTCTTTGTAGTTTCTTGCTGTCTTGGTCAGAGCAGGAATAGGAAATGTAGCAGTAAAGAGGGATAAGTATAGAATTTTGTGATTTCCTTCATGAATGGGGCTTTGATTTTCCATCACAATAATGCTGAGCTTAATGGCACCTTTAAATGCAGAAATGGAAAGGTTGATCTCTGAGTTTTGCCGGTTTGCTGTTAACTTCATAAATGTGGCATCGCGCCCTTTGTCTCACGATTGAAATATGATAACAGCAATAATTTAATTTGGATATTGACAGACAGGTAAAGATAATCTGGTACACCCAGCCTAACACAATTGTCATGCCTTGTATGTCACAACATATACACACCCTGCTCCACCCAAAGCCATTGGTCTCCTGGGAGAAACAAAAAAGATGTGGAAAAATTCCTCTCCTGGCAGAACAATGAGTGGAAACCCCGTTGATTAGACCTGCTTGTTTAAGTGCGGTGATATTCTGTGCAAGTTGCAGAAGTGCGAGCTGATCAAGTCACAGAGAGAGGGAAACTGGGCTTCTGGGACCCGATTGAACAGGGCAAGCAACTTAGGAAAGCTTTAAAAGAAATCGGATTGAAAGACTGAAGAATGAACGGGGAAGGAAGTGTAAATTAGAGTGGGTGAATTCATTGTCAAACCAGGTACAAAAAGAGAAATAAGGAAAAGATAGATTTGAGAAAAAAAAGAGACAAAGGAAAAGTATACATTTTTTATTTTAAGTGTTACATTGTTAAAATCTTCCAATCAGACTCCATGTGAGATTATATTTCAGCGCCCGAAGGCAACAAAATTGGTCCAAAGGGGTCGGTCTGATCCTAAATTCCGTGAAGTATCAACCTTCAGTGCATGAAGAGGAGTGAAGTTACTGTGTTGATGTTGTAAATATTAAACTAAACCTGCAATAGGTTATGCATTGCCCATTTCAATCTAAGTTACGTTTTGGTAAGTGTTAATTACTAAAATACTATTAACACTTCGGGCGTTGAAAAATAATCTCACATGGAGTCTGATTGGAAGATTTTAACAATGTAACACTTAAAATAAAAAATGTATACTTTTCCTTTCTGTCTCTTTTTTCTCAAATCTTTCTTTTCCTTATTTTTCTTTTTGTACCTGGTTTGACAATGAATTGATCCACTCTAATTTACACTTCCTTCCCCATTCATTCTTCAGTCTTTCAATCCGATTTCTTTTTAAAGGTTTCCTAAGTTGCTTGCCCTGTTCAATCAGGTCCCAGAAGCCTGGTTTTCCCTCTCTCTCTGACTTTATCAGCTCGCACTTGTGCAACTTGCACAGAATATCACTACGCTTAAACAAGCAGGTCTAATCAATGGGGTTTCCACTCATTGTCCTGTTGGCCCTGTGTGCTGTTATGTTAAAAAGGCATGAAAATAAATCAAAACTGTAGGCATCAAAACTTTATTCACTTTTGCCAGTTTAGAATGGACATCGGCTGAACTACAAAATGGCTGCTACAGGCCTCATGACTCAGAGATTTGGCGATTTGTCCTAGAAACTGCGAACCGAAATGACAAGAACAATAGAGCTTCATTCTTTAAGTTACAAAGCCAATGCTCAGAGTAGACAGGGCAAACCCAAATCCATTCCTTGTTTGCTCCAAAAAACCAAATTCAAAATCCAATTGAATCCAATTCAAGGTCCCCACAAGAGAGACAAACAAGATGCAAGCTGACAAGATAAGGCACTGCACCCCATCTTGGGCTTGATGTTAACCAAAAGACTGAGAAACAAAAGAGCTCCCACCCTCATCATTGTGGAATCTCACTCCACATTGTAAGGCCACATTATAGTCACAAAACTAGACAATTAACATGATCTGATTTCCACCCCCACCCAAGCTGGAACGTTAACAAAAATAGGGACGTTGAAACTCACCACACCTGCGGAAGTGTAACAGCCACCATTTCACCCCTAGGGAAAACGATAGATTTTGGCCAGAAGCAGAGAAGCTCTTTGTAAAGCTGCAGTTAACTCGTTAACGGGCCATGTCACATGACCCCATGTTTCTAGCCTTTTGGATCGTTTTAATATTACATTTCTCACCTCACAGCACAGACTGCTACTTTAACACCAACTGGAAAGAATTCCAGCAGCTTTCAGCTGACCAAGCAGCCGGTTATAATCTCTCAACTCCTCACATCCTCAGTGATCCTGCAAAGCATCGAGCAGTTGCACATGATGGGATCATATCACACAAATTGGGATAATTCCTATACTTTGTCTCAGTGACATTCTTAATCCTTGTTTGATCACAGCTAAGCAAGTTTTTGTTTGAAGTTAATCGCCGAACAATTGTTTTCTTAAGTTTAGATCTTGTATTTCTTTGATCTCGCATTGTTTCCTCCCACTTGAGCTACGATGCAACTAAACCTGCGGCACGGTGGCACAGTGATTAGCACTGCTGCCTCACAGCACCAGGGACCCGGGTTCAATTCCCAGCTTGGGTCACTGTCTGTGCAGAGTGCGCACGTTCTCCCCGTATCTGCATGGGTTTCCTCCGGGTTCTCTGGTTTCCTCCCACAATCTGAAAGACGTGCTGGTTAGGTGCATTGGCTATGCTAAATTCTCCCTCAGTGTACCCGAACAGGTGCCGGAGTGTGGCGACTAGGGGATTTTCACAGTAACTTCATTGCAGCGTTAATGTAAGCCTACTTGTGATTATAATAAATAAACTTTAAACTTAAATTCCTGCATTTCTGTCAGGCAGGGTTTTCTCTAACTCTGGAATCAAATCCCAGTATGACAGCCACACAAAAATCCCTCAGGCAGATTACGCCAGACCATTTGGGATTTGGACGCAGCATGGAGTCTAACCCCTGTGCTGTATTAAACTCAAATTAACAAGTGCTCAAGTGATCTATTGTTTCTCGTGGAGCTTTGATAAACCTAAGCACGTTTAAAAAAAAATGTTTGTCATTGAGGGCATTCGTGCCTACATTCTCAAAGCATCCAGTCGTTATCAGCTACAGAGCACAGCTTGACCATGAGTTTGTGCTTTCATCCATGTAATACATACCTTGAATCGATTATGTAGATCTAACAGCGACATAACTGAAGTGCAGACTGCAGTGCTTATTGTACTGTGACAAACCTCTCTAAACTTTTGCTTTCTGGTTGTCTGTATTTCCTTTTGACGGGACACTTTGATTTTCAATTTGCAAATCATAAAAATCAGCTTCACATTTGTCACATCGTCAGCTTTTCCCATTAAATTCCTGTGTCACAACTGGGTACAATTGTGGTTCTTTTATCATTGTTATCCATAATTGTGAATCATCCTCTTTTCTATCTCTCCCCCCCCCCCCTTTAATGCATATGTATGTGTGTGGATGGGAACACACCCTCTCCCCTCCCCTCCCCGCGTGTTTGAATGAATAATTCCCTTAGAAACATGCATAGAAACATACATAGAAAATGGAAGCAGGAGTAGGCCATTCGGCCCTTCGAGCCTGCTCCGCCATTCATTTTGATCATGGCTGATCATCAAATTCTGATCATCCTGATTCCCCCCCTTCCCCTTCCCCCATATCCCTTGATCCCTTTAGTCTCAAGAGCAATATCTAATTTCTTCTTGAAATCACACAATGTTTTGGCCTCAACTACTTTCTGTGGTAGTGAATTCCACACATTCACCACTCTCTGAAATAATTTCTCCGCACCTCAATCCTAAAAGGTTTATTTTGATCATAGAATTGTACGGTGCAGAGGTAGCTCATTCCACCCATCTTGTGGGAGCCGCTGCATTGAAAGATCTGTTGGTGCCACTCCCTTCTTTTCCCAGTAGTCGAGCACATATATCCTTTTGGTTTTTGTTTGTTTTAAGTTTGATGCTCTTGTCAATATCCTGGGGCTTACCATTGACCAGAAGCTGAACTGGTCCAGCCGTATAAATACTGTGGCTTCCAGAGAAAGAAGTCTAACAACACCAGGTTAAAGTCCAACAGGTTTATTTGGTAGCAAATGCCACTAGCTTTCGGAGCGACACGCTCCGAAAGCTAGTGGCATTTGCTACCAAATAAACCCGTTGGACTGTAACCTGGTGTTGTTAGACTTCTTACTGTGTTTACCCCAGTCCAACGCCGGCATCTCCACATCATGGCTACCAGAGTAGGTCAGAGGCTAGGAATACTGCAAAGAGTAACTCACCTCCGGGCTCCCCAAAGCCTGTCCACCATCTTGATGGTTTGAGTTAGAAGGAGAGGCTGGATAGACTGTGACTTTTTTTTTCTGGAGTGTAAGAAGGCTGAGGGGTTATCTTATAGAGGTCTATAAAATAATGAGGGGCATAGATCAGCGAGATAGTCAATATCTTTTCCCAAAGGTCGGGGAGTCTAAAACTAGAGGGCATAGGTTTAAGGTGAAAGGGGAGAGATACAAAAGGATCCAGAGGGGCAATTTTTTCACAGAGGATGGTGAGTGTCTGGAATGAGCTGCCAGAGGTAGTAGTAGAGGTGGGTACAATTTTGTCTTTTAAAAAGCATTTAGACAGTTACATGGATAAGATGGCTATAGAGGGATATGGGCAAAATGCGGGCAATTGGGACTAGCTTAGGAGTTTAAAAAAAGGGAGGCATGGACAAGTTGGGCCGAAGGGCCTGTTTTCATGCTGTAACTCTCTATGACTCTACCAAGTAGGAAAATAAAGGCTGAAAATTTCCTGTCCCGCTCGCCAGGGGCATGACAAAACTCGGCGGACCTTTTAAAGACCTGTTGAGCGTGGGCGGGAATTTCTGTTCTTGGGGCGCACGCAGCCGGAAAACTCCGCCCAAAGTTCCTGACACCAAAGCACGTGAAGGGGTATTACTGAATAGAAGATGTTGCTCATTGAGGAAATTCGACAAAAGTCCAAAGATGTGCGGGTTAGGTGGATTGGCCATGCTAAATTGACCCTTAGTGTCAGGGGGATTAGCTAGGGTAAATACATGGGGTTTAGGGGATAGGCCTGGGTGGGATTGTGGTCGGTGCAGACGCGATGGGCCGAATGGCCTCCTTCTGCACTGTAGGAATCTATGATTTATATCTACGAGGCACAAGTCCGGAGAGATCTGTCTGGACGAGTGCAGCCCCACCAACACTCAAGAAGCTCGACACCATCCAGAGCAAAGCTGCCCCCTTGATCGCAACCCCTCCACCACCTTAAACATTCACTCCCTCCACCACTGACTGCTTATCATCTACAATGACAAGGGCATCAGATGCATGGGAACGCCACCATCTGCAAGTTCCTCTTCAAGCCACACGCCTGACTTGAAACTGCATTGCCCGTGGCATGGGGCAGCACAGAATGAACCCAGCTCCCTGGAGCTGTGAGGCAGCAGTGCTAACCAGCAGTGGTTAGCACTGCTGCCTCACAGCTCCAGGGAGCTGGGTTCATTCTGGCCTCGGGTTACTGTCTGTGTGGAATTTGCATGTTCTCCCCATGTCTGTGCAGGTTTCCTCCAGGTGCTCCGGTTTCCTACCATACCTTAAAGATGTGCGGGTTAGGTTGATTGGCAATACTGAATTGTCCATTGCCCCTTAGTGTCAGGGGGATTAGCAGGCTAAATACAGGAGGTTATAGGGATAGGATGTAGGTGGGATTGTTGTCAGTGCAGACTCGATGGGCCTAATGGCCTCCTTTTGCACTGTAGGGATTCTATGATGGTGTGATTGCTTTTCCTTCACTGGCGCTGGGTCAAAATCCTTGAACTACCTCCCTAATAGCACCCTGGGCGTACCATACCACATAGACTGCAGCAAGTCGAGAAGGCAGCTCACCACCACCTTCTCGAGGACAATTAGGATGGGCAAGAAAACCTGGCCAAACCAGCGATGCCCACATCCTGTGGATGAGTAAATATTTAAAAAATCTAACCCTTGTAGTGAATGGTGCGTTGAGGTTCGGGAAAATGTTACAATATATTGTCACATATGCGCTTTCTGTGATAAAAGTTTAAATATTTCATTATCTGCTACTTAGGTAGACTTGCATTCTCTTGCGAGGACAAGAGTCTATTGACGACATTGCTTTTCAACTGGAGTTTTTGAAGGTGATTATCGGTAATGATTGCATACCTCCCATTTTCTTTTCCTCCACATCACTTATTTAAAATAAAACCCCAGAGACAGCTTTTCAAAAGCAGTAGCTTCATCCCCAACCTTCAGAAATAGTCCAACACTGCAATTTTACATTTTCATTACTTCACTCGTTCTAAAGATAGCTATAACCCCATAACTACACAATCCGCAAGCTTTCACTCTTACTTTTTGGAAAATTGTTTCAGGGAATATTTGTAGTGACATATACATTTGATACTCAGTAAATGAACATTCATTTTTTGAAATGATGAACTGAAGAACTGTAAATCTGATGTTTTCAGCAATTGTTAATTCTGCTGTGGAAATTTTCCTTTTGTTTTAACAGAAACTACTGTTTTAGTTTGCACTGTATGACTTTGTCCCATTATATCAACTGGAAAGTACCCATGGGAACCGTTAATGTATTCTATGTTTGTTCATTAGTACTGTGGGTGATATTTTGCCAGTCTTATAACTCCTTACAGAATGTCTTGCACTCTGTAAGAGACTGATTTTTCTTTTCCGAATGTGGAAGCTGGCACATGAGGGAAACCTGTGGGCTGATGCATTTATCATTTATTTCTTTTGCCAATAATTGCAACCAGATCTCTTGGCCAGAGTTTTCTGGCTGTTGACATCCCGCTGCTAGCGAGGATGGAGAATTTAGCGCTCAGCCAAATCTCCGTTCACCGCAGCAGGACCAGAGAATCCCACTGGCAAGAACGGCTGGAAAATTCCAGCCCTTATATCTAGAATCATGACCTGAGCGTGGGTATGTTTAAAAGCAGGACTTTTGATTTTATTTAAAGAAAAGAGACAAGTCGATTTTTTTGGGGGGGAATAAGTTTGTGGAGGAAGTTACAAATCCATGGAAATAATGTTTTTGATGAGAGCATTACTTTTTGACAGTCTTCTTGTCGAGCTTGTGTTACACATATGCGGATTTCAGATTTCATAGTTGTGCTACCCCAAAAAATAAAACTGTTGTATCCAGTTGACAGCCTATTTACTGGATGGCGTGCTCTTGGTCCCCTACAAGGGACTAACCTTGTTCAAATGAATGACTGCTTACTTGCCTTCCGGCCTTTTCCTCCATTCCCCCTTCCTCCTTCGCCATTTTCTTCCTTTTTCCCTTCATCTTTGGCGTGTCTCAGTTGGTAGTAGTCTCGCCTCTGAGTTAGAGGTTCAAGCCTTGTTCCAGGGCTTGAGCATAAAAATCAGGGCTCACAGTCCAGCGCAGTGGTGAGGGGGTGCTACACTGACAGAGGTGCCATCTTTAAGAGATGCAGCATTAAACCGAGGCCCCATCTTCCCTCAGCTGGATGTAGAAGATCCCATTTTTTCGAAGAGGAGTGGGGGAGTTCGTCCCAGTGCCCTGGTCAATATTTATCCCTCAGTCAATATCACAGGAAGGGCAGCACGGTGGCACAGTGGTTAGCACTGCGGCCTCACCACTTCAGGGACACGGGTTCGATTCCCGGCTTGGGTCACTGTCTGTGTGGAGTCTGTACGTTGCCCCCCTGTGGGTTTTCTCTGGGTGCTCTGGTTTCCTCCAAAAGACATGTTGGTTTGGTGGATTGTCCATGCTAAATTCTCCCTCTGTGTACCCAAACAGGTGCCAGAGTGTGGCAACTAGGGGAGTTTCACAGTAACTTCATTGCAGTATTCATGTAATTGTGACACTAGTAAATAAACTTAAACTTAAAACTTAGGAACAGATTATTTGGTCATTATCACATTGCTGTTCCTGGGGGCTTGCTGCACAATATATCTGCCGCGTTTCCTACATTACAACAGTGACTATACTTCAAAAATATTTCATTGATTGTAAACCCCAGTGGTCATGAAAATTATGCTAAAATTGCTAGACTTCCTTACTTCCATTTATCTACTACTGGCCCCTTATAAGGAGAGTAAGAAGTCTCACAACACCAGGTTAAAGTCCAACAGGTTTATTAGGTAGCACAAGCCACTAGCTTTCCGAGCACTGCTCCTTCATCAGGTAAGTGGGAGTTCTGTTCACAAACAGGGCATATAAAGACACCCCAGTCCAACGCCGGCATCTCCACATCATGGCTACCATCAACCCCTTATAAGGACACATATGAATAATCCTTCTCCTCTCTCTCTCTCTCTCTCTCTCTCTCTCTCCCCCCCCCCCCCCCCCCCCCCCGGCCACCCCCCATCCTCAACCTGCTCCCCTACGCTTTGCCACCTTCCACTCCTCACACCAAAAGCAGCCTTGAAATTTTTAATTCAAGGCCAGGCCCTGATTCCCCCCTCTGTTTTTTCTATCACTGATTCTTTCAGCTGAAGCTGGTTTGATTTTTTTAAAAATCACAGGATTTCCCTGTTTAAAAAAAAATGTTTTGCCGTTGACTCTGCAACTGCTGATTCAATGAATGTCTGCCCAAGTGGAAGTATGGTACAGTATTTTCTGCAGTGGCACAGCACTGTAATTTTTGTACACAGATAGAAATTGGGTTTCCAGAAAGGAATTTCTTTATTGTCTGCAGCTTTTACAGATATCACGCTGCATTGGTGAGGGCAGATTTGCTGCAATGCTGTGCATTCTAAAACTCTGTACGAACAGTGCTCATGCTGAACAAGTCCAGTGATGGATTGTGAATTTCAAATGCATTTCATCTCGGAAAATGCTGCTTGGAGGGTATCTGGAAAGGAGAAAATAAAACATTTGGCTAATTGGTTATGTGTATTCATCTGGCATTGTATGAATTATTCATGGGCCACCGACATCAGGGAACATGCGAGGAGAGGTGTTACATGATGCGTCATTGTGTTTTAATAAATCTTGTCTTGCTTCAGGGAGAGCTGATGGTTGCAGTGCTTGAGAGCCAGGGCTTTTTATAATGGTACAGCTAGGAGTGTGCTGTGAGGATAGATCCTGATTGAGTCAGTGGATAACTTAAGATTTCTCTGAGAATCTGGAAGGGGCGATAACATTAAATTGAATAACTGTATAGTGTCGCATTTTAATGTTCATCGGAAAGCACTGGCAGCATTAAATGTGCCTGCTTCTTCAGACACGTATCAACTGTGTGTCTCACTGGAGACGTGCAACTAATTACAAAAAACGGAGAGGGTTGCGCTACACAGACAGCACGGTGGCACAGTGGTTAGCACTCCTTCCTCATATACGCCCAGTTTATGAAACAAATCTTGCACTCACCAGATAAAGGGGCAGTGCTCCGAAAGCTCGTACCACCAAATAAACCTGTTGGACTTTAACCTGGTGTTGTGAGATGACTTACTGTGCCTTCCTGACCGCAAGGGACCCAGGGGCGGCACGGTAGCACAGTGGTTAGCACTGCTGCTTCACAGCTCCAGGGTTCGATTCCCGGCTCGGGTCACTGTCTGTGTGGAGTTTGCACATTCTCCTCGTGTCTGCGTGGGTTTCCTCCGGGTGCTCCGGTTTCCTCCCACAGTCCAAAGATGTGCGGGTTAGGTTGATTGGCCAGGTTAAAAATTGCCCCTTAGACTCCTGAGATGTGTAGGTTAGAGGGATTAGCGGGTAAAATATGTGGGGGTAGGGCCTGGGTGGGATTGTGGTCGGTGCAGACTCGATGGGCCGAATGGCCTCCTTCTGCACTGTAGGGATTCTATGATTCTAGGTTCATAGAATCCTACAGCGCAGAAGGAGGCCATTCAGCCCATCAAGTCTGCACCAACCGCAATCCCACCCAGGCCCTATCCCCATAACCCCATGCATTTTACCCTAGCTAGCTAGGGCAATTCCAGCCTTGGGTGACTGTCTGTGTGGAGTTTGCACATTCTCCCCGTGTCTGTGCGGGTTCCCTCCGGTTTCCTCCCGCACTCCAAAGATGTGCGGATTATGTTGATTGGCCATGATAAATTGCCCCTCAGTGTCAGGGTAAATATGTGGGGTCATGGGGATAGGGTCTGGGTGGGATTGTTGTCAGTGCAGGCTAGATGGGCTGAATGGCCTCCTCCTGCACTGTAGGGATTCTATGATTTTGTACTCTGAAGCTGATGCCTGAGCTGCTCGTGATTGTTGGGTGCACCCTGCGATTAGACTGCAGCCTTGAAATCATTTCCTTTAATCTAGTTTGGTTTGAGGTTTACAAGAGGGCATTTTAACCACTGTAATAGATGCTGACTGTCGCTCGCAAACTTTATTCAGGATGGTATTCGCAAATCACAGTTGCTGATTCTAGACACCATTGTTGCAGGTTGCCCAATTATAATTATCCAGTTGTAAGTTGAGATGGGAGAGGTGTTAATTATATTGTGGTCCTGAATTGCACTTGGGAATGAGCATTAAGTTTCACCCACTGAGCATCTGTTACTTATTATGGATGACTGATATGTTCGTGCACTGTTATATAGAAAACTTTGTATCAGTAAAGTTGACTAAGTAGATGATTTGTCTTAAGAAACAATTTTAAGATAATGTTGCTGCCAAGGCACAAAACCTCGCGTTTAGAGAGTAAGTACGTTCCGAGATGATTCATTTCTGGTCGTTATCCAAGAAAATTTGCTTAAAATTATTTTGCAGCCCTGACATACCAACTGTAGCAATGGTTTAAACAAAAAACAAGTAGCTAAGCAAACTGTAGGTTTGGAAAATGTGATAGTGGTTATTGGACTCAGGAATTTTATCATTGTTTTGTGCAAAGTACGTGCATGTAGTTAGATTGGTTGTGCATATTATCTTGTAAAACTGTAGTCAGGCACTGTACACTGCCTTAAGTGAATGCACTGAAGCATGCAGTTAGACTTGGACGTTGATGCAAAGGATACGACTCATACAATGCAGAATAGGCCCTTTGGCCCATGGAGTCTGCACCAGCAAAACTGCACTAAATCTACAATAATCCCACTTTCCAGCACTTGGCTCATAGCCTTGAATATTAAGACATTTCAAGTGCTTAACCACATATTGTTTTGAGGTTTCCCAACTCTACTACCCTTCCAGGCAGTGCATTCCAGACTCCCACCGCCCTCTGGGTGAAAGAATCTTACCTCACATACCCCCTAACCCTCACCTTAAAATTATCCCACCCTCACTATTGCCGACACTATAGTTAAGAAAGCCCACCAATGCCTCTACTTTCTCAGAAAACGAAGGAAATTTGGCATGTCAGCTACGACTCTCACCGACTTTTAAAGATGCGCCATAGAAAGCATTCTTTCTGGTTGTATCACAGCTTGGTATGGCTCCTGCTCTGCCCGAGACTGCAAGGAACGACAAAAGGTCGTGAATGTAGCCCAATCCATCATGCAAACCAGCCTCCCATCCATTGACTCTGCCTCCACTTCCCGTTGCCCCGGCAAGGCAGCCAACATAATTAAGGACCCTATGCACCCCAGACATTCTCTCTTCCACATTCTTCCTTCGGAAAAAAGATACAACAGTCTGAGGGCACATACCAACCGACTCGAGAACAGGTTCTTCCCTGCTGCCATCAGACTTTTGAATGGACTTGCCTTGCATTAAGTTGATCTTTCTCTACATCCTAGCTATGACTGTAACACTACATTCTGCACTCCCTCATTTCCTTCTCTATGAACAGGATGCTTTGTCTGTATAGCGTGCAAGAAACAATACTTTTCACTGTATGTTTATACATGTGACAATAATAAATCAAATCAAAATCAAGTCTCCTATGCGGGACCTTGTCAAAGGCTTTGCCGAAATCCATATAAACTACATCAACTGCACCACCCTCATCTACACACTCAATCACCTCCTCAAAATATTCAATCAATCACATTTGTTAGACATGACCTTCCTCTGATAACGCCAAGCTGACTATCTCTGATCAAGCCTGGCCTCTCCAGGTGGAGATTAATTCTCTCCTTCAGAATTTTCTCCAATCACTTCCCTGCCACTGATATGAGATTCATTGATCTGTAATTCTCTGGTTTATCTCTACCACCCTTCTTGAACCACGTTAGCTGTTAATCCTTTGGCACCTCACCTGTGGCCAGAGAAGAATTATAAATTTGGGCTGGAACCCCTGTAATTTCATTCCTTGCCTCTCATAGCAGCCTTGAATATGACTCATCCATACCTGGGGATTTGTTCAGATCTAAGCCCACAAAAACCTCCTCACTCCCTGTGTCAAACTGTTCAAGAACCTCACAATCCCTCTCCCTGAATTCTGTACCCACATCCTCCTCCTCCCGAGTGAAGACAGATGTGAAGTACTCGTTTAACACCCTGCCAGTATCCTCTGGCTCCATGCACAGATTGCCCCCTTGGTCCCTAATGGGCCTTACTCTTTTCCTGGTTATCCCCTTACCTTGAATATACTTACAGAATATCTTGGGATTCTCCCTTATCCTACCTGCAGTGTTTTTCCATGCCCCTTCTTGCTATCCAGGTTGCTTTCTTAAGCTCCCCCCTGCAATTTCCATACCCCAGTAAGACCTCCACTGATCTGGCTCCCTCTGTACCTGCTCAAAGCATCCCTTTTCTTTCTTATCCAGGCCTGAATATTCCTAGGCTCTCTGGGCTTGTTGCTTCAACATTTCATCTTAAAGGGTGCATGTCGGAATTGTACTCTCCCCATTTCCTTTTTTCAACATTCCCTTGCTGCTCTTCTGTAGATTTTCCCCACAAGAAGCTATTCCCAGTGCACTTTAGCCAAATCCTGCTGCCTTCTAATAAAATCTGCCTTCCCCCAATCCAAAACCTTTTTTTTTTTTACAGACCATCTTTTTCCTTTTCCGTAACAAACTTAAATTGTACTGTGCTGTGGTCGCTGTCGCTAAAATGCTTCCCCAGTGCTAGCGAGACATGGCACAGTGGTTAGCACTGCTGCCTCACAGCGCCAGGGACCCAGGTTCAATTCTCGGCTTGGGTCACTGTGTGGAGTTTGCACGTTCTCCCCATGTCTGTGTGGGTTTCCTCCCACAATCCGAAAGACATGCTGGTTAGGTGCATTAGCTATGCTAAATTCTTCCAAGTGTACCCGAGCAGGCGCCGGAGTGTGGCAACTTGGGGATTTTCACAGTAACTTCATTGCAGTGTTAATGTCAGCCTACATGTGACACTAATAAATAAACTTTAAACTTAAGCACCTGTCTGGCTTTGTTATGCTTCAATGCACAATTCAGGAGACATACGCAACGAGCTGAGCCTATCAGATATTTTAAAAACCTTTTCCAAGAAACTATCTCCCGTGAATTTGGATCCACATTGAGTATTGCGTAACATCAGCTTAAACTTAATATATACTGTAACTTCTGTTTCCTACTGATACCATTATTCTATTTACAATAGCTTATGCTCTGCCTTTCTTCTCCCTCCTTCCTCACCCTTTTTTAGTCATAAATTTGTTTTTATTAAGTAGTAAGCCAGTTCAAATCAAAGAAAGGCTTTTGTCACAATGACAGTTAAGATTTAATACAATGAGCTGCTGACTTGAGGTGTCAACATTTTCTTGTTGTGATATGAACTCAGAAAGCTGAGATTTTGATAGCATTTCTGTGTGCTAAATTGAAGTAATTTCTTTCCCAACGTTCTATATTCACGTAATTCACTTGTCTTCTCAATTAAGCTGCAGTTGAATATATACGATAGCGGAACATGTCACTGAACAATGAGAAACATCGTCGTACACATCTTGAAAGCCCCTGCCATAGTCTTTGTCAGCACTGAAAGAGATGATTAACTTGCTGCAAAAAGATTTAAGGTTGAAACCGGAAAGTTGACAAATACTTTAAAAACCTGTTAAACACCTTTTGGCATAACGGAATTATTCTCGTGGGTTTCCAGAATTTTAGCTGACGCTCATCAGGGCAATCACAAGAATACCAATGTCAGAGAAAACAACAATTTATACTGTGTGAAAATCAGGTGTTGATTGGTTGGCAAGTGTACTCTGATTGATAGAGGTGTTGCCATGGAGACTGCACCAGTTGATGGTGACTGACAGTTAACTGCTGAGCATTGTTGAAGTTTGTGTTTCCCCTGACATTGATATTCTTGCCATTGTCCTGATGAGTGCAAGATTAAAAAAAGGCTTTGACAAAATATCTTTTTTTAGCTACTCAAGAAATGAGAGGGAGAGAGAGACAATTCTATTTTTAACTGGAACCTGAGAGATCAACCTGAGAGACACTGAAGTGAAGGAATATCATGGACGAATAAGAAAACTTGTAAGATGAAGAGAGGTCTAAGCTTCAGTAATGTGCAGCTACAATAAGAACATCCAAAGAAACCCTGAGAGAAACCATGCAGCTTCGCAAAACATATGGATGATGTGAATGTGCAATTGCTACACTGCAAGGGCTCACTTCCACTTCATGTAGATATTCAGAGTTGGTTGAAAACAGTTGTTGGATGCCTCACCATTTTGGACCAGCCTCTGTCCCCTCAGTTCAGGTGCCTGTTGTCAATCCAGAGCCAAATATGGGCTTAAAAACAGGCCCAGCCCAATTCCTATCCCTATCTTTCCTTATCCTCCCTTATTTCTTTGAGCTTTTGACCACATCATCCTGTAACAACATTTTTTTCTCCATTGCCCAAAGTCGGACTGCCCTTCCTTGGTTCCACTCTGCTTGCCATTGTAGCCAGTGCATTTCCAGCAATGGCTTCCCTTCTCAACTGCACTTTTGCCACCAACAAGGTTCTAACTCTCTTCCTCATCTGCATGTTGTCCCTTGGGTGACACCAAGACCACCTACTTCCACTCCTGTAACGTTGCCTGCCTCTGCCTCAGCCCATCTGCTGGTGAAAACCATAACTATGCCTTTGTCACCTCCAGACCCGACTATCCCAATACCCCATTGGCCAGCTTTCTAACCATAACTTTAATAAACTGATTGCATAACTCTGCTATCTGTATCTTATTCTTCTCCGAGGCTCACTCAGCAGTCATCTCTGTTTCCGCTGATCTCATCTTTACTCCCAGTCTCCAACAACCTCAGATTTACAATTCTCATTCCTAGTGGTTAAGTCCTTCATGGCCGCTCTCCTCCTTTTTCCTGTAACCACCTCCAATCCAACAACTCGGACTGGGGCGGCACGGTGGTTAGCACTGCTGCCTCACAGCGCCAGGGACCTGGGTTCGATTCCTGGCTTGGGTCACTGTCTGTGGGGAGTCTGCATGTTCTCCCCGTGTCTGCCTGGGTTTCCTCCGGGTGCTCTGGTTTCCTCCCACAGTCCAGTCCAAAGATGTGCGGGTTAGGTTATTGGCTAAATTGCTCCTTGTGTCAGGAGGATTAGTAGGATAAATATGTGGGGTTACGGGGATGGGGCCTGGGTGGGATTGTTGTTGGTGCAAGTTTGATGGGCCAAATAGCCCCCTTTTTGCACTGTAGGGATTCTATGATTCCGTGAACTCGATACAAAAATTCTGCTCTTCCATTTTTAACTTCTTGTGAATCCCCATTCCCTTCTCATCACAATTGGCAGTTTAGACATTCAGATCTAACATTCTGAAATTCCCTCCCTAAACCCCTCTGCCTTTCCACAAACCTCTCCTTTCAGACCGCTGCTAATAGCCATCCTTTTTACAAGGCTTTTATCCACCACACACACCCCCAGATCTTTCCCTATGGTACCGTACCTGAAATAACTCCTCCGAGGCCAGTGTCCCATCACCAAATTTAGATTTATTTACATAGTCAGCACCACTCAAACAGCTATTTCCTTGTACAGAGTATAAACCCAGATTGCCAGTAACCCCGAGACTCCACATTATGTGCATTTGGAGGGCTCCCTGATTGGACAAACCATTACTGCCTTAATTAGGGAGTTTGTATTCTAGGCGGTCCACATCGTGGGTCTCGCTAAAGTCATTCCAGTACCCATTTCTGTCTGAATATGTTTCTTTGAAGTGGCTTTGGATATTTCTTAAACTGGAGGTACTATATAAATGCAAGATTGGTTGTTACTGATGAGGATAGTCCGGTATTAGATCAGTTTAGCTCTTCATTTTGGTAACATGAAGTTGTGCCTTCAGTGTGAACAGTGAAATACTTTGCAAAGAGGCATGTATTTCAGGAGGATGTTCTGCGTTACCAAGCGACAACTTTTGCTGCTGATGCTGTCAGAAAGAACTGATGATCATTATTGAACAGAAAGCAGCCCGTTAATGATGAATCAAGTGCTTTTTCAGTTAATGAGACTAGTGAGGGGGGCACCTGGGACCTGACTCGGAGTTCCACATCCTTTTGGGCTTTTCAATTCCCTCCTTTGAGATATGTTGAATTTAATGTAACAGCCTTGTGGGCAGTTTCTTTTGCAAGGCAGGCAGATAGCAGGTTCTTCCACAAGCTCCTAATTGATATTGTGGATGAATCGGCACGAAGGTAGTCTATTTTCTTCAGATTAAAGCTGTTTGTTAGGACAAGACTGCTGAACTCAATAGGGCACCAAGCCATCTTCATGTTAATGTTTTCGACAGTCGTTTTATAGAGGGTCTGCTTTTAGCCATAGTTTCCAAACAATTTGGAAAAATATGCTATAACAAAAAAATTTGAAGATGAAGTATTATCTGGGCGGCACGGTAGCACAGTGGTTAGCACTGCTGTCTCATAGAACCAGGGTCCCGGGTTCAATTTCCAGGTCCCTGTATGTGCGGAGTCTGCACGTTCTCCCCATGTCTGTGTGGGTTTCCTCCGGGTGCTCTGGTTTCCTCCCACAGTCCGAAAGACGTGCTGGTTAGGTGCATTGGCCATGCTAAATTCTCCCTCACTGTATCCGGACAGATACCGGAGTGCGGCAACTGGGGGGATTTTCACAGTAATTTCATTGCAGTGTTAATGTAAGCCTACTTGTGACACTAATAAATAAACTTTAACTTTTAAACTTTCGAGTAGGTGCTTTTTAGTTTTATTCATTTGTGTTGTAATAAAATGATGAGGGATGTGAAGTAATAAGTGTTGGGAGTCAGTGGGGGAATGGCCTTTCACCTGATGGATGATGTATAAATTTGTGCTTTCAAAATTGTAGTAATTGCTGCGTTATCATCTGCTCCCTCACAATTAGTGATCTGATTTGAATTGATTTATTATTGTCTCATGTACTAGCATACAGTGAACAGTATTGTTTCTTGCTCGCTATACAGACAAAGCATACCATTCATAGAGAAGGAAAAGAGCGAGTGCAGAATGTAGTGTTACAGTCATAGCTAGGGTGCAGAGAAAGATCAACTTAATCTGAGGTAGGTCCATTCAAAAGTCTGATGGTAGCAGGGAAGAAGCTGTTCTTGAGTCGGTTGGTATGTGCCCTCAGACTTTTGTATCTTTTTCCCAACGGAAGAAGGTGGAAGAGAGAATGTCTGGGGTGCGTGGGGTCCTTAATTATGCTGGCTGCTTTTCTGAGGCAGCGGGAAGTGTAGACGGAGTCAATGGATGGGAGGCTGGTTTGCATGATGGACTGGGCTTCAAGAGCAGGAGCCATACCAAGTTATGATACAACCAGAAAGAATGCTTCCTATGGTGTATCTGTAGAAGTTGGTGAGAGTCGTAGCTGACATGCCAAATTTCCTTAGTCTTCTGAGAAAGTAGGTTGACCTTCGAAAAGGTTGACCTTCGAAAAGGGTGCGATGGTGACGTCAGATACATGTTCGTCCTGGGTGGGGGGTGTGCTCTCACTGACCTCTTGCTCAAAGCCGACATAGAATTCATTGAGCTCATCAGGGAGCCGGCGATTTTACTGAGCTGTGCAGGATCCACATATGCTTTTCCGATTGACTGTGTCCAAATGGCAAATTGTCAATATTGGCATGAAATGCCACAGAGAACTGAAACGCTTCTCTTTTCCTTCTGCTAGGTATGGCTGATCAGAACTTGAAAAACTGAAAAAGGGAATCGTTTAGGAACAAAAACGGAGGATGCTGGGAACACTCAGTAGGTCAGGAGGCATCTGTAAGGAGGGATGTTCTCACCTCTGCAGATGCTGCCAGACGTTCTTGGGTTTTTCTAGTATTCTCTGTCTTTCTTCAGATTCCAGCATCTGCAGTGTTTTGCTTTTAGTTTAGGGGAATGGATTTGTTCAGTTAGATGTGTGAATGCATTTGTCAGAATTAACATTCAGATATAGTTCAATACCCACGCTAAAAATGAGTCTTGTACAGCTTGTAGATACTTTGTGATGCTCCAGGAATATTGGCTGGGGCAACTCATGTTCATCTATTAGCATTGTGGGTGACACAAAACGGACATGGACTGAACAACAGCTTGTCTTTGTATAGCACTTTGAATACAGCTGGTGATGACCCCACTCCTTCACAATATGTTCCTTGGTGGTGGAGGGTGCAAGGCACACAAAACCCTGTAGATAACAGCAGGACCAGAAGATCTTGTCACTGGCCAATAGTTGTCCACCTCTACTGCCAGAAAACACACCACGGGGATGGGTGGGGGGGGAGTGGGGATGGAGGGGGGATGGGTGGGTGGGGGTGGGGGAAGGGGGAGGTGGACGGGGAAGGGGGTTTGGGGGAGGAGGGGGGGTTGGAGGGTGGGGGGAATCTACCCAATGGCTTTATTCTTTGCAATTTTTAATTGAGGAAATTTCTGCTCATTCAATTCTACCTGTTGGACAAACAGCCTGACAATTTAGAGAGAGTGGAAGGATCGAGAGAGGTGATGATGAAATAATTTGTGCGTCATCAGAGTAATGTGAAAGCAAACATGTTTTCAGATAACGCTGCTAAGGGGCAACATATAGATGAGAATAGGAAGGAACCAAGGATGGCCCCTTTGGGCACACCAGGCACAACTGAGTGGGAAGAGAATCCATTATGGCGGATCTCTGGCTAGGATGGACAAGAGTGGAACCAGACAAGTGTTGTCCCATTCAACTGGATAGCAGCATAGAGGTATTGGAGGAGGATGGTGCAATCAGATATGTTAAACCCCTCTCATTGGTCAGGAAGGATAAGGAGGGAAAGTTGACTTTGTCACAGTCCCTTAGGAGATCATTCATAACTTTGCTAAGAGCTGATGCAGTATCGTGGCGGGGGTGGAAAATTGATTGAAGGGATTGAAACGTGGAGTTCCCGGAAAAATGGGCATGGATTTGGGAGGTGACAACACATTCAAAAATTCTGGAGAAGAGAGGGAGGTTGAAGATCGGGTGGTAATTTGCAGAGATTGAAAGGTTAAGGGTTGGGTTCTTGAGGAGAGGGATGACCACGATAGACTTGAAGGGGAGAGGGACAGAACCCAAGGAAAGACAACTGTTGACATTGTCAGCTACCGTGGGGAACCAGGTGGGGAAATCAGGCGATCAGCATTTTAATGGGAATAGGATTGAGGGGGAAGGAGGTGGGTCTCATGAAGATGTTGAGCAGGGGAGATAGGGGGAGAAGCTGGAGAAAGATCAAAGTTCAGGGCTAGAGTTTCAAAGAACATTTGGCCCAGTGGGCTAGATAGAGAGGTGGCAACAGCAGCTGGTCAAATGGCGCATGTCTTAATGATAACGAGATCCATGAGCTACTTGCATGTTGCTGGAGGTGTGTGTCAAGTGGAGAGGGATGACTTGCAGTAGAGAAAATAAGCCACGGGTTACCTTTACATTCAGGTGTGAACCTAGAATAGTGAGCAGTTTTAGCAGATGAGAATATGTGGATTTGGCTGAATCTCGATTGTCACCTGAATGCTTCTGTACTCTCCACATAACATTTCATTAAACCTCGCTATCCTGGTCGGCCATGCTACAGAATAAGATATTTTCATAGCTCAGGATTCAATTAATATTTTTGTTTGATAAGTTCAGTAGATTGGAATGTATCATAGATACATTTTCCAGGCTATAAATCTGCGCAACAGTGCATCTTTACTACCTACACAGCGGGTAATGAATGTGATCCAAGTCCGATGCTGCCTGTCAGCCACTATCAGTGCCCTGCTATGTCTGTCAATGATCTGTTCATTAAGCGTGACTTGCAGCCTGATTGTTCTTGACCCTCGCCGAAAGAGGTGTTGTAACAAATAGCTTTCCAGCCAAGAATCATTTGTGCTGTGTGATAGAACCACTTACTGTACCCAAGCAAGATAGGTATTTCATTAATGTTTTTGCTTAATAAGCTTAATGCTGCTCGGTCATAGATGAGAATAAATGTTGCACTGCTGGTGAAGGATCTAGTGCGCGTGATATCGTAACAGTGGGATGGTTATTATTGCCCATGCGTACTTAAGTGTTGGGAACCGGGAATACTGACAGATTTTATAGTTGGAAGATCTGCGGCATGACAATAATGAGTGGGTGTTATGATGCACAGAACAACTCAGCTTATCATTAGGGTTGCTAAGATACGGAGATCTTATATTGGATTATTATTTGTTGCGGTAACTATATTTCAGTAATAAATGCTGTCTGCTAAACTTGTCTCCCCTGCCTTGCCCCGCCTGCCATCACTGCCAGTCTTTGGTTCCTGCACTGTAGGTTCTGCTTCATGCTACATATGCGAGCCAACAAGTAGGATATACAGCAAGGGATGTTTTACAGTGAGGGTTTTTATAGCTTTCCACTTTCTTTAAAGACAGCTGGAAATAATGTTTTTCATTCATATGTTCAGGACGGTAGTTAATTGCCATGCTTTCGTTAGGTTTTTATGCCCATTATTAGCAAGTTGCAGGTTGTGTTGAACAAGCCGAACTGTATAGGCAAGTGTGGACCTAGCTTTGACTTCTAGAGCAGCGGTTCCCAACCTTTTATCTGTCACGGCACACCTCTATACTATAAAGGCACTTTGAGGTACACCATCTATTTTCTCTGGGGGAAACTTCCCCGTCTCGTCCGCTACGGCAATCATAGCGGGTGGGGGACTATGCAAAGGTCCGTTGACCTCGCATGGGATTTTCCGGTTTGTGGACGAGCGTGGCTGGAAAACCCAGCCCTCTGTCACCTTCCTTTACTGGGAACATCGTTTTTAGCCTGTCCCTGTCTCTCTCGCTTCTCCCAGGGTTTTTTGTGCCCTTTTTGAGTTTTTGCTTTCTGTGCGGACGCGTGGGACCTTTGTCCTCAGCTCCAAGTCCCGTTGGTCATGATGTGGATGACTCACCTGATGAAGGAGCAGCGCTCCGAAAGCTCGTGATACCAAATAAACCTGTTGGACTTTAACCTAGTGTTGTGAGACTTCTTACTGGTTGTGCGCATTGCTTGACCAATGATTCTGGCCTCGGGTCACTGTTTGTGTGGAGTTTGCACATTCTTCCTGTGTCTGCATAGGTTTCCTTCGGGTGTTCCGGTTTTTTCCCAAAGTCCGAAGATGCGTGGGTTAGGTTGATTGGCCATGCTAAATTAACCCTAGTTTCAGGGATTTAGCAGGGTAAATATGTGGGGTTACGGGGATAGGGCCTGTGTGAGATTGTGGTTGGTACAGACTTGTTGGGCTGAATGGCCTCCTTCTGCACTGTAGGGATTCTGTGTTCTATGATTCTATGATTCTTTGGGTCTTGGAGATGCTGACCACAGAGCTGAAGATGAAGATCAGTTTTAGTTTAATTACGTGAATTTAGAATAATTTGAATCTTTTTTCGTGGCACATGTGGGGGATCTTCATGGAACACTAGTTGGGAACTACTGTTCTAGTCTTTTGAGTTGGTGAATCTAATTTGAAGGGACAGTAAAGAAGCCTCAGTTAGCTACAGAGCTCCTGGTGCCAAGGGGTTAAACAACAGCCAGTGTTCCTGCCGAGGGTGATTATTCACCTTCCTGCATGAGGGCAGGGTGGGCTCGACTGCAGTGCTTTCTGTCTTCATTGTCTGAGCTTGTCGAGAACAGCACCTACTTGGTTAAAGAAAGAGCTTTCACCCATCTAATCAGAATTGGCCACTAATTCCCACCTTCAAGATAGAAGGCGGAATGGTTACAAAAGAGAAAAAAAGGTTATGAATCACCTGCACTGAAATAACAACTCACTCTATTTTGCAGTCAGAGGTACAAAAACAAATTTGGCATCTGTGCATTTTATTCTGACTAAAACTTAGGATGTAGGATTATATAAAGGGTTTACGTGCTTCAGTCGAGATGTTAGAGGTCATGGTGTTGATAAAGGAACAGAATAAACTGCAGGACACACAAACACTTGTTTGATTGCCCTTTTCAAAACATTTTTTTGTGGCATTTTATCACCTATCCTCACTCTTAGTCAGTTTACATTTGGGTTTAGGACATCGCCTGGCATTTTGTACTGGGAATCTTTGGGAAATATGACTGAGTAAATCTGTTTGCTGCCTCATTTCTCCTTCCCCAAAAGAAATGGCTCTCTCTTGAAAATTCTTTTTTGAAGTTCTCGACTGTCCCCGTAACTTTTTCTTTTGGCACCTATTCTCCACGTGTCGTTTTTTAGTTGTTGAAACTCTGCTACTGTCTCCTTTGGTCAGCTAGTAGCAAGTATGAAACCAAAGGAGAAAATGCTGGAAAATCTCAACAGGTCTGGCAGCATCTGTAAGGAGAGAAAAGAGCTGATGTTTCGAGTCCAGATGACCCTTTGTCAAAGCTCTTTTGGTTTCAGATTCCAGCATCCACAATTTGCTTTTATTTAGCAAGGATGCTTTGGCAATCTGTCTGATTAGGCCCCTTAGGCAAGCAGTGGCCTCTGGGCAGCAAGTTCCAAATAGGGCTTTACGGTGGTACAGTGGTTCGCACTGCTGCCTCGTAGCACCAGGGACGCGGGTTCGATTCTGGCCTCGGGTGACTGTGTGGAGTTTGCACGTTCTCCCCGTGTCGGTTTTCTCCGGGTGTTCCGGTTTCCTCCCACAGTCCAAAGATGTGCAGTTTAGGTGGATTGGCCATGCTAAATTACCCCATAATGTTTCAAGATGTGTAGGTTAGGTGGATTGGCTGTGCTGAATTGCCCCTTAGTATCCCAAGATTAGGTGGATTATGCATGGTAAATGTGTAGGGTTATAGGGATAGGGTGAGAAAATGGGCCTGGGTAAGATGCTCTTTCAGAGAGTCGGTGCAGAATGGATGGGCCAAATTCCCTCCTGCTGCACTGTAGGGATTCCATGGATTGACAGCAAATAAAGGAATTAAGCTGCATCATTATTTCTGGAATCCCTCAAAGATTTTTGCTTAGCTCGCCTATTCGGCAACTTTAGCTTTAACCCATCTACTGTTGAAACCCTCATGTATTTATTACTTCCCGTCCCGACTATTCCAATCCTCTCTCACTCTGCCTCACTCCTTGCAACACCTGTAATCTTGAGTTAATCCAAACCCTACTTGCCGTATCCTAACTCGCACCAAGTTCCATTCATCACCACCCTTGTACTCACTGACTTACACCGAACATCAGTCAGACAAAATCTCACTTTTAAAATTCTCTTCTTTGTTTTCAGATCCTTACATGCTCTCACTCTTCCCTTTCTCTGTAATCCCTCCAGCCCCACAATCCTCCAAGATGGGGGTGGCACGGTAGCACAGTGGTTAGCACTGCTGCTTCATAGTGCCAGAGACCCAAGTTTGATTCCTGCCTTGGATCACTGTCTGTGTGGAGTTTGTACATTCTCCCTGTGTCTGCGTGGGTTTCCTCCCACATTCCGAAAGATGTGCTGGTTAGTTGACCCAAAACAGGCGCCGGACTGTGGCGACTAGGGGAATTTCACAGTGACTTAATTGCAATGTTAATGTAAGCCTTACTTGTGACTCATAAATAAACTTTGATATCCTCGCTCACCTTACTCTAGGCCTGCTGGGCATACCCAATTTTAAGCACTCCACTGCAGGCAGCCGCACCTTCAGATTCCTGAGTCCTTAGCTCTGGAATTCCCCCGTATAAACCTCTCTACCCCCCTCTCTTCCTTTCAGGTGCTCCTTAAAAGCAATGGCTGGGATTTTCCGGCCCCCATGCGGCTGATTTTCCAGCAGCGGAGGTGGCCCACCGTTAGCTGGTGGCAGGATCTTCCAGTCCTGCCAAACGCAATGGCCGCACCACCGGACAGCCTACCGCTTAATGGCGAGCTGCCTCTGCTGCCGGGAAACCTACCGCAGGGGGTCCTGGAAAACCCCCACCTATGTCTCTGACTACTAGCTCTTCCCTAATATCTCTAAGTGGCTTGGTGTCAACTAGTGTTTGGTAATGTTCCTGTGTAGGGTGTTAGGTGTTCCAGTATGTTAGGGTGCCACAGAAATGCAAGATTTTGTTGTTGCATTCCAATCCACCTATGACTAATATTATGTACATAGAACCAATGCCTTGTCCCTAATTCTGCTCATGGTACATTTTGAAGAATCCTATCAATGGTATCATGATAATTCTGTTATCGCTATGCTTGAACTGCTCGGACACTATGACACATCTTGTATGAGTTACAAGGAAGTCTTTATTAACAATACTTAACTGTGTACATATATATAGTAGGTATGGAGAGGACTCCATACTAGGTCCTTACACGTTGCTACTCATCTCTGGACTGACCCTAGCTCTAGGCCTTCTGAAATAACTCCCCAGAGGCCGGTGTCTCTTCACCAGATCAGCTTTATTTACAAACTCTATTCCACTCCTAGAGTTCTTCAGGTACACAGTCAGAATCAGGAGTGCCAGAAGACCTGACACTCCCATTTTTATATACAGGTGAGGCTCCCTGATTGGGCAGGCAATTATGACCAATCTTTTAGGCCAATCAAATGAACTAAATCAAATTAACGAGGAGACAAATTAAAATGGGCAGCGCCCAAAAGGAGGGGAACAGGCTCGAAACAAAGGACCAAGTGGAAAGGAAACTTAAAACATCAAATTAAAATGTGATTAAAGTGGTCAGTAATACACCCCAGTCCCTGCCATGTCCAGCGGGCACGGATGGCATCAACTGTGCCCTCAGGCACTGCAAGTTCCCTCTCCGGGGACACCTGGCTACAAATATAGCCGCGGTAGAGGGGCAGACAGTCAGGCAATTATGGACCTCAATCAGGGAATTCATACTCCAAGAGGCCCACCTCATGGGCCTCATTGAAGTCATTAAAACTTCCTGTATCACAATGTGGGAGGTGCCGTACTCAGTCTCATGTTAACCTGTTCGATAACAGATCCTTCTACTATGCATTTGATCTCACCATAATCAACATCTTGAAATGTTAGTAAGTTATCTTCTTTCCTGCTGGACACCCGGACTGACTCTTCAAGGTCAGAAATGATCATTTTGAACATAAATATTAAAATGTTCAATATTGAACACTGAAGGCCTGACATAATTTTTATGCTAATTTTCAAACTTTGGGTTCATTTCATGGCGCGCACAGTTGCTGCTTTTTCTTCTTCCATGGAAGTTAGCTGCTTGTTGGGAATGTCTTTTAAATGGATCATCTGTATGTGGGAGACTTGACAATATGAGGCAAGACAAGAGTTTAAAATTTATTTATTAGTGTCACAAGTCGGCTTACATTAACACTGCAATGAAGTTACTATGAAAATCCCCTAGTCGCCACACTCCAGTGTCTGTTCGGACACACGGAGGGAGAATTTAGCATGGCCAATGCACCTAACCAGCACGTCTTTCCAGACTGTGGGAGGAAACGGGGGGAAATCCACACAGACACGGGGAGAACGTGCAGACTCTGCACAGACAGTGTCCCAAGCTGAGAATCGAATGCAGATCCTGGCGTTGTGAGACAGCAGTGCTAACCACTGTGCCTCCATGCCGCCCCAATGCTTTTCTGCAGAGTGGACGCAAGTTTTGCGGAGCTGGATCACGTGGTATACAAGGTGGCATCCCAGAATGTCAGGTTAATTAACTAGACATGATTCCTGGTATTTTGACATACACACTACACATAAATATTGGAATTTGTGTCTGTACAACAAGAATAATTATTCAGCCCAGATATATTGGCCTATATGTTTTTATCTGCATTGAGTACAGTAATTCTGCCTCAAAATAATTACTAGACTCCAAATGTGAAACCATAAATAAATTATAGAGCGCAAAGATCGCGAGCACAATTAGTATTGTTGCTGGTGGATTGTAATACAAAATAAATTATGCATATTTTCATATGTATAAATATCCTAAAATGGCAGTGACTGCGTTTCTTATCGTGTCCCACACTAAGGAGATAGGCAGCTGTGGTTCTGGGATCAGGAAGCCATCCATGGGCCTGACATCTTTGATTGGACAGTGGAAGGTTCTAGGTTGTACAAACACAGTGAAGGTGGTTGAGACATTTGTGCGTTCAGGAAGAGGGATTATCAACGTCTGAGAGTGGGCAACAAATCCGCAGGAGGGAACATCAGGGGAATTGGTTGTATACTGCCCCTATTCATTAGGATGTATTCAAAAATTCAAATTCATAGAAACATAGAAACTAGAAGCAGGAGTAGACCATTCGGCCCTTCAAGCCTGCTCCGCCATTCATTTTGATCATGGCTGATCATCAAATTCAATATCCTGATCCTCCCTTCCTCCCATATCCCTTGATCCCTTTAGCCCCAAGAGCTATATCTAATTTCCTCTTGAATTCACACAATGTTTTGGCCTCAACTACTTTCTGTGGTAGTGACTTCCACACATTCACCACCCTCTGGGTGAAGACATTTCTCCGCACCTCAGTTCTAAAAGGTTTACCCCTTATCCTCAAACTATGACCCCGAGTTCTGGACTCCCCCGCCATTGGGAACACTCTTTCTGAATCTACCCTGTCTAATTCTGTTAGCATTTTATAAGTTTCTATGAGATCCGCTCTCACTCTTCTAAACCCCAGTGAATATAATCCTAACCGACTTAGTCCCCCCTCATATGACAGACCTGCCATCGCAGGAATCACTGCATTCCCTCTATAGCAAGAACATCCTTCTTCAGATAAGGACACCAAAACTGCACACAATACTCCAGGTGTGGCCTCACCAACGCCCTATACAATTGCAGCAAAACATCCCTATCCCTATACTCAAATCCTCTCGCTATGCAGGCTAACAAACCATTTGCCTCCTTTACTGCCTCCAGTACTTGCGCGCTTACTTTCAGCGACTGATGCGCGAGGACTGCCAAGGTCTCGTTGAGTATCCATCTCCCTCAATTTACACTCATTCGAGTAACAATCTGTCTTCCTATTCTTGCTACCAAAGTGGTTAACCTCACATATATCCACATGATACTGCATCTGCCATGCCTGTCCAAATCACGCTGAAGGTTCACCTGAAGTTAAGTCTAAATCTTATCAGTTTTCTCATTGAAACAGAAAACAAATGCTCATTAAACTCAGCAAAATATAACCAAAGAAACCACAAATTTGGCACAGTGGTTAGCCCTGCTGCGTCACACCGCCAGGGACCCAGGTTCAATCCCAGCCTCGGGTCCCTGTCTGTGTGGAGTTTGCACGTTCTCCCCAAGTCTGCGTGGATTTACTCTGGGTGCTCCGGTTTCCTCCCACAGTCCAAAGATGTGCAGGTTAAGTTGATTGGCCATGCTAAATTGACCCTAGTGTCAGGGGGATTAGCAGGGTGAATATGTGGGGTTACGGGAATAGGGCCTGGGTGGGATTGTGGTCGGTGTAGACTCGATGGGCCGAATGGCCTCCTTCTGCGAACCAGACTCGTACCATCGCCGTGACTTTTGGTAGAATTACTCTTCCCTCCACTCCCCTGACGTCGAGCAAGCCACACGGGACTCTAGATCTGTGTTTTTTTTTGTTATTTAAAGAATATTTGTTTCTCTTTATTTCAACTGGGATTCTATGAAATAGAAAAAAATTTTCTCTGCTTTTTAAAATAATGAATTAATGTTTAAAAAAGGAAGGAGACAAAAGGCGGGTAACTATAGGCCGGTCAGCTTAACGTCTGTAGTAGGGAAAATGCTGGAATCCATTATTAAGGAGGAGATAGCAGGGCATCTGGATAGAAATGGTTCGATCAATCAGACGCAGCATGGATTCATGAGGGGAAAGTCGTGCTTGACGAACATGTTGGATTTTTATGAAGATGTGACTAGGGCGGTTGATGGAGGAGAACCGGTGGATGCGGTGTTTTTGGATTTCCAAAAAGCGTTTGATAAGGTGCCCCATAAAAGGCTGCTGAAGAAGATTAGGGCACACGGAGTTGGGGGTAGTGTGTTAAAGTGGATTGGGGACTGGCTATCCGACAGGAAGCAAAGAGTCGGAATAAATGGGTGTTTTTCCGGTTGGAGGAAGGTAACTAGTGGCGTGCCGCAGGGATCGGTACTCGGGCCGCAACTGTTTACCATTTATATAGATGATCTGGAGGAGGGGACGGAGTGTAGGGTAACGAAGTTTGCAGACGACACAAAGATAAGTGGAAAAGTGAATCGTGTGGAGGACGGAGAAGATCTGCAGAGAGATTTGGACAGGCTGAGTGAGTGGGCGAGGATATGGCAAATGGAGTATAACGTTGATAAATGCGAGGTTATACACTTTGGAGGAAATAATAACAAATGGGATTACTATCTCAATGGAAACAAATTAAAACATGCTACCGTGCAAAGGGACCTGGGGGTCATTGTGCATGAGACGCAAAAGCCCAGTCTGCAGGTACAACAGGTGATCAAGAAGGCAAATGGGATGTTGGCCTATATTGCGAGGGGGATAGAATATAAAAGCAGGGATGTCTTGATGCACCTGTACAGGGCATTGGTGAGGCCACAGCTGGAATACTGTGTGCAGTATTGGTCCCCTTATATGAGGAAGGATATATTGGCATTGGAGGGAGTGCAGAGAAGGTTCACCAGGTTGATACCGGAGATGAGGGGTTTGGATTATGAGGAGAGGCTGAGGAGATTGGGTTTGTACTCGTTGGAGTTTAGAAGGATGAGGGGGGATCTTATGGAGACTTATAAGATAATGCGGGGGCTGGATAGGGTGGAGGCGGAGAGATTCTTTCCACTTAGTAAGGAAGTTAAAACTAGAGGACACAGCCTCAAAATAAAGGGGGGTCGGTTTAAGACAGAGTTGAGGAGGAACTTCTTCTCCCAGAGGGTGGTGAATCTCTGGAATTCTCTGCCCACTGAGGTGGTGGAGGCTACCTCGCTGAATATGTTTAAAGCGCGGATGGATGGATTCCTGATCGGTAAGGGAATTAAGGGTTATGGGGATCAGGCGGGTAAGTGGTACTGATCCACGTCAGATCAGCCATGATCTTATTGAATGGCGGGGCAGGCTCGAGGGGCTAGATGGCCTACTCCTGCTCCTATTTCTTATGTTCTTATGTTCCAGTGATTTATTTTTGAACCTTCTGGTTTGTTTAATTCCAAATCCATTGTTTTGAGATTTGGAATAGATGTGATCTTTAATGTACTCTGAAGTATTCAGTCATTATAGGTGCCTTTCTTTGCATTTAATATTAATAAACACTGGCTCAATCTAATAGAAACGTGTATCATCAAGACAGTGCTATTGGTTAGGATCTGTTAAAATGGAACAAGAAAATTAGATGCTCTGGTTACTCAGAAGAGGAGAAATGCTGAAACATGAAATTGGCTTCAATTTCTCAGCAAGTGTGTTCATTATTCCTTAAGTTGTTGAAGTTTTATACAGAAATTGAGCTGAATAATTCAATGACTACCAGATATGATGATAAAAAAAAACGGATTCTTTGTGGATTACCTTGTGGGGCAGCATGAGTTCTGATCAACCACGAAGAAGGAAAACATTATGCAAAATCTTCATTGAAACATGGTTCTTGGAGGATAATGTCCAATTAGATTCAAATTGAGATACAAATATTCAATAACAGAGTAATGAAAAGGCATAGAAACCATTTGCTCATTGATGTGAAAGTTATTGTGCCTTTGTTTCTTGAGTTGCAAAGTATTGAAGCAACAATTCTTTCAACATTTCAAATTAGGCACATGTTGTTTCTGAGAGAAAGAAATTCCAATTCTGTCATTTTTATTTTGGGTCGATTTATGTTCCAAAGAAGTCCAGTTTGAAAGTTTGGTTTTCCGTTGTAGCTATTTGCTGTTTCCCGTTCCTGTTTTAGCTGCTCATGATGTGGAGATGCCGGTTTTGGACTGGGGTGCGCACAGTAAGAAGTCTCACAACACCAGGTTCAAGTCCACCAGGTTTATTTGGTACCACAAGCTTTTGGAGTGCTGCTCCTTCATCAGGTGAGTGAAGGGTTGGGTTCACAAACAGGGCATACATAGGCACAGATTCAATTTACAAGATGATGGTTGGAATGGGAGTCTTGACAGGTAATCAGGTCTTCACAGGTACAGACAGGCAGGAGTGTTCCCTCCCTGTCGGGGAACACTTCAGCAGTCAAGGGCATTCAGCCTCTGATCTTCAGGTAAGTGTTCTCCAAGGCGGCCTTCAAGGCACATGACACATGCAGAATTGCCGAGCAAAAACTGATAGCCAAGTTCCACGCACATGAGAATGGCCTCAACCGGGATCTTGGGTTCATGTCACATTATCTGTAACCCCCATGACTTGCCTGGGCTTGCAAAATCTCACTAACTGTCCTGGCTTGAGACAATTCACACCTCTTTAACCTGTGCTTAACCCTCTCTCCACTCGCACTGTCCTGCAAAGACCTGATTACCTGTTAAGACTCGCATTCCAACCATTATCTTGTAAATTGAATCTGTGTCTATATATGCCCTGTTTGTGAACCCAGCTCTTCACTCACCTGATGAAGAAGCAACACTCCGAAAGCTTATGCTACCAAATAAACCTGTTGGACTTTAACCTGGTGTTGTGAGATTTCTTACTTAGCTGCTCAGTGAGACTTGCTTGTCAGACATAGATAATTCAGAACTGGAGAATGTGGGATGAACGATGGCATGGAGTGTGTGAAAAGACATAAATGGGTAATGGATAATATTCTGCCGTAAAGCGTTAGTGCAAAATGTTTCTCGGGTTATCGCGCTCCTCTAAATATCAATACATTGATGATTGGAAATAGTTAAATATCACACTCTGCCTAGGCCCACTCACCCCACCCTATCCACCCCTTTGCACATGGATCATGGCCAATCCACCTAACCTGCACATTTTTGGCGTGTGGGAGGAAACTGGAGCACCCGGAGGAAACCCACGCAGACACGGGTGGGATTGTTGTCAGTGCAGGCTCGACGGGCTGAATGGCCTCCTTCTGCACTGTAGGATTCTATGGGGAGAATATGCCAACTCCACACAGACAGATGCATGCATTTGACCAGAACAGAGCATTGGTGTATACACATCATGCATACATATATCTGTATTATGAATCCCTGTGCTCACCAATTAAAGTTCAGTAGAAATGAAACAATATGGGAAAAAGGTCAGATTCCCATGCCATTTGGAATCTGTGCTTGCTAAACAAGGACTTTATTGTTATGCTGGACAGTTGTAAGATTGCAACAAGGACATTGCCAGCAGAGGCAGTACAAAATGTTGATACGTAGAAAGCTAATTGCTACTTACATGAGCTTAATCCAAGGGTAAAAATGTTAGCTAATGCTTCGGGATCACGATGCTAAAAAAAACAAAAAGGCCACAAAGAACTCCCTAGTAGAACTGTGGGTGTACCTCACCCCACACAGACTGCAATGTTTCAAGGTAATGGCTCACCATCACAATTCTCAGGGGAAATAAAGATAGGCAAGAAATGCTGATCAAGCCAGCAATGCCCACATCCTCCGAACAAACACGGTGGCACAGTGGTTAGCACTGCTGCCTCACAGCGCCAGGGCTCCGGGTTCAATTCTGCCTCGGGTCACTGTCTGTGTGGAGTTTGCACATTCTCCCCGTGTCTGTGTGGGTTTCCTCCGGATGCTCCGGTTTCCTCCAGTCCAAAGATTTGCGGGTTAGGTGGATAGGCCATGTTAAATTGTCCCTTAGTGTCAGGGGGATTAGCTACGGTAAATGCATGGGGTTATGGAGATAGGGCCTGGGTGGAATTGTATTGGTGCAGACTCAATGGGCCGAATGGCCTCCTTCTGCACTGCAGGATTCTATGAAACAAATAAATGAATATGCTGAAGAGTAAAATAAGAAAGAATAACTATCAGAGGTCTGTTGAATGGCCCAGTATATGTAAATCGTGCAAACAAGTCTTAACAAGTAGGAGGAATGGCCATTTCAGAGTGTTGGGAGGGAAGGGGAAGATTCTGGACTTGGCAGAGGAACTTGGAGTGGGATGGAAGGTGAGGACACGGGAATCCTATCCTGGTTCTGGGTGGGAGGGGCAAGTACGGGGAATGGAATGGCCACAGTCAACTACAATGGAGGGGAATCCTTGGCTGAAGAAAAAGGAAGCACATCTGAAAACAAATTTGGTTGTAAGATGGAGCCCAATTGCAGCAAAACCCTGGTCCACTCCTCTGTCAACCCCAGTGCCCCCACCCCTTTCCCACGACACCCTCCCATGGAAACACAGGGGATACAATACCTGCCCTTTTACCACCTCAGCATCTAAGGCCCCAAACACTCATTCCAGCTGAAGCAGTGATTTACTTGATCTTTTGATTTAGAATATTGTATTCTCAGATGGCTCACTTCTATATTAGAAAGACCAAACATAATTTGAGTGATCACCTGCAACTGTTCAATTCGCAAGCCTGTCTGTTTTTTCAATTCTCTGCTCCACTCTGATCTCTCTCTCCTCAGTCAGGGGGGTGGCAGAGTGGTTAGCACTGCTGCCTCACAGCGCCAAGGACCCGGGTTCGATTCCCGGCTCGAGTCCGCGTGTGTTTCCTCCGGGTGCTCCGGTTTCCTCCCACAGTCCGAAAGGTGTGCTGGTTAGGTGCATTGGCCGTGCTAAATTCTCCTTCAATGTACTCGAACAGGCGCTGGAATGTGGAGACTAGTCCATTACCTAGTCTCTTCAGTTGATCAGTTGTTTTTTTTCTTGTTCAGACAGTTAAGACTAAAAATAATCCTTGCATAATGAGATGACTGTGTGGCCGCTGCCCAAATCTGTTACGATGTTATGCTGGAAAATGATCCACATATAAAGATGTATTCAGTGCTCTAGGCTCGACAGCAGGACATGCGAACGTGAATTATTGGAGCAGGAATGGGCCATTCAGCCCCTCAGGCCTGCTGTGCCATTTGATAAGATCATGGCTTATCTGATTGTGGCCTTAACTCCACTTTCCTTCCTCCCCCGACTATTTGACTCCTTTGTCAATCAAGAATCTATCTTCACTCAGCCTTAAAAATATTCAGTGATCCAGCCTCCGCTCCTTTCTGGGGAAAAGAATTCCACAGACTAATGACCCGCAGAGAAGAAAAATTATTTTCATCTCCATCTTCTGACTGTGAAGCTACACGGACATTCTGTTTTTATGTTACTGATGTGGAACTATGGAATTCATCCCATTCACCCTTTCCATACCTGTTTGGGTTTCATTGGTCAGAACATTGAATACAGGAGTTGGGGCGTCTTGTTGAAGTTGTACAAGACATTGGTAAGGCCACACTTGGAATACTGTGTACAGTTCTGGTCACCCTATTATAGAAAGGATGTTATTAAACTAGAAACAGTGCAGAAAAGATTTACTAGGATGCTACCGGGACTTGATAGTTTGTGTTATAAGGAGAAGCTGGATAGACTGGGACTTTTTTCCCTGGAGCTTAGGAGACTTAGGGGTGATCTTATAGAGGTCTATAAAATAATGAGGGGCACAGATCAGCTTGATAGTCAACATCCTTTCCCAAATGTAGGGAGTCTAAAACTAGAAGGCATAGGTTTAAGGTGAGAGGGGAGAGACACAAAAGAGTCCAGAGGGGCAATTGTTTCACACACAGGGTGGTGAGTGTCTGGAACAAGCTGCCAGAGGTAGTACAGAGGCGGGTACAATTTTGTCTTTTAAAAAAACATTTAGACAGTTACATGGGTAAGATGGGTATGGAGGGATTTGGGCCAAATGCGGGCAATTGGGGCTAGCTTAGTGGTTTGAAAAAAAAAGGACGGCATGGCAGAAGACCCTGTTTCCATGCTGTAAACCTCTGAATCTATATGGACGACCCCTTATTTTTAAATAGTGTTTAACTGCCGTCTTGTCAGTATTGTCCATCTCCCATGACTGAATTGTAGAAGATTTCCATTTGCCCTATTTTATTTCTGCTGTATCTGATACTTCCTACTGAACCTGCACTACATCATAGAAATCATAGAAACCCTACAGTACAGAAAGAGGCCATTCGGCCCGTCGAGTCTGCACCGACCACAATCCCACCCAGGCCCTACCCCCATATCCCTACATATTTTACCCATTAATCCCTCTAATCTACGCATCCCAGGACACTGAGGGGCAATTTTAGCATGGCCAATCAACCTAACCCGCACATCTTTGGACTGTGGGAGGAAACCGGAGCACCCGGAGGAAACCCACGCAGACACGAGGAGAATGTGCAAACTCCACACAGACAGTGACCCAAGCCGGGAATCGAACCCAGGTCCCTGGAGCTGTGAAGCAGCAGTGCTAACCACAGTGCTACCGTGCTTTTCCTTTTTTCAGATTACTTGGCTTTTCAATGAACAGTTTGGTGGGTCTCTCAATAAAGTTGTGACTTGGAGCCACTGTGAGCAGATCTGGCCCACTCCTGTTCCTATGTTGTGTGACCAAGCAGTTGCGCTGTTTTCATAGTTCCCTATTTGTTCGTTCTTGTTGTTGTGTTGTACATTCCTTTTCTGACTGTGAAGCAACACGGACATTCTGTTTTTATGTCACTGATGTGGAACTATGGAATTCATCCCATTCACCATTTCCATACCTGTTTGGGGGAAAAAATAGGAAAACAAAATTTAAGGTTGTTAATGCTTCTCTTATGATAGCACACTTCTGAGTGGGACCACTGACATAAAGGAATGTGGACAAGATTTCATCATTAGGCCAGGAACAAAAGAAGTCTTCCAAGATTTGTCCTTTCACAAGCCATTTTACTAGAATCTCTTGTGACTTCCACCTATCTCTGTTTCACAGAAAGATTTTGCAATGTCCCATCACTGCTCACTTCCCATCCCCATACACTTTCTCGCCCATTTCCATTCTCAAAAAGGTAAGTGAGGGCAAGAACTTCAGACAATGGTCCAAAACTGCCAACTTTATCACCATTTAGCATTATAAAAACTCTTCCATGCTCAGCATGGACAGATATGAAGTTTGTTTGTAATTCAATACCTTGATTGTAATTTATCACTGAGATGGGTATTTATGTACAATAGGAACATGTAAATTCCCCATCTTGTACTGTTTAAAGCCAACAATCTATTCACTATGAAGTGGGCTAGCTAGAAAGTCCCTGGAACACTCCCACTTTGATTGCATTTTTTTAGAAATGACATTAACTTCATTGCACGTCGCAGTTTGATTTGCCCCAAAGCACCGCCTACATGGCTTGTTTAGTTCTATTTATCAGTGTTAACGTGTTCCAAAGGGAACACATGAAGTCATCATTAAAAGCCTCCACACCTTCACCTCTGTATGATCAGTGATCTTAATAGATTACTCATCCTCTGAGGCAATGTTAACTCGTTTAGTCACCGTGTTGTGTTAACATGGAAGAGGTACTGCAATTTAACATTGTGTCAGAATGAAGAAATATAAAGAGGTATTATAATGACTTTCCACAATAGATGACTGGTAGTGTGTTGGTGTGAGCAAGTTGTGAAAGCAAGTCTGACGTACTTAGAAAGAATAACATTTCTGGTTCCAATCCTACACATATTCCCTCAATCAATTCTTTTTTCTGGTACTGATGAGGACAATTTTATTTTTGATTTGATTTATTATTGTCACATGGGGAGGCGATGGCCTGGTATTATCGCTAGACCATTAATCCAGAAACTCAGCTCATGTTCTGGGGACCGGGGTTTGAATCCTATTACGGCAGATGGTGGAATTTGAATTCAATAAAAAAAATCTGGAATTAAGAATCTACTGATGACCATGGAACCATTGTTGGAAAAACCCATCTGGCTCACTAATGTCCTTTAGGGAAGGAAATCTGCTTTCCTTACCTGGTCTGGCCTACATGTGACTCCAGACCCACAGCAATATGGTTGACTCCCAACTGCCCTGAACAAGGGCAACAGGGGATGGGCAATAAATGCTGGCCTGTCAACGATGCCCATGTCCCACGAATGAATAAGAACAAATGTATCAGTATACAGTGAAAAGTATTGTTTCTTGCACGCTATACAGACAATATATGTATTGTCTGTACATATAGGAAAGGCAGGGAAATGGGACAGGCTGGTACAGACCTGATGAGTTGAATGGCCTCCTTCTGTGCTGTAACCCTTTTATGATTATATGTCCATCTAGAAGGACAAGGGCAGCAGATACATGGGAACATCTCCACCTGCAAGTTCCTCTCCAAGCCACTCACCACCCTGACTTGGAAATATATCGCTGTTACTTTGTAGTCAAGGGTCAAAATCCTGGAATTCCCTCCCTAACAGCATTGTGGGTCAACCCACAGAACATGGACTGCAGCGATTCAAGAAGGCAGCTCACCACCACCTTCTCAAGGGCAACTAGGGATGGGCAATAAATGCTGGCCAGCCAGCGATGCCCATATCCCACGAATGAATTTTTAAAAATGCATTAAAAGAAGCAGCATTTTCAATTTTATTGGTGGGACATGGATTACAAGAGTAATGAATTCAGACAAAATGTTAAAAGTTAAAGTTCATTTATTTATTAGTCACAAGTAAGGCTTACATTAACACAACATTGAAGTTACTGTGAAATTCCCCTAGTCACCACCCTCCGGCGCCTGTTCGGATCAATACACCTAACCAGCATGTCTTTCAGAATGTGGGAGGAAACTGGAGCAGCCGGAGGAAATCCACGCAGACACGGGGAGAACGTGCAAACTCCGCACAGACTGTGACGCAAGCTGAGGATCGAACCCGGGTCCCTCGCGCTGTGAAGCCGCAGTGCTAACCACTGTGTTACCATGCCACTGTCGGAGTATTGTGTACAATTTTGAAGACCTTGATGCCAGGGAGTTCAGAGAGTGGACACACCTGGGATGGAAATTTATTCTCGCTGAGATGAGCTAACTTGACTTTCTTCTGCATTATAAACACTCACGGAAAAATATACTATGAAGAATACTTTCATCTGTAATGCCTCCGAATTGGTTTGGAGACAACGCCCCAATTTGTGAGGTCAACCATTGTAATTAGAGTTGTCAAATCCCGCCTGTTTTAATTATTGAAGAGTTGTTTGCAATTATCATAATCCTGACCTACAGCATTTGTGCAGAGTAGTAAGGCAAAGAGACCATGGGAGTACAATGTAGTCATTAAGGAGGCCATTGGAGGTTTCCATATTTGTTAATTAGAAGTGAACATTACTTCATGTGTGAACTGAGTAAATCTTACTCAGGATTTTTGGAAAATGATTTATGTTGGAGGTAGATCTCATCCTTCAAGATGAATTTTAATGTCCACCACAGATGTTACAAATTTCTGAGGCTTTAAAGTTTTAACGAGGATTTATTACCATTTGAAAGAGCCCACGAGATCTCCCTGAAGATCAGGATGACCCAGACTTTGCTGGAGTGGGACATCTCGCGTGATTGTCGTAAGGTTAGAATTTATCCTCTCACCTTTCGGTTCAGTTTTTGCATAGCACAGTGGCTAGCACTGCTGCCTCATAGCGCCAGGGACTCTGGTTCGATTCCAGCCTCGGGTGACTGTCTGTGTGGAGTTTGCATGTTCTCCCCGTGTCTGCGTGGGTTTCCTCCGGGTGCCCCAGTTTTCTCCCACAGTCCAAGGATTCGCGATTTAGGTTGATTGGCCATGCTAAATTGCCCCTTAGTGTCGGGGAGTTAGCAGGGTAAATATGTGGAGTTACGGGGGATAGGGCCTGTGTGGGATTGTTGTCCATGCAGGCCCGATGGGCCGAATGGCCTCTTTCTGCACTGTAGGGATTCTATGATTCTTCAATGAATTGATGGAGATGAACAAGGGGCAATTTGGGACCTTGGTGAATAATAAAATGAACATGAAATTGACCCATGAGTTTCAGGATAGAGAAAAAAACAATAAGTATGGTAAAAAAGAAAGTTCGAATCAATTAGATACAAGAAGAAAAAAGAGAGAATGAACAAAAGATTGGGTTAAGATAGTCAAAGCACAAAAGTATAATTTAAATTAAAAATTGAAAAAATCTCTGGGAACAATTTACTACCTGAAGGAGTGAATTTCAGTTATTTCCTTTCTAGGTCAGGAAGGTTGAGTGGCATTACGGGCACACACAGTGGCACAGTGGTTAGCACTGCTGCCTCACGTTGCCAGGGACCTGGGTTCGATTCCCGGCTTGGGTCACTGTCTGTGCGGAGTTTGTACATTCTCCCCGTGTCTGCGTGGGTTTCCTCCGGGTGCTCCAGTTTCCCCTCACATTCTGAAAGACATGCTGGTTAGGCGCATTGAACATAAACAGGCGCTGGCGTGTGGCGACTGGGGGAATTTCGCAGTAACTTTCATTGCAGTCTTAATGTAAGCCTTACTTGTGACTAATAAATAAACAAACTTTTTAGTTTTTAAGTTTATTTATTAACAGAGTCCTTAGGGTGTGAAGTAGCAGCTCTAACTCTGCTGCAAGTTCAATTTGTATTTACGGCACAAATCGAGCAATTTTTTGACACTCACAGGGAGATTGGTGGCAAGCTCCCAATTTTTGTGAGGCTCACAGAGCAAATTGCCCAGCAATTTGTGACAGTTCGCAGCTCGGACCGTCTTTCTGTGTCACCACAAAATGCTGCTTTTATCTCGCACTAACAGTGGCATATGTCACAATGCTCATAAAGCTTTTCATCATGTCTCTCAAATTCCTGAAGCAGAGGATTAGCCTGGAGTGCCGTTAGCAAATATAGCTGCCAGTTTACACACAGGAAGATCCTAAAATGAACAATGAGGTGTTTGTTTTTGGTGTATGTTAAAGGGCACATATTGGCTGGAACACTGAGAGAACTCCTTGCTCTGACATCAAACAGTGCTATGTGATTTTTTTTATGTCTGCCTAAACGTACATGCGCTTTCGAATGTCCTGTGTCCATAATTGTGGTGTATCATCAACTTTAAAGTGGAAATTATAATTCTTGTTTCCTATGTTAGGCAAACACCTCCCTCCTTCCTCGCCCCTCCCCTCCTTGTCCTCCTCTTCTCTACTTTCACTCTGCGGATTGGTGGTGAAAGTGCTGGCATTCGTGTTGTGGTACGGGGTAGTGGTGGTACGGAGTGATTGGAGTTGGGGGGGCGATTGATTGGAGTTTGGGGTGATTGATTGGAGTTTGAGGGCGATTGATTGGAGTTTGGGGTGATTGATTGGAGTTTGGGGGCGATTGATTGGAGTTTGGGGGCGATTGATTGGAGTTTGGGGGCGATTGATTGGAGTTTGGGGGCGATTGATTGGAGTTTGGGGGCGATTGATTGGAGTTTGGGGGCGATTGATTGGAGTTTGGGGGCGATTGATTGGAGTTTGGGGGCGATTGATTGGAGTTTGGGGGCGATTGATTGGAGTTTGGGGGCGATTGATTGGAGTTTGGGGGCGATTGATTGGAGTTTGGGGGCGATTGATTGGAGTTTGGGGGCGATTGATTGGAGTTTGGGGGCGATTGATTGGAGTTTGGGGGCGATTGATTGGAGTTTGGGGGCGATTGATTGGAGTTTGGGGGCGATTGATTGGAGTTTGGGGGCGATTGATTGGAGTTTTGGGATGGCGGTGTGGGCTGCACTGAGGAAGCAGACAGTATCAGAATACCTGATTTCCTTTTTCTGCTGAATTAAGTAGGAGATGCAATTTCATCAACTATAATTTTAACCCATGTCATCCGCTTTATTTTGTTTAATTAAATGTTGCTAGTCGGCTACGTTAATATACATAATGTGTTTTTTTCTCTCTTTTTGTAACCTTAAACCCCCCCCCCGCGCCCATCCTAACCCCATGCATTTACCGTGGCTAATTCCTAATCATGATGTGGAGATGCCGGCGTTGGACTGGGGTAAACACAGTAAGAAGTTTAACAACACCAGGTTAAAGTCCAACAGGTTTATTTGGTAGCAAAAGCCACACAAGCTTTCGAGGCTCTGAGCCCCTTCTTCAGGTGAGTGGGAATTCTGTTCACAAACAGAACTTATAAGACACAGACTCAATTTACATGAATAATGGTTGGAATGCGAATACTTACAACTAATCCAGTCTTTAAGAAACAAAACAATGGGAGTGGAGAGAGCATCAAGACAGGCTAAAAAGATGTGTATTGTCTCCAGACAAGACAGCCAGTGAAACTCTGCAGGTCCACGCAACTGTGGGAGTTACAAATAGTGTGACATAAATTCTGATTCTAGGATCGCATGATAAAGACTCAGGAGGAAAAAAGCAGAAATATTTATGTGAAATAGTGTGACATAAACCCAATATCCCGGTTGAGGCCGTCCTTGTGTGTGCGGAACCTGGCTATCAGTTTCTGCTCCGCGACTCTGCGCTGTCGTGTGTCGCGAAGGCCGCCTTGGAGAACGCTTACCCGAATATCAGAGGCCGAATGCCCGTGACCGCTGAAGTGCTCCCCAACAGGAAGAGAACAGTCTTGCCTGGTGATTGTCGAGCGGTGTTCATTCATCCGTTGTCGCAGCGTCTGCATAGTTTCCCCAATGTACCATGCCTCGGGACATCCTTTCTTGCAGCGGAGTCGCGGAGCAGAAACTGATAGCCAGGTTCCGCACACACAAGGACGGCCTCAACCGGGATATTGGGTTTATGTCACACTATTTCACATAAATATTTCTGCTTTTTTCCTCCTGAGTCTTTATCATGCGATCCTAGAATCAGAATTTATGTCACACTATTTGTAACTCCCACAGTTGCGTGGACCTGCAGAGTTTCACTGGCTGTCTTGTCTGGAGACAATACACATCTTTTTAGCCTGTCTTGATGCTCTCTCCACTCCCATTGTTTTGTTTCTTAAAGACTGGATTAGTTGTAAGTATTCGCATTCCAACCATTATTCATGTAAATTGAGTCTGTGTCTTATAAGTTCTGTTTGTGAACAGAATTCCCACTCACCTGAAGAAGGGGCTCAGAGCCTCGAAAGCTTGTGTGGCTTTTGCTACCAAATAAACCTGTTGGACTTTAACCTGGTGTTGTTAAACTTCTTACTGTAATTCCTAATCTACACATCTTTGGCCACTAAGGGGCAATTTAGCATGGCCAATCCATCTAACCTGCACATCTTTGGATTTAGAATTGTCTTATCTTATCTGCGAATACATTACTTAACTTTTTCATTCCCGGGAATGCCTGCATTCTTGTGAAATTATTTTTGGTGCCTTTTCAGATTAAACAATTGGGTAATAGATTATTTCAGTTTTTTTGTTTGGTTATGAACAAAAGTAATTGAGCAACTCTCGGTTTGGGTAGCTGGTGCTGTCAGGTTCCATGTGAGGGGATGGATCGGGCATGGATGTAATGGATTAATCTCAGGGTTGAAGCATAGGTGGCACAAATTGCAAAGTGACGCAGACAATTCTGGCTTTTGGCAGCAAATAAGGGATTCTTCTCGGAAGCCCCCTGACTGTGCAGCATTTTCACAATTTGCATCACTCGTGGATGGAGATTTGACATCCCTATTTCTGATAATGGTGGGGACACAGTGATGAAAATGTTTCACATTTATGCAGGGAGAGCAGACTATGCCTCCCTGAATTACAGATAGTGGGTTGTTTTCAGTCTTGTAAAGCTTGAAGGTAAATCAGACTGACACATTTGCAATCGTGCAGTGTTGAATGAACTACAGGATATATACAGCGTCGTGTAGCATTAATATGCAAGAGAAAAGCTGCAGTATTGCTCTTGTAGTGTTTATCAAACAGAAAGACATGATTCATAAATGATCCTACAGATATCTTGACAGTTCAATAGTACAGCAGAACAAATATGAAAGATATATTTATTGCTTCTTCATCTTGAAGCACAACACTGTTTCATAATTTAGCGTTAAAGGGGTATTTTGTGCACCAAGTATATTTTGAGTCCAGTGGACTGAAATGCTTTCAAAACAAGACAGAATATACATTCCTGCACAGTGATATTAGCTGACGGGAAACGTCACTTACTGGCGAGTCCGTGGGTTGTCTGTCGGCAAGAGATAGTTACATAGCATGGGTACAACTAGTGTGGCAAGGTTGTTTGCAAAAGAACAGAAATAGTCATAGCATCTCCCCCCCACCTCCTTCATTAATGATTGGCATCTAAACTGAGTGTCCAAAACAAATTCAATTGTGAATACAAGAATGAAATTAATTTTAATATTTTATCACGAAGCCAGTGCCATGAGTCAGTCTCTCGTACATTACGCCATAAACTGGCCTTTCAGGTTGAGCAGCTAAGCAACCTACAAAGCTTTTTTTTTTATAAATGCAGCCCAGTTCGTAATGGTGCAGTTCACAGGAATTATAACTTAAAATCTACTTTTCATGCAACATTTCCCCCCTAACAAATAGCAGCCAGGAGCGCCTCATTATAATTACTATCGTGGCTCATTGCTGGTTATTATTTTTAGAATAGTAAATTGATAATTGCTATAATTCATTGAACAACTCTTATTATAATAGAGGCAACTTTATGAAAATACAGTGCATTCATGTTGACATTGTTTATATTCCGATTTCTTCTAATGGCTGATGAAGTGTGAAAGCAATTCAGATGTTCTGATTTATATTGTTCAATATGTTGTGTGTGGTATCGTGAAAAGGAAATAAGCCTCTCGGACATGCTGAATTCAAGTTAACAAAATCGACCGAATGTCTAAAATAAGGAGCATCATGGGCTTAAAGTTGATCTGAGTTCCTGTGCGTGGAATAGTATCAGTAGAGCTATTGACCTATTGAGGTACTTCATCTTGGCTGAGGTAACAGTAGCAGTGCTACAGTCAGCCTCAGTTTAGGGAGAGAAATATCAACCAGGACTCAAGCTTTTGATCCAACCATCAATGACTCCCGCTCGAAAATGGCCCTTATTTACCTTGAAACCATGATCAGGCAGAGAACGAGGCTAGCCCATTGCACTTGGGGTGTGCCAACACCTCCAATGGTGGTTTGCCTAAGCTAGGGTAGAGTAAAGGATCATGGTAGCCAATGAGGTTAAACCGAGGCTCTACCAGATACAATTTTTTAAAGCCATCTTAGCCTTTTGGCTAAGATGAAGCGTTAGATCAAACCCAGGAGGGGTGCAGTACCTCATCCTGTCAGCTTACATCTTGTTTTGATCAAGCCCAAGATGGGATGTATACCCTGTCTTGTTAGCTTGGATCTGGCTTGTCCCTCTGATTGGACTAAATTGACTAAATTAATCCTTTTTTGATTAGGAATAAAGTACCAAAAGGTACAAAAAAAATCTCTTAGTAATAATGCCCTAATTCAGGACAGCTCTTTTTAAAACTTCCTCGCAATGAATGTTTATTTTTAAGTAACTATTTCTCAAAACAGCAGATTAGATTTTGAATTGATATCTGTTTTTAAAACAAAATGTCTTGCTGTTTTGGGAGGAATTTGAAGGCCAGAATAAGTCTTGTTACAATTGCATAAACTGGCCTTGAGGCAGTTGTTCAAGCGACATGCTAAAATTGACTTATTGCTGTCATTCCAAAGGAAATGTGGTGCGGAATTAACAACCAAACCAGTCCCAACCACTGCTGAAACGCAACGGGTCAAAGCTCAAAGATGAATTGGTTCCCATATTATGATTTCTGGTGGCATGTAATGTGGGTCTTGCGTCACATTCTGCTGTATAACACCTGAAGCTGATCACATTAGCAAACTCGGGCCAGTCGAGGCTATAACTAGATTTGCATAGAAATTGAGTGGCTCTGGGTGCACTCTGATATAAAAGAAGGCAGGAGAAATTACAAAATCAAATTATTGAGACATATACAAAGAAATAATAAAGTGGTGCCTCGACGCATGCATAACAAAAGGACGATTAAAAGTAGGGATAAGTCCGGCACAGAATGAACAAGATAAACTCTCAGCTAATGACAGAAAATGGCCGAAGGTTTGAGCAGCTACTTCAATTCAGTTTTTATGAAAGAGGATAAGGTAACAGGCATTTCAATAAAGGGTGAGCTTAAAAAGAATATTAATCCTTGGGGGAGAAATTGGCAAAACAATAAAACCTAAGAGAGGATAAAAATGCAAAAGGTCTTGATGGTGTGCATCGGGAGAAGTTAAAAGAAGCACTAGTCCCCATATTTAAAAAAAGCTCCATTGAAGAGCGGATGATATCGGAGCTCGGATAATGTTTCAAAAGGGGAAATAAAACAAAACCTGGGAACTGTAAATCAGCTTAATGTCAGGAATGGAAAAGATACTGAAATCCATACCAAAAGTAATTGATAAGGACATAAAATATATATTTAAAATGTGGACAGAGATTCCAAAAGATGAAGTAATGTTTAACCAACCTGATAGGATACTTTGCTGAGGAAGTGGAAAGATTAGAGAAGGATAATGCAGGGAAGGCGATGGCCTAGTGCTATTATCGCTAGACTATTAATCCAGAAACTCAGCAAGTCTTCTGGGGACCCCGGTTCGAATCCCGCCACGGCAGATGGTGGAATTTGAATTCAATAAAATATATCTGGAATTAAGAATCTACTGATGACCATGAAACCATTGTCGATTGTTGGGAAAATCCATCTGGTTCAGTAATGTCCTTTAAAGAAGGAAATCTGCCATCCTTACTTGGTCTGGCCTACTGTGACTCCAAAGCCATAGCAATTTATAACTCTTAACTGCCCTCTGAACAAGGGCAACTAGCGTTGGGCAATAAATACTGGCCCAGCCAGCGACACCCATGTCCTACGAATTAATATATAAAATAAGATTTCTTATACTTGGATTTTCAGAGGGTCTTTGATAAGATACCATGTGGAGTCACAGCTGAATGGATTGCAAATTGACGATAGAATGCACAGAGTAGCGGTAAGTGTAGTTATTCAGATTGAAGGAAGGTAGTAAATGGTGTTCCACAAGGAGCAGTGTAGCCACTGTCATTTATTCATGATTTGGAATGAGGAACAAGTAACTCAATGTCAAAATGACTGGTTGAGACCAAACCGGGCCAGAGCTAATTCTGAGGAAGAATACAACATAACACAGGAAGAAATTGGAAAACTTGCAAGCTGAATGGTTAAGTGTCAAGGTAACATTAACTTAGCTAAATGTGAGGTGGTAGGAAAGGCAGAAGCATCACGCATGCCTCAGGAAATAAGAAACTAAATGGGAGAGAGGAGAAAAGTGATTGAGAGATATAG